>NC_135976.1:10404416-10707107 GCF_053455715.1 Rhinoraja longicauda
GGACTAAAGGACGTTAGGAGTATATCTACTGGTGCAATATCAGAAATGTCGCCTCCAAGTTGTGCAAAGTGTGTGGCTTCACAAACAGCAATGAGCTTGTGACCAGATCATATGTGATTGTAATGTTGACTGGAATTAATATTGACCAGGACCCAATGAAATAACTCCTCTGCTCTTGACAAATGTACCAAGGGATCTTTTACATCCTCCATAAGAGAGCAAATGAGGCTTTGGTTTAATGCCTAGTCAGAAAGACACTGCTTCTGACAAACATCAGTCCCTCACCATTGAGAGAGTTCTGCTTGAATTTTTATGCTTAAATTCTGGAATCTATAACCTCTGACACCAACTCCTGTACTGGCAGCTGAGCCATAGCTGATAAGACGGAAACAGAAAAAATATAAAGTAGGTTAAGAACGGTTTAACATAATTTTTGTGCATAATTTTGTCCATCTGTGAAAATGATGTGGGGTTTTTTTTCCACTAGAATATCATTCAAAGACGTTAATTAGAACATAATCCAAGAACAAGGCTACATGTTGTATTCACCTTTGTGCTATTGTCAATACTACTTAATTGGTGAAAGGAATGCTGATTATTGAGTTATTGATTATTCAGTGCGAAGAAGGGTCTCGACCCGAAACGTCACCCATTTCTTCTCTCCGGAGATGCTGCCTGTCCCGCTGAGTTACTCCAGCATTTTGGTCTACCTTCTGATTATTGAGTTAACAGGTGAAAGAATGCCAAGGACTCTGAGAAGTAATCTCTCATTTCTGAACCGTGCAGCCTCCGCGTTGCAAATAATTGCAAGAGGGTTGAAACCGCAATTGATGCTGAATTTTCTCTGCGTGAAATAATCTCGAAAGGTCACCGGCAATCAGTTGTGAGAAATTATTACGATTGGCAACACAGTAGGTGGTGTTTATTTTTTCCAAGCTTTATCCTGGTGCTGGATTTAAATAAATATGAACTGCTCCAAAGATTGAGACTGAAGTTTATTATGATACATTACTAGGGTGCATTACTCCTCAGTGTTGCTTCATGGGAAACATTGATCGCTTTAGTGCATCATTCTAGTGATATATATGGAATAATTTTAAGATTACCTTGGATGTTGTAATTTTCCTGAGGAAGACTCCAGTACTTTAAGGATGTGAAATGGAAAGTTGTTAAAATTGCTTCCCAGCAAAAAATGACTTTTTAGATTGAAAATGCTACCTCGAGCAAATATTCATATTTCTTTGGAGTTGGTTTGAATTCAATAGCAACGATTTCTTGACAGTCAAATACATATATTGAAAGTTCATTTTCAGCATGTATGTGTGGTTTGGAAGAGATTGGACAATGACATGACTCCATCTACATTTCATGCAGCCTCGGTAAGGCCACCAGCATGATCAAGGATGAATCTCGCTTCAGAAACCGCCCACTTCTCCCCTCTCCCAACAGGCAGAAGGTTCAGAAGTATGAAAACGCACAGTTTTTTTCCCAGCTGTTATCAGGCAACTGAAGAGAGTGGTCCTGAGCCATCAGCTACCTCATTGGAGACCATCAGACTACCCTTTATCGGACTTTTCTGGACTTTATCTTGCACTGAACATTACTCTCTTTATCCTGTATCTGTACACTGTGGACGTCTTGATTGTAATCATGTTTAGTCTTTCCGCTGACTGGATAGCACGCAACAAAAAGCTTTTCATGGTACACATGACAATAAACTAAACCTCATCATTAATCATGAAAATCAAAAGGAATTATTTTAAATGTTATTTACTCTTGGCATTCATGACATTGGTAGCTACAGACCGAACAAATGACTTACTTTCACTTTATTTTTGTACATTCAGCATGTTGGGCTGGCTGAATGTAGTGTGTTGTTTTTAGAAAGGTTGAATATGGATTTTATTAATCAGAAGAGTGAAAAGATAAGTGTATTTGTAGCTGGGCAGCGAATTTGTTGGCTCACTGTTTAATGCAACATTTTAGTTTTGTTATTGAAGAACAAAATAACTTGAGTAAACCACTTCTTGTTGGACCCTTTCTCATAAGCCCTTGTTGCAGTAATTAACCTGCTGAACCTTAGTTATGCTCCCAGTATGGCAGCAATATCTTTCATTGGGTGGAAAAGAAGGATCTCGACCCGAAACGTCACCCATTCTTTCTCACATGAGATGCTGCCTGACCCGCTGAGTTACTCCAGCATTTTGTGATACCTTCTCTGTACTTCCTCCTCTCTTACCAAATTCTTTGTTAAATATGGAGATCAGTATTCCAAATGCAGTCTCAGCAGGGTCCCATAAAGTTGCATTTAAACTTCCTCACTTTTATACCCTGTGCCCCATGTAATTAAGGCCAACATTTCACCAGCCACCCTAATTACTTGTGTTATCTCATTGATCTTTCATTAACGTTTATGATATATTGCAATATTTTCAAGTCACACTCTTTTATAGAATAATTTACTCATTTGTTCTATCTTCCAAAATTGACAATGTCATGTCCGTTCCCCCACCCCTCCACCATACTATTTTGGTATCATCAGTAAATTAGGTTAAGGTACGTCTATCCCTTCATTCAAGTAATTAATGAACGTAGTTGAGGCCTCGGCTCCTGCCCCTGCAGCACTTTACTGATTACTGATTGCCATTCTGAAATGACTCAGTTATGCCTATTTTATTTCCTCCTAATTAGCCACGTCCCCATTTAAACTATTATATTACCTTTACACCATGCCCCCTGATCTTGTTCAGATCTGATCTTGCTCACAGCGTCAAAGACCCAGGCTCGATCCTGCCCTTGGGAGCTGTCTGTGTGCAGTTTGCACGTTCTTCCTGTGACAGTGTGGGTTTCCTCCGGGTGCTCCGGTTTCATCCCACATCCCAAAGACGTGCGAGTTTGTGGGTTAATCGGCCTCTGGAAATTCCCCCGAGTGTATAGGGAGAGGATAAGAAAGTGGAACTAGTGCAGATGGGTCTGCTGGTACTCAGTGGGCCGAAGGGCCTTTTTCTATGCTGTATCTTTAAATAATAGCAAATATATGTCCTACATGTGGCACATTATGGAGTGCAGTCTGGAAGTCCAAATACACAAAATCGACTGAAAATCTGAAATAAAAATGGAAAATGCTGGAGGCATTCAGCAGTTATGGAAGCATCTGCAGAAAGAGGAAGAGGAAATGGTTTGAGTAAAAAAAGCTGTTGATTAATCCACAAAGATCGATCAACCAGATGGCCTTATCAACAATTTATCACCACAACGTCCTGAGCCTCAGAGATATTCTCCCTGCCCTAAGCAATCCTCACCCACACTCTCTACAACTAAAACCGTAACTTGATTAATCTCTTTTAGGTCTTCACCCTGAACTCCATTAACATTATAAAAGCAGGGAAATCTGACTGATATTTTGAGTGCACGATGGCATAATTTGATTGAGATCATTTTTATAAAGCCCTTTTTAGCTCTGGAGACTTTAGTATAGTCTGGATTTTAAATCCAGCAGGCATTTCATGATTGATTTTAAATAATTTACCAGTTTACAAATTAAATAAAAATATAATTATTAAAAGAGTACAAATCTACCATCTGAATTGCTAAAATATAGACTTTAATACGAGTTTTTATTTTGTTGCAATATCTATCTCACTTTCGGGGGTTGCACGATCAAATCAAGTGAAAGTTGTTCATTTCATTGCTTCACCAATGTACCCAATCAGCTTTGTACCACAATGTGTAGGAAGGCAGTGTAAATGCTAGTTTATACTGAAGTCGGAGAGAGGAGGAGAAACCTCTTCAAATTAGTTTAGTTTATTGGTTTATAGCTCACGTGTACCTAGGTACAGTGAAAAGCTTTTGTTGCGTGCTAACCAGTCAGCGGAAAGACAATATATGATTACATTCGAACTATTCACAGTGTACAGATACATGGTAAAGGAATAAGGTTTAGGTCAAGATAACGCCAGTAAAGTCCGATCAAAGATGGTCTCCAATGACGTAGATAGCAGTTCAGGTCTGCTGTCTAATTGTAGTAGGATGGTTCAATTGCCTGATAACAGCTGGGAAGAAACTGTTCCTGAATCTGGAGTTGTACAGTTTCACACTTCTATACCTTTTGCCCGATGGGAGAGGGGAGAAGAGGGAGCGGCCAGGGTGCGACTCGTCCTTGATTATGCTGCTGGCCTTGCCGAGGCAGCGTGAGGTATAAATGGAGCCAATGGGAGGTTGGTTTGTGTGATGGTCTGGGCTGTGTCCATAATTCGCTGCAATTTCTTGCGGTCTTGGATGGAGCTGTTCCCAAACCAAGCTGTGATGCATCCCGATAAAGTGCTTTCTATGGCGCATCTGTAGACGTTGGTGAGAGTTGTTGAAGACATGCCAAACTTCCTAGGATTTCTTAGGAAGTCGAGGGAGAGGCGTGGATGTGCTGGAGTTGGCGTGAGGAAGAGGACTTCAAAGTAGATCCATCTCCAAAAATGAAAAAAATCAAAAGCATCTCCATAGATGCTGCCTGACCCATGGAGTTACTCCAGCCTTGTGTCTATCTTCAGCTTTGAGCCAGGGTGGGATAGGTTTAGCTTTATTGTTGTCACGTGCACTGAGGTACAGCGAAGCGTTTCGTTTTGCATGCTATCCAATCAGATCAGATAATACTGTGCATAAATACAATCAAGTCAAACTCAAGTAGAATAGGTAGAGCAAAGGGGAAGATACAGAGTGCAGAATATACTTCTCCGCATTGTAGCGCATCAGTTCCATGGACAAAATTTAATGTCCGCAATAGTGTAGAGGTGAATCGGACAATATCCTGGCTTATGGAAGGACCGTTCAAAGCCGTTCATGATGTGGGTATGGATTGATTCAGGATAACTGATTTAATTTATTCACTACTATGACACATCCCCTTGTCATCCTACTTTCATTCCACCCCATTCCCCACATCACTCTCCTGTTTAAATCCATTATTCCACCCAGGCTTGACTCAGGAGCCTCAAACTGTAATCCACAAACCAAACCTGGGATCTTCATGTAATTAATGTACAGGTGTCAGAGGTTATGGGGAGAAGGCAGGAGAATGGGTTTAGGAGGGAGAGATAGATCAGCCATGATTGAATGGAGGAGTAGACTTGATGGGCCAAATGGCCTAATTCTACTCCTATTCCTTTTGACCTATTGCTGTGAATATCCTTGAGGGATAACAGTTACCCAAAGCTCTGTTGCAAATTACCTGCTGAGCTGGTCAATTAGTTTGTAGACTCTGACATGAGTTTCAATGAAGGAAGATATATTAAAGAAGGTGTGCAGGGCAAATCGTTTTTACACAGAGGGGTAGTGAGTGCCTTGAACGTGCTGCTGGAGATGTTGGTTGAGGCAGAGTCAATAGTGGCATTGAGGAGGCTTTTGGATAGGCATATGGATATGCCAGGAATGGAGGGATATGGATTATGCACAGATTGAAGAGTGATGGTCTTGGCCTCATGTTTGGCATGGACATTGTGGGTTGAAGGGCCAATTCTCATGCTCTACTGTTCTATGTCCTAGGGGGATTGGGTATTAATATGGCTACAAATCCATGCACACTATCCACCAACAGAGGACTTTGCTGCCAGACTCCTTCCAGCACGTGTTACCAACAGAGCATTCAGAGCATAATACTTCTAAAGCCTCTGGTCTTAATATTCAAGGCAATCCCCTCCTGGCCATAAATTAAGGATTTTGTTGTTAACTGCTCACTGACTGCTGTTTGCTATTTCATTATCAACCCAAATCTGTTCCATCTAATCAAGCCATGCAGAATCAAATCCTCAGAGGGCAACTGGGCAACAGGTGGACAGCAAGATGGCAGCTGGTTGCCTGTGATGTCTGATGAGGGTTTTATATACTTAGGCCGCACGAGGAGGGGAAACATGTCCTGCCACCCACACATCGTTGATGGAAACTCTGGGCCAATGTCGCAATAAGCAAACTTCAGCAATGGGTAAAGTGGACGAACAGGCTAATGCTCTTCCCATGGTACCAAGGTGGCTTCACTTAAAAGATACTGCATTGACTGCAAAGTGCTTTAAAGCTTTTGAGATTGGAAAGGCACTCAATACTTTTTTTTTTGATGTACATAATAACAGTTGTTCAAGTTAAGGAAGCCATGCCCAAATAAAACATGTATTAATCCCCCTCCAAGGCATTTAGTGGAATGAACATGCCAGGAGATCGCAGACAGCTGCAAAGATAATAGGTTTGTGATAGTAGGGAATTTCAACTTTCCCAATATAGACTAGGAATGCCATCGTGCCGAGGTGCATAGATGGGATGGAATTTGTCAAATTTGTTCAGGAAAGTTTCCTTAGACAGTGTGTTGAGGGACCTACAAGGAGAGAGGGCAAAGCTTGATCTACTTTAGTTCAGTTTAGTTTATTGTCATGTGACCCGAGGTACAGTGAAAAGCTTTTGTTGAGTGCTATCCAGTCAGCAGAAAGACAAAGCATGATTACAATGGAGCCATTTACTATGTATAATAGATACATGATTAGGGAATAACGTTTGATGCAAGGTAAAGCCAGCAAAGTCCGATCAAGGATAGTCCGAGAGTCACCAATGAGGTAGATAGTAGTTCAGCACTGCTTTAAGGGAATCAAGCAGAGAAAGGGACAGGGTTATTGTTTCTGGCCAGAGATTTTTCGTTAAAGCTGTTCTGATGAAGGATTTTAACCTGAAATGCTAACTCTTTCTTCCCATATATTCTAGCTGACCTGCTGAGCGTTTGTGGGCTTTCCTCTTTTTGTAAGAAGCAAATTCATCAGTGGTCATGAAGTTCCACTTCCCAGCATCGTTTCTGCACATTAACGCACACCTTGCATGCGCTTGAAGTGTTCAACATAGTTGGAACATGTTGTATATCGAAGTGACTTTAGACATGCATTAACAAAATGCAACATTAGTATATGGAGTCTGAAAATGGTTGCAGTCAATGAAGGAATCTCAAAATAATTCAGTGGAATGACTGAAATACTGGTTTAATGACGTTTATTGTTGAAGTTCTCTTTGAAATGAAGACTTGGCATTTTTTTGTGCAATAGAATGACAGCTATCAAGTGGGTTACTGACGGAATTAGAAACAGTTAAAAGTTAAAAGTTGAGGACTCACTCACAAAGTGCCGCTGTATTTATAGAGCTGCTGATTCGTTCCTCCACTTATCACAATAAATGTAACCTTTATACGGCATATTAAAAATATTCACTTTACCTGGCATCTGAGAAGCAAAGGTCTGTCAGCTGCTAAACTGTGCTACGTGCCAGTAACATCAAGGTTGTAGTTCGTTTTAAAGATAGATTAGACATTGAGATCTGATTTGAATCTCTGACTGGTGCTGGAGAGAGTCTCCTGCATTTATAACTGGCTGATGATTGCATCAGCAAAAATGTGATGACTGTTTTGATTTATTTTGTTGAAGATGATTGAAGCCTTTCCCCATTGTCTCCTTCTGTCTCAAAATATTCCCAGAAACCTGCTGTACTTTCACTTTGCACTGCTTTTGAAGGCTGAGGCTTCAGCTAACAACGACTTAAGCTGTAGCATTACGTCCAATATCTTTCCACCTCTCATTCCTCTGTCGAGGAAATCCGTAACAACTACTTCCAAGCAAGCCTTTGGTTATGCCCTTCTCATGCCGAATGCCATTTGAGTGATTCTCAAAGGTACATGTAATATTTTATCGCAAGGGAAATGTAAGGACATAGGAGTTTTGAAATGACATGTTTTCTCCTACAGCTTGGAAACAGGCTCTTTGGCCCACCGAGTCCATGTCAACCATCGATCCCTTGTTCAGAATAGTTCTATGTTATCCCACTTTATCATCTATTCCTCGTACATTAGGGGCAAGGATCACAGAGGCTGATTAACCCACAGACTCCCCACAGACAGCACCCGTGGTCAGGATCGAACCTGGGTCTCTATGAGGCAACATCTCTACCAGCTGCACCACTGCGTCACCCTAATGTGATGCATGAACATGCAAGTAAAGGAAGGTCTTGGGGCTAAGATGAAAACCTTAAGCAGGAATTGCTAAAAAATGCAGCAGTAATAAGAATGAATGTTCTGAGAAATAGATCGCCACCAGTATTGATTATTCCAAGAAGGGTGAGATCACAGAGACTCCTCTTATGTTGTTTGGAATATCAAATATCTTGGAGCTGGTCTAAAGTAATAAAACACGGGATATTCTCAGTATACCTCCTGGTAATTAGAATCATAAATTGTGATCAGTAAAAGTAGGAGTATCCTACTACAAGAGTTGTAAAGTGTTGGAATTGCTGTGCTTCAATTAATCATGCATTGTACAGGGCATTGGTGAGACCACACCTGGAGTATTGCGTACAGTTTTGGTCTCCTAATCTGAGGAAATACATTCTTGCCATAGAGGGAGTACAGAGAAGGTTCACCAGATTAATTCCTGGGATGGCAGGACTTTCATATGAAGAAAGACTGGACAGACTCGGCTTGTACTCGCTGGAATTTAGAAGATTGAGGGGGGATCTTATCGAACCTTACAAAATTCTTAAGGGGTTGGACAGGCTAGATGCAGGAAGATTGTTCCCGATGTTGGGGAAGTCCAGAACAAGGGGTCACAGTTTAAGGATAAGGGGGGTCTTTTAGGACCGAGATGAGAACGTTTTTTTTCACACAGAGAGTGGTGAATCTGTGGAATTCTCCGCCACAGAGGGTAGTTGAGGCCAGTTCATTGGCTATATTTAAGAGGGAGTTAGATGGGGCCCTTGTGGCTAAAGGGATCAGGGGGTATGGAGAGAAGGCAGGTACAGGATACTGAGTTGGATGATCAGCCATGATCATATTAAATGGCGGTGCAGGCTCGAAGGGCCGAATGGCCTACTCCTGCACCTATTTTCTATGTTTCTATGTTTCTATGCCACACTTTGCATAATTCTGGTCTCCTTATCAAAAGGAAGAAATATGTTTAGATTCACTTGACTAGTTCTTAGGTCAGTGGAACTGTCATATGAGGAGACCTTGAATTGGTTGAGCTATTTTTCTAGAGCTAAGGAATGCCTAAAATACTCAGTGAACTCAACAAGAAGGACGGAAGGATAAGAAGGAGAAGGGTGGACTCAATAACACGCTTGGGAAGAGAGTATGGCCAGAATGATGAGTGTCTTTGATATTTGATGTCCTTGTGGCCCTTCATAAATAAAGTCACAACATTTGCCATCCTCCAGTCTTCCGGTTTCTCAACCGTGGCTAACAAAGGTATAGGAATCTCTGCCAGGACTCCTGCAATAAGTTCATAAGCTCTCGGAGCAGAATTCAGCTCTTCAGATCTACACCATTCAATCATGACTAATCTATCTTTTCGTTTCAACCCCATTACCCAGCCTTTTTCCCATAATCCCTGACACCCATACTAATCAAGAATCTATCAATCTTTGCCTTAAAAATATCTATTGACTTGGCCTCTACAGATGTCTGTGGCCATGAATTCCACAGGTACACCACCCTCTGAGTAAAGAAATTCTTCCTCATTTCTAAAGGTACGTCCTTTTATTCTGAGGCTAAGGCCTCTGGTCCTAGACGCTGCCACTAGTGGAAACATCCTCTCCACATTTACTCTATCCAGGCAATCTCCTCCCAACATCTACAATACATGTGGTTAAGCCCCAGTGATTTGACCACCTTTACGCGCCTCAAGTCCGCCAACGCCTCCTGTTTCATAATCACTGTTCTCTTCCCTGAACTCTCCGGTTTCCATACTGTGTCAAAACGTTGTCCTAGACACCCCTCAAAAATTCCACCCCTGCCGAACCTTCAACACTGAGGCAGTTCCTAGTTAATATTGGGGAAATTGAAATCCCCCAGTACATTAGCTTTACCTTTATGGCACCTCTCTGATGTCTACCCACGTATCTGTTCCTCTATCTCCTGTTGACTGCTGGGTGGTCTGAAGTCTCTGCTCAGTGAAACATATATATTCAGACACAGACACACACACTAAAGATTAATAGTGCAATACCTCCTCCCCTTTTACTTCCCCATCTGTCTAGTCTGATAATTCTGTACCTGGGACATTGAATTGCCAGTCTTGGCCATCCTTCTGCCATCTCTCATTGATGCAACAGTATCGTGGACCCTGTGTTAATTAAAGTTTTGAGTTCATCTATTTTACGAGATATTGTGTATTGGTCAAGTCAAGTTAAGTAAATTTTATTTGTATAGCACATTTAAAAACAACCCACGTTGACCAAAGTGCTGCACATCTGATTAGGAAAAAAAAAAAAGAAACATACAGTGGCTAGTAAACCCTTGGATGTTTTTTTTACGATCGTCAAAGCTGTTCTTAAATATTAGTCATGGTTTAGAAACTATTCACAGCTCAAGTCTGCAGGCGTCAGGCGGCCTCAGCTGTTGTCTAATGTTTGTATCTTGTTAAATGCCAAACAGTGTCAGAACTTCAAAGAAGATTTTGTGCTCTACAATGTCGGGGCATTGGAGAAAGTCACGGGTAAAATGGTGGTTAGCAAAGTTGCAAGTCACGGAATTAATAACCACATTTATTAAAGAGTGAAGAAAAGGATAGGTGACGTTTTGTGTCAAGTCAAGTCAAGTTTATTTGTCACATACATATACAAGATGTGCAGTGAAATGAAAGTGGCAACACCTGCGGATTGTGCTAAACTACAAAACAGAATCAAAAAAAAAAATGTAACACAAAAAATAAATTAATACAGTAAATTAAATTAGTCCCTGGTGATATGAGAGTTAACAGTCCTGCTGGCCTGTGGGAAGAAACTCTGTCTCATCCTCTCTGTTTTCACAGCGTGACCGCGGAGGCGTTTGCCTGACTGTAGCAGCTGGAACAGTCCGTTGCTGGGGTGGTAGGGGTCCCCCATAATGTTGCTGGCTCTGGATCTGCACCTCCTGATGTATAGGTCCTGCAGGGGGGCGAGTATAGTTCCCATGGTGCGTTCAGCCGAACGCACTACTCTCCGCAGAGCCTTCCTGTCCTGGGCAGAGCTGTTCCCAAACCAGATTGTGATTGTCAAGACCATTCTATAGTCTGACAGTAGGCGGGGGGGGGGGGGGGGGGGGGGGGGTGGTGAAGAACTGGAGGCGAGAAAAGACCAGGAGCAATCATGGCCAGCCACAAATGACCTCAGGCAGGGAGGTGCCCTGATAAGGCCCATTGTTGGCAGGGAAGGTGTGATTTCAAGAGGGATAAGTGTGGTGAACTGTGGGACTGGTTACATGACTATGGTGCAGGAAAGGGGCTCTTTATTTGGCTCTTTTATCCAAGTCTGCACTACGAGTCAGGACATGGTGGGAAACCAGGGAAGGAACTGTCACCCCCTGGCAGAGATAGTTGTATCATCGACAACTGGTGAGGTGCAGAGAACACCAGAGGGTGCCTATCTCTTCAGAATAAGGGTCCCACACCAAACACGCCTATCCATGTCCTTCAGAGATAGTGCCTGACCACTGAGTTACTCCAGCACTTTGTGTTTTGCTCAGGCTTTCAGCATCTGCAGTTCCCTTTCAGCTTTAATTTCTCAAGTCTGAAGTATTGTCCTGGTTTGTTCATGAATTTAGGTTGTTAAACAAACCACAAATTGTTCAGCAAGATTATTGGAGAGAAAACACTGAGAATAACAGAAAAGGTGATCGACATTTTACTTAATAACCGTGATTATGTGACACAAGATTTACAAGACTGATGCGACTTTAACATCTCCTGCTGGCAAGCAGATTTTAACTCGTGAAGATTGGTGGAGGCCTTTAAATGGAGCATTCTCTCTGTTCCGTTTGTTTACAAGACTGCACCTTTTTGATTTATTGACTGACTCTGTCATAGTTATTTATTCTTTACCAGTTATACTCTTGTGCGCTAAGCTTTATGACCAGTCAGGTTTTGTTGCCTCATCTAAGTTATAGATTGCTAAATAGCACAACAGCAATATGTACCAAATCACATGACATTTATTGTCAATCTGTTCTCCCCGCAGCTTTACAATTAGTCTTCTGATATTTTTTCCAATATATCCAAATTGAGAAATAAATCGCTGTGCATTGCTTTCAATTTTGCAGTGTTTGGAGCTACTTACTGGGAGAATAATTACATACATCTAAAAAGACTTCTTGATAATGTTGGACTGCTTATTCCTTCTGTTCATTTCTAAACATATTGCGACATTGTTTATAAGGTGTGCTGTAAAGTAATTCCAACATCTTCTTGAACATTTGTAGGATGTTGCA
Organism: Rhinoraja longicauda; assembly: GCF_053455715.1. Classification (NCBI taxonomy): domain Eukaryota; kingdom Metazoa; phylum Chordata; class Chondrichthyes; order Rajiformes; family Arhynchobatidae; genus Rhinoraja; species Rhinoraja longicauda. Next base: position 10,416,667 of record NC_135976.1, read on the forward strand.
GTACTGTTGGTACCAGCAATATTTTGCACAAGATTTAAGAGGACATTACCAGGACTTGAGGGCCTGAGCTATGGGGAAGCAGGCTAGAACTCTATTCCTTGGAGCGCTGGAGGATGAGGGGTGATCTTATATCAGTGCACAAAATCATGAGAGGAATAGATCGGGTAGACACACAGAGTCGCTTGCCCAGAGTAGTGGAATCGAGAATCAGAGACATAAGTTTAATGTAAGGTGGGGGTGGGGAATATTTAATAGGAACCTGAGGGGTAACATTTTCGCACAGAAGGTAGTGGGTATATGAAATGAACTGCCAGAAGAGGTAGTTAAGGCAGGTAGTATCACAATGTTTCAGAAATATTTGGACAAGTACATGGATAGGACAGGTTTAGAGGGATATGGGCTAGACGCAGGCAGGTGGGACTAATGTAGAAGGGATATGTTTTGGTCAGTGTGGGCAAGTTGGGCCAAAGGTCCTGTTTCCAAACTGTATGACTCTATGACTCTAATTGGAAGTGGGCCTTGAAAAACTCCTTTGGTTTTTCAACTGGAGCTGATTTCCATCAGCCCTGGCGTAACTCCTTTGTCTAGATGTGTAGAGTTTATTCCTGAGTCTCGCTGACTTTGTTTTGTGACTGTTCCTTGATGCCACACCTGATCAAACGCTCTGAAGAAGAAATCCTGACCTGAAACGTTACCCATCCATTTTGTTCTTTTATTGAACCTTTGTTGCACTTCATTCCTTTCTTGCGTAGGAGAAAGGAAGATTATATGTACAGTTGTGATCCCCACACTCCAGGAAGTATGTGGCAGCATATAACAGAATAGAGACCCACCAGGTTATTGTCTGGATAGTTATAAGGAGAGATTGAAGAGGATGGGTTTAATCTCGACTGGAGCGCAGGTGATGTTATAGAGGTTCGCAAAATTATGTGGCACAGACAGGGAATCCTTTCCCCAGGATAAGGGAACTAGAGGGCACAGGTTTAAGTTGAAAGAAGAGAAATTTAAAGGAGATTTGAGGGGTAGGTTTTTTTACGCAGGAAGTGATGATTATTTGGAACAAACTGCCAGAGGAGGTAGTAGCATCAGTTATCGTCACAACATTTAAATCAGGCCAGGTACCTTGATGAGAATGAAGTAGAGGGATACAATCCTAATGTGGCCAAATGGGATTAATGAAGATAGATATCACGAGATGGGCCGTAAGGGCCTGTTTCTATGCTCTGTGGTCTCTTCAAAATGTGGACCAGTTGACGTGATTTTTATATTGAATCATTCCTGAGTGAACAATCTATTTTTGAAGACAGGTGTCTGAAGAAGTGTCCCAACAGGAAACGGAGTCTGAAGAAGAGTCCCGACCCAAAACGTCACCTGTCCACGTTCTCCAGGGATGCTGCCTGACCTGCCGAGTTACTCCAGCACATTGAGTCTTTTCTTGTAAACCAGCATCTTCAATTCCATGTTTTGCCATTCAAGTGCTGACTTCCAGTCACACGGAATGAAACTAGAAGATGTGTGTAACTGAGCATGTGGTGGAGATAATAGGCACAAAATGCTCAGTAACTCAGCGGGATAGGCAGCATCTCTGGAGAGAAGGAATGGGTGACGTTTCAGGTGGAGACCATTCCTTCTCTCCAGAGGTGCTGCCTGTCTCGCTGAGTTACTCCAGCATTTTGTGTCTATCTTCGATTTAACCCAGCAGCTCCTCCCTACACATGTGGCGAAGGGTGGAAATGCTGTACCAGTTGAGCTTTAAGCTTCATCTACTGAAGTTCACTCGTTTGAAGAGAAGCTTTTCATTTTTTCAGACAGTTAAACTCCAGACTGCTTAACCCTCAGCAATTTCTCTATTCATCACATATAGTCCATGGAATTCATCCTGGACTCTCAATGTGGAGGAAGAAAACCTCTGAGCTGTTCTGGCCTGACCATATTTTTGTAATGGTGAACGCAAGCCTGTAAATGCTAATACAAATAATTTGAGGCACTTGATCATCAGCAAGCAGACTTGATTAGGATATCTACTCCTTTTGGTAAGCACCTTTAAGCTATATTGATAACTATTGATCAATTATGTCTGATTGCCACTTGAACACTATAAATTAAACTAAAAACCTGAGGACCAAGATGTGTTCATAATATTAACTGCACCATATTGTAATGACATGTCAGGCATAGGCATTATTAACAGTGTAGGAGGGAACTGCAGATGCTGCTTTACACCGAAGATAGACACAAAGTACCGGAGTAACTCAGTGGGTCAGGCAGCATCCCTGGAGAAAAGGAATAAGTGATGTTTCTGGTCGAGACCGATAACAGTTATGGTCTTTCCCCTTATTGAGCTTTGGCACTGTAGAGAGATTATATTTGTTCAGTACTTGCTGGTTATGTACCAACCGAGGGTTGTTTTAACCACTCCTTCAGCCCCAAGTTGTGAAAATCTCTTCCAAATCTGCTCCCGGTTAAGATCCTTCTCAAAATTCACCTTTCTGACCACACTGCCTTGATTAGGTATTACCTAAACTAATACCTTGAAAATAGAAACATAGTAACTCAGTGGGACAGGCAGCATCTCTGGAGAAAAGGAACGGGTGATATTTCGGGTTGAGAAAAATAGGTGCAGAAGTAGGCCATTCGGCCCTTCGAGTCAGCACCGCCATTCAATATAATCATGGCTGATCATCTAAAATCAGTACCCTGTTCTTGCATTTTCCCCATATCCCTTGATTCCTTTAGCTCTAAGAGCTAAATCTAACTTTCTCTTGAAAACATTCAGTGAATTGGCCTCCACTGCCTTCTGTGGCAAGAATTCCACAGATTCACAACTCTCTGGGTCAAGAAGTTTTTCCTCATCTCAGTCCTACCCCTTATTCTTAAACTGTGTCCCCTGGTTCTGGACTCCCCCAACATCGGGAACATTATTCCTGCACGGTAGCGCAGCGGTAGAGTTGCTGCTTTACAGCGAATGCAGCGCCGGAGACTCAGGTTCAATCCTGACTACGGGTGCTGCACTGTACGGAGTTTGTACGTTCTCCCCGTGACCTGCGTGGGTTTTCTCCGAGATCTTCGGTTTCCTCCCACACTCCAAAGACGTGCAGGTATGTAGGTTAATTGGCTGGGTAAATGTAAAAATTGTCCCTAGTGGGTGTAGGATAGTGTTAATGTACGGGGATCGCTGGGCGGCACGGACTTGGAGGGCCGAAAAGGCCTGTTTCCGGCTGTATATATATGATATGATATGATATGATCTCGCCTGTCCAATCCTCTAAAATTTTATATGTTCCTATAAGATCCCCTCTCATCCTTCTAAATTCCAGTGAATACCCAGTTGATCCATTCTTTCATCATATGTCAGTCCCGCCATCCCGGGAATTAACCTGATGAACCTATGCTGCACTCCCTCAATATCAATAATGTCCTTCCTCAAATTAGGAGACCAAAATTGCACACAATACTCCAAGTGCGGTCTCACCAGGGCCCTGTACAACTGCAGTAGGACCTCCTTGCTCCTAAACTCAAATCCTCCTTGAAAATCAAAAACAAACATGCAAATACAGGAAATCTAAAATGATAACCTAATACCTTTGCTGTGTTCTTATTTATGTTTGTTTACATTGACTTGGGGTACATTTTACATTGGCTCTTTGCATCCTGGACTGTTGCCCTGTATAATGTTTCTTTAGTTTAGGGATGCAGAGCAGAAACAGACCTTTCGGCCCACTGAGTCCATGCCGACCAGCGATCCCTGCATGCCAACACTATCCTACAAGCACTGCGGACAATTTACAATTTATAGACGCCAATTAACCTACAAACATGTACATCTTTGGAGTGTGGGAGAAAATCGGAGAACCCAGAGAAAACACTCAGAGGTCACGAGGAATACGTGCAAACTCTGTACATACAGCCCCCATAGTCACGATTGAACTATGGTCTCTGGTGCTGTCAGTCCGCAACTCTACCGCTGCGCCACCACCCAGCACTGTCTTGGCAGAGGTAGAGAACCCACACAAGTCATGGGTGTTGGCTCGTGCTGTATCTATGGCATCCTTCCCATCCTCTAGCACTGTCTACTCCAACTGTGTAATAAATGAATGCCTCAAGAGTCTTGTGTTCACATAGTGTGGCCTGTGGTGCACACCAGGAACTACGTTACTCCAAGCTTGAGCATATTTGATCCTACTTCCAACAGGAGACAAGCTGACCCTCTTGGCTATTTCAGTCGCAGAAGTGTAAAGAACATAATATCCCATCAAGGTGTGATTGGTATGGAAGGGGAAGGGAAAGCTGACCCCAACTGAGTCTTCAAGACAAAATGGTCAAAGCATAGTTTTGTCCTCGCCAGCACTGTATTCTCTTGGAGATGTAAAGGCCTCGTGGCAATAGTCACAATCCAAACTCTAGACTTTAGAGATACAGCGTAGAAACAGGCCTTTTGGCCCACCGAGTTCGTGCTTACCAGCGATCACCCCTTGCACTAGCACTATCCAACATACTAGGGACAATTTACAATTTTATCTAAGCCAATTACTGACAAACCTGCACGTCTTTGGAGTGTGGGAGGAAACCGGAGCACCCAGAGAAAACTCACGCGGTCGCAGGGAGAACGTACAAACTGCGTACAGACAGCACCCATTGTCAGGATCGAACCTGGGTCTCTGGCATTGTCAGGCAGCAACTCTACCGGTGCACCACTGTGCCAGACACTGGCAATTATATCGCTATCTAAGTGAGGGACTAGAAGGATGCCTGATCCACACTACAACAACAACAACTACCATCCAGTATCTTATCCACATTGTGATGTCTCTTAACATTGCCCCAAAATAAGGAAGGGAATAGAAATGCTGCCACAGAAAAAAACAAGAAATTAGATCTTGCAAATAATGCTCGCAACCAACCTAATGACTTTCAACATTAAGCCCAGAATGTCCGTTTGCAGGATTTTCAGTGAAATCCATTATAATTTTGCATCAGTAAAATACGCACTGGGATTCTCAACTAGAAAACATGTAGACCAGTTAGAATCAGAATCAGAATCAGAATCAGAATAGCCTTTATTGTCATCCAAAAAAACAAGTCTTTTGGACGAAATTCCGTTACCCACAGTCCAACAATAAGAGCAATAAAAATAAGCAATAACACACACAATCACAAACCAACGCAAAACAAAAAAAAGAAACATCCGTCACAGTGAGTCTACTCCAGTCCCTCCTCACTGTGATGGAAGGCCAGAATGTCTTTTCTCTTCCCCTGCCGTCTTCTCCCGCGGTCAGGCTGTTGAAGTTGCCACGTTCCAGGCCGCGCCGGACGGTGAAAGGTCCGCAGCGGGCCGACCCAAACCCCGCGATTTGAGTCATTAGATGAGAAAGGCTGGAGATGAACAATTTAGCTCAAAGATAGACACAAAAGGCTGGAATAACTCAGCGGGACAGGCAGCATCTCTGGAGAGAAGGAATGGGTGATGTTTCGGGTTGAGACCCTTCTTCAGACTGGTTAGTTCTTGGCAACCCCATGCCGGGTCCTTCTTTGTTCTCGGCAGCCCCATGCTGGGTCCCTCTTTGTTCTCAGTGGCACGTCCGCCAGGTTGTTCCCAGCAGCTCACCGGTCGCTCGGCTCCACAGCGCATCCCGGGAATCTTCTGCAGCCGCACAGTGCATCCCGGGAGTCTTCTGCCGGGCTTAATAAACCAAAATTGGATGTGCATAGCGTTAATTGGTACCTCAGCAGATCTGTCACAATTATATAAGAAAATAACTGCAGATGCTGGTACAAATCAAAGGTGTTTATTCACAAAAAGCTGGAGTAACTCAGCAGGTCAGGCAGCATCTCAGGAGAGAAGGAAAGGGTGGCGTTTCGGGTCAATTATATGTTTTGTTTTCTTGCTGATTTTCTTCATGCCACCACTGTGCCCTCTCTCCTTGCATCGCCGGCCCCCAGCTTCTGAATCCTGCCAACACATCTGAAACCGTACCCGTGAGCTGAGAACTTTCCCACTGACACAAATAGATGTTGCAATTGGACCAGGGAGGTTATTTTGGATGCATCCCAAAGAATCTGGATACAGTCAACCAAGGTTTTCTCTCCATGCTAACTCTCACCCTCTCTGGAATAAGACAAAACCAAGCATGAGAAAACACTGGAAATACTTTCTCCAGAGATGCTGCCTGACCCGCTGGGTTACTCCAGCACTTTGTGTTTATCTTCGGTATATACCAGCATCTGCACTTCCTTTCTACCCATTCGGACAATTTAGGTTTTGCTCCGTTGGCCGTAAGAGTGAACTTTTGATAGCAACGGTTTAACTTTGTGACCCAGCAGATGGCAAAAGTTTATGCTTCTCTGTGCATTTTGCAAGAACTATGTAATTGTTTTAATCCTGAATTCAGTGGCACCACGTGATGTTGTAAGAGTCTGCTGGTCCAAAGCCAAGGCTTCTGTTCAGCTCCATCTGCCATGCGAGATTGAGTGGTTTTATTTGACAATGTAACATTTTTTCTTACTGGCTGTTTCTGATTTCCCTCCCTTTTCTCCCTTTGTAAGTACTTCCTCACGCCTTCCCAATGGAGCATAGTTTTTTTTGGCTTATGCTGCCTGTCCCGCTGAGTTACTCTGGCATTTTGTGACCCATTCCTTCTATCCAGAGATGCTGCCTGTTCCGCTGTGCTACTCCAGCATTATATGTCTATCTTCGATATAAACCAGCATCTGCAGTTCCTTCCCACTCCTTTGATAACTAGCCCTGCTGACACAGGAAGCAGGGGTGTCCCGAACTGCAGATGCTGGTTTACACTGAAGATAGACACAAAATGCTGGAGTAACTCAGTGGGACAGGCAGCATCTCTGGAGAGAAGGAATGGGTGACGTTCCGTAATGACAATTTCGTAATGTTTAATTTGGTTACAATATTGCACGGTTTCTAAGTTAAGAAAAAAAACGTCTTTCTTTGGTGATAGTGATAGCATATGGGCTTAAGTACATATGGCAAAAGATGGACAAACTAAAGATGAGGATCTCTGCAACTTGTCAAAACACACCCACAACTCCAGGCTGCATCACTGCACGCCGACAACAGACAAGATCCTGGACAATGTGGATCACTTTCCATATCATAGAACACTGAACAGTACGGCACAAGGACAGGCCCTTTGGCCCACAATGTCTTGTGCCAAACACGATGCTCAAACCTTTTTTGATCTACCTGTGCACAATCCATATCTCCCCATTCCCTGCCGACCCATATGCCTATCCCAAAGCCCCTTAAATGCCATTATCTGCCACAACCACCAACCCAGGCACTCAAAACCCTCTGCCCTATGTGTAAAAAAAAAACATGCCCTGCACATCTCCTTTAAGTTTTACCCCTCTCACCTGAGAAGCCATTTCTCAGCAAAGGCATTGATGACAGCATTCACCATGGCTGAAACAAGTGCCAGAATAGCCTTTGAACAACTGGTTAAAGCAGCATTATCATATCATATATATACAGCCGGAAACAGGCCTTTTCGGCCCACCAAGTCCGTGCCGCCCAGCGATCCCCGTACATTAACACTATCCTACACCCACTAGGGACAATTTTTACATTTACCCAGCCAATTAACCTACATACCTGTACGTCTTTGGAGTGTGGGAGGAAACCGAAGATCTCGGAGAAAACCCACGCAGGTCACGGGGAGAACGTACAAACTCCTTACAGTGCAGCACCCGTAGTCAGGATCGAACCTGAGTCTCCGGCGCTGCATTCGCTGTAAAGCAGCAACTCTACCGCTGCGCTACCGTGCCGCCGTAGATCAATACCTCAAAAACGCAGGAGTAAGTTCATGGTCCGCGGATTGCAGTGCTCCCTCACCTCCTGTACACTTTGGAGACATGGACAATTGACAATGTGCAGCACACTTGCTGTCTCAACAAATTCCTCCCATTCCATTTGCGGAAGGAGGAAACATTGTCAGCATGTTCTGCCAGGATGGCGTTCACATTCACACGCCCAACCAGCTCTCTTGGCTGGGCAATAAGAGGCAGATGCCTAACATCAGACTTACAAAACAAACACATGATTCTGAGACGTGTAGGAAGGAACTGCTGGTTTAAACCGAAGATAGACACAAAAAGCTGGATTTCTCTAACTTGAAGTAACCCTTGCATCCCCTCTCTCTCCATCCTTCTCCCACCCAAGTCGTACCAGCTCTTGTTGAGTCCCATTGTCTATACTCAGTGTGTGTAAATGTACCACCCTCACCAATTTATGGGAACTCTTGGTGCATAACCCACTGCAAATAAATAAGGAACATCTAAGAAGGCACCAAGCACCCACCCCACCCCAAAGCACGCACACTACGAGCGACAAATTTACCGTCTCTTTTGTACTAACTAATGCACCCATGTCTGGTAGGATAGCAAACGCAAATTTCTCACTGTATCTCGGCGCATGTTACAATACAATCCAATACCAATGTCATATGTTTAACTTGCTGGCTGATCTCTGGCCATCTGAAGTACCTCACGTTCGAGGTGGTGCCTTATTCAATTCCAATGGCCTGCATCCAGTACAGAAATCTCTAACACAAGAGCTTGGGGAGAAATTTCAAAGATGCTCATGATTATGGATTTGACCCAGCAAGTCCAGAGAGGTAGTTCAAACCACGTGGTGTCTTGTGATCACCTGGATGCAACTATACCGGGTGCTAAAGCTAATGAAACAAAAATCAGACAGGCAAACGTTCAAAAACATTTGATTTTTAATGTTTCATGGGAAAAGGCTTCTAAATGGACATTAAAGCCACAACTGGAGTGCATATCAGGGGCATGACTTTGTATAATCACAGGTGGCAACCCCAAGTATAGCTCAGCTTGAGGTGATTACAACTGCAGATATCAATTGATGAGTACAAAATATGTGCAATATTATAGTATTATAGGTAATTATATATTTTTAGAGAAATATGCTGCCTGTCCCGCTGAGTTACTCGAGCATTTTGTGTCTATCTTGGAGACAGATTTTAGGCAATTTGTAAGATAACTGGAGGTGACAATGAGCAAACAAATTACGGGGAGTAATTCTCATCCAAAATGCACTGCCTAATATGGGGGGCTTTGATGAAATGCAACAAATGTGTGAATAGTAGGAATGTGCAGGGCCGGGCGAAAGAGCTAAATAGTACTAGTTCGAGCAAAGGTACTGTAGCTCTTTCAAAGAACCAACACAGGTCTGATGTGCTGAATGGCTTTTTCAATCTGTTAATGGGTGAATGAATAGCAGTCATTGATATCTCTCGAGACCACAATTGGCCTTTAAATACATGCTAGTTAAAGAAACAAAAAAACATTCATCGCTAGCTTTTATGAATTATAGAGTCGTAGAGATATGCAGTTGAACTAGCAGCTTCCATTAAAGTAAATAAAGGAAATGTGTCGACCAATTTGTGTTAATCTGTTCCGGAAGATGCTGGATAGATGGAACTTCAGTGATGCTGCCTGACCTGCTGAGTTACTCCAGCACTTTGTGTCTTTTTGCTTAAAGTCTCGAGATCATTTGTTTTTAGCTATTGATGACAAAGTTTTGTTTTGGATAATAGGCGTAACAATGTTGGGGGACTCCAGAACCAGGGGCCACAGTCTAAGAATAAAGGGGAGGCCACTTAAAACTGAGGTGAGAAATAACTTTTTCACCCAGAGAGTTGTGAATTTGTGGAATTCTCTGCCACAGAGGGCAGTGGAGGCCAATTCACTGGATGAATTTAAAAGAGAGTTAGATAGAACTCTAGGAGCCAGTGCAATCACGGGATATGGGGAGAAGGCAGGCAGAGGTTACTGATTGTGGATGATCAGCCATGATCACAATGAATGGCGATGCTGGCTCAGAGGGCCGAATGGCCTCTTCCATTTTCTATGTTTCTATGTTTCTACCCATATCCTCTTCAGAATCATGAAATGGGATCCGTTGGGTTCACGTGAGGAAGCAGAGTGGGCCTTTATTTCTCATTTTACCTGAAGAATTGCCCCATGACAGGCAAGTATTCTCACAGTATAAGAATATCAATTTAACATTTTTGTGTTTGAGTCTCTGGAGTTGGTGTTGAGCTTGGAACCCACAAATTCGGCAGCAAAAGGGTTAGTCTGAGTTTCTATCTGGCACACAGTTATATTGCCATTAACTTGGAGCACAGCTGTCAGTGAAATGGTTAAATTACAACACATTCCCCCTGCCTAGTAGCAGATGGAGAATTTTACAGCATACATTTAATGGAGAGCAAGACTAAAGTAGAATGATTTGTTTTTAAAATGCAGCTAAAAATTGAAACACAGATGAAAGGAAATTTAGTATTCAATTTTAGATCTGTCATTGTACATTACTGTACAATGACTGTCCGGTCATTGTTTTGAACTAAGATGTTTCTGTTAGTCGTTATTCTATCTCTCTATGACATTCTGAACGTGCAAATATTGATAAAATTCCAATTGAGTCCCATAAAAGGCTGTTCATTGTTTCTCAGAAAGAAGCGTTTGGTTCTACCGTTTGTCAGAGTAGTTATTTGCCTCTGCTGCACATTTAGTGACTGTTTGTGGGTTTGAGTAGAGGCAAATTGGGCCCAGCATAACTAATTCCGGGTCCACGACTACTGCGGACCCAAGTCATGCCTGACCCACATTTTATTGCTGAGGTGAACAATAGTGGCTGGGTTGAAAGAATCCTGGCTCAGCAGGAACACTGAAAGAATCACCACCACATTCTCCCCTCATCCTTGGGAGAAGAGGTTTTCCTTTACCGCTAAATTTATAAGCAAACTTTCCAGAAGTCTCGAGGAGGGAAGTAAAAGCTCAAAAGCTGCAAGGATGCATCAGTCATTGTCTATGTCTGCGGTAATCTTGTGCTATTTTTTTGCTTGTGGATGTGCGTAGGATTTTAAATCTCATCATACAAGATCCTTCTCGGCACGATAAAGCACAAAGCTGCTTCAGTACTTTGGTCGTTAAATGAGCATTTGTTGAAAGAGTAAATCATCTCTTGTGAGTTGCTTGTTCAATGGTTTTTTTTATGCACTTGATTTAGTGCAGTGTTTGTACTTTTAGTATTGGAAGTTCCTGTGTAATGCGGACAGTGTTGTTATTGTGACACGGCAACAGTGCCTTCAGAATGATGGAAACCTGCTTTCTCGGCGAAGCCTTTGAACCTTTAAAGCTGCGATCCAAAGTGCAACAAGCGGAGCGATGTGTTTCACTGCCAATATAATCCTATAAAATCCACTACATAATGGGAGCAGTTAACCACAGAGAGCTATCCGATTAATTTTGAAATCAACAGCTATACAACATATCCTGGGTTTAATTAGAGGCCTGATAATCGGGACTAAAGTGGTATCGATGATCTGAGTACCATCTGACACTGCTTGCCTGCACCCACGTTGGTTTTTGGTCTGTTTGCCTTCTGACAGGAGGGTGTAATCAGTCACCTGGCTGTTATAAAGGTTTGTGATTATCAGTGGGAGCAGATGGGCAGTTCCTATACACTCTGACTGCTTCACTGTGACATGCTCTCTCCCGATCTCTGTCCCAGCTATAATTTCCTCATGTTTTACATCAGCCGTCCATTCAGTGAGGAACTGTTTTTACCGCGACAAGGCAGCTTATTGGCTGGCTCCAGCTAAAGCTAACCCACGCTTGTGGGAGTTCAGATTTCCCTTGATTATCCAGCTCCAAGTTGGAGAATACAGTGCACTTTCTGTGAGATCCACCCCCCCCCCCCCCGTGTTAGAGGGAGAAGGAATTAAGCTTTGCAAATCCCTGCCGTGTGTGGATTTGTTGATTGCTGTGCTGCCCAAGTATGATTTTTTGCGACATGAACTCGGGGTCTAACTCTATAAAGATTCAGCTGCAGAATGGAATCCGCTTCAGCACATATCAGGTAAATCACTGTTTCTCCTTCAGCAGCATGTTTATGAAGAGGTTTTAGTGGAGAGAACGTATCAAACAAAGTGCTTTGTTAGAGAAGCTTGGTTGTGGATTTCATGATACTGCAGACTTGCTTGGCAAAGATATGAAAATAGCACCGAGCAGTTTTATTTTAATCTCAGGAATTCTAATCAGCTGGGTTCCATACACAAGGCTATTTAAAAGGGCAGCTTTTCATTATTTTACAACATGAGGAATCATTGTCGCAGAGGCAGCTTTGTACTTGTGCAAGAGATTTTGTAATGCAGATTGTCATGCAACGGATTCATATTCATTCAGTGTCGGACTTCAACTAGTGAGTGTGGTACTAAACCCATCAGAACTCTGCTATTAGGAATTTCATGAATAAAAATGAATAATTAAAACTCAAATTCCTGTGCTGTAAATAAAAGCACAGAGGAACTATTACATATCTACGCCCACAAAAGGGAATTGTTCTGCAGTTTTAACATTCTTCATCAGCAATATTTTTGACACAAAGTTTAATGGACTCGTTTGATAATTGTGGATTGATAATAAAATGACATATTTGTGGGCTAGTTATTTAGATATGGTACTCAGAAGAATCACAGATTATTTGACAGCTGAGATACTTTAATTTTCCTCATTTGATTCAAACCAGTGACTTTGGTTCTGCTCATTTTGCTCAATTGATTTTTTCTTTATCTGTTTTATTTTTACAAAGGCTTCCTCTATCTATGCATTTTGTTCTCTGACGTCTCCATGTAAACCCTCCTGTGAGTGTGAGTGTGAGTGTGAGTGTGAGTGTGAGTGTGAGAGTGTGTGAGAGTGTGTGTGTGTGTGTGTGTGTGTGTGTGTGTGTGTGTGTGTGTGTGTGTGTGTGTGTGTGTGTGTGTGTGTGTGTGTGTGTGTGTGAGAGTGTGTGTGTGTGTGTGTGAGTGTGTGTGTGTGTGTGAGAGTGTGTGTGAGTGTTCAGAGGAGAGGTTCTGGAGCCCCTGCAGTTCACTATTGAAGTGGATTTGGTGGCAGTGTTGCTGCAGCACTGATTTTCAGAGCAAGGGTGCTTCTATTTTCACTTAAGAGCATGCCTAAACTAAGAATCATCCCCACATTGCGAGAACAAATTTATTCTTGGAACTATCTTGCAGATGAGATTAGCATAAATGTTCTCATCAAGTTTGGTTTTCACGATCCGACCAGATCAAATGAGAGTTGAGTCACGGAATTATAGACATTGAAATACTTATTTATGACATGGTGCTTAATTTATAAAGAAAACTTGTTGATGATCAAAATGGACTATTGAAACAGGTCATGGTGGGAGCTGAATGAGGTATTATTATTGCTGAATTTGTTGACACAGCAGTGATGGTACAGGATAGGTGTCCTGTAAAATTATTAAACTCTGAATTCAGCTGTGCTTATTCCCAAGGGTGCAATCATGATCTTGAGCCATTTATTCCAATGGATTCTTGTAACCCCTGATGCACTCTGAATGGCAAACACATTTGCTATGTTTTTTGGGACAGTAATAGGTTGCAAGGTTGTTATGGGACAAACATGACAATTGGATTTTTATTTATTTAGTTTAGAGATACAGCGCAGAAACAGGCCCTTAGCCCAGCGATTCCCCGTACACTAGCACTTTCCTACACACCAGGGGCAATTTAACAATTTTTACTGAAGCCGAATTAACCTACAAACCTGTATGCCTTTGGAGTGTGTGAGGAAACTGGAGCACCCGGGGAAAACTCACACGGTCACTGAGAACGTACAAACTCCGTACAGACAGCACCCGTGGTGAGGATCGAACCGAGGTCTCTGGCGCTGTGAGGCAGCAAGTCTACCGTTGTGTCACAGTGCCACTGTTGTCTTTACCCTTTGTCTGAAGCCTGTTGCTGGGATTAGACTGCAGAAGTACAGCAGTTAGAGAGGGAAGCTGCAGTCAATTGAATAGAGTATGGTTTTGTAGCATACTAGACTGATGCAAGGACCATTTCCCTGAAAAAAAATAGTTGTAACCATTGCAAAGATTGTGACTGGTTTCTTTAAAAAAATCAAAATTAGTCAATCAAGTAGAATTTATATAATCTTTGATATGTAACAATCCAATATGTTTTCAAGAATATGTGTGCGTGAGTAACACATTTGATCAAGAGGCATAGTTAATTTATTGCGCCATCTTTTCAGTTAGATTTTATTAAATATTTCAGTATTAATATCAAAGCCAATAAAATATAATTAATAGTGGGAGTCATTACTGTAAGAGTAGTTTATTGTGTGTGATGGAGATCTGGGTAAAAAGGATTGAGCCAAAACGATAGTTTAACAATTCAAGTTGATGCTAATCTATGTGATTTGGAGGCCTTTTGCAGAATGAATTTTGTGGAGAATTCCCAGTGATCATGAATCTTAGCAGCATTACACATGAGATGTGACTCATCTGCAATAGATTTTTGATTCCTTTGGAGCAAATACCTGCCGCTCCAGTGTTGTCATTCAGACAGTCTGTTTTTTGCTGATATTTTTTACCTTAATTTCATGACTCATTGAAAAAAAAAATAGAGACATGTAGAAAGAAGTTTGATTGTTGATTGATCACATTGACATTTTCACTGGCAGTGGGGATGGGGGGGGGGGGGGGGTGAGGGGTGGGGGGAGGGGAATGCAAAGGTCATGCTTAATTCCATTGAAAATAACATGGGTCTCTGAAGATTAAGGTTAAAGTTTATCAACCATTCTGGAAATAAAACACAATAATGGAACCAAATTTGGACCAGAAGACCTCACTTGGTTTGATGTGGTCATGACGTCCATCTAGCCACCCTGGACCTCAATAATGGTACCCCTCAGGGTTGTGTATGCTCAAGCTCTACTCCCTCCATGTGTGACTGTGCGGCCAAGTGCAGGACCATCTTGATCTTTAACTTCTCCGAAGATCCCACTGTTGTCAGCTGAACCTATGACAAAGGTAGGACACAGTACAGGAAAGAGATCAAAAACCTGTTGTCATGGAGTCAGGACAATATCTTCATCCTTAATGCCACCAAGGCAAAAGAGTTGTTCATTGACTTAAGCAAGTGAGGAGGTGAATACAGCCTTATCCCCATCAAAGATAGACACAAAATCCTAGAGTAACTCAGGAGGTCAGGCAGCAACTCTAGAGAAAGTGGATAGGTGACGATTCGGGTCAGGACCCTTCTTCAGACCTCATTAACATTGCTGCTGTAAAGATGGTCGGCAGTTGCAAAGTCCGAGGTATCCATATCACCAGCCACCTAATCTCATTCACACTGATGAGGTGATCAAGAAAGTATATCAGTGTAATACTTTCTGAGAAGATTTCACATGTTCACAAAGTGTCTTTCTGCCGTTGCGCTACAAACGTATTCTGATGGGTTGTATCTCAACCTGGTGTGGAACTGCTCTGCTTTTGATTGCCTGATCCTGCAGTGAGTAGTGAACACACGCCAATACAACACAGGCTGATCCCTGCCCTCCAGTCAGTCCATCTTCGTGGTGCCTTGTATCAGGAAGGCTAGAACTATCGTCAAGGATGCCTGTCCCCTTGGCAATTCCATTCTCTCTCTTTTTCCCCGGAGAAGTAGGTAAAAGAGCTTGACAGCTCCGACGTGCAGAATTAAGACCAGCTTTATCCCCATAGAATCATGGAAAATAGGTGCATAGGCCATTTGGCCCTTCAAGCCAGCACCGCCATTCAATATGATCATGGCTGGTCATCCTACATCAGGACCTTTTTCCTGCTTTCTCCCCATATCCCTTGATTCCGTTAACCCGAAGAGCTTTTTCTAACTCTCTTGAAAACATCCAGCTAATTGGCCTCCACTGCCTTCTGTGGCAGAGAATTCCACAGTTTCCTCATCTCAGCCCTAAATGGCCTACCCCTTATTCTTAAACTGTGACCCCTGGCTCTGGACTCCCCCAACATGGGGAACATTTTTCCTGCATCTAGCCTGTCCAATCCCTTA
Organism: Rhinoraja longicauda; assembly: GCF_053455715.1. Taxonomy (NCBI): domain Eukaryota; kingdom Metazoa; phylum Chordata; class Chondrichthyes; order Rajiformes; family Arhynchobatidae; genus Rhinoraja; species Rhinoraja longicauda. The sequence continues at coordinate 10,432,566 of NC_135976.1, forward strand.
AGAATTTTATATGTTTCTATAAGATCCCCTCTCATCCTTATAAATTCCAATGAATATTGTAATTTAATAATTTATTCCTCTACTCGGATTTTGCACGACAATCTTTGCACCTTTCTGCTGGTTTGCAGTGTTTACTCTTGTGAGCTTTGCTTGAAAATTGAATTTCATTGCTCCTTGTTGTATATGACAACAAACCAATCTAATCTAAATCCAAGGTCTAAATTGAAATGGTGTTTCTTTACACATCTCTCAACTTGCAATGTTTGTGGTGGAATGTCTATGCACACAATACACTTGGGCTTTTCCTGTTTCTGTCAAATTGCAATTGCAGCGATGGATGATAACGCCATGAGAAAGTAAAACAGTCTTTTTTCTAATCCATTGTTTTTATTGATACTATGATGTCAAGGCAATCGAGTTTATTGCCAGTTTAAGTACGGTGAGGTACAGGTACAATGAAAATCTTGTGCGCTGCAGCATCACAGGCACTCTCGAAAACATGCTGATGCAATAAAAAATCACACATAAATTCTACAATGAAAAATATATAAGTAGAAAAAAACAGTGAACGGTAGTCTGAGAGATGGTCGGTGGTGTTCTATTGCTGAAGTAGGGGTTGTGCAAATCAGTTCAGGATGTAATAGGATGCTGCCTGTCCCGCTGAGTTATTCCAGGATTTTGTGTCTATCTTCAGTGTAAAGCAGCATCTGCAGTTCCTTCCTACACAGTAGGAAATAGTAGCTGTTCCTGAACCTGGTGGTGTGGGACTTCAGGCTTCTGTACCTCCAGCCTGACAGTAGCAGTGAGAATAAGGCATGGCCTGGATGGTAGAGATCCTTAGTGAAAGATGCCGTCGTATTGAGGCAGCATCTCATGTAACTGCTTTTGATGTTGGGCAGGCTATTCCCATGCAATAAACTGGAGACATGTTGGGTGCTTGACTAATGCAGCTTAAGGAGCAGCAAACATAATTTACTTAGGAAACCGTCCATTCAAAAAGCAGTGGAAACAAAGTATAGCAGCTTCTCCTCTTGAGGTAGGACAATTACCCAGAAAATGAAGCAGTGAAAGTTTCATATAAATTAACTGACAACTTCATTCTGTCATTTATAGCCATGCTGGAATGACAAGTGATTTACAAAATCATCTTGTTTAGAGATATAGATGCAGAAACAGGCTGCACTGAGTCCGTGCCGAGCTGCGATCACTGATCACGAGCACCATCCTACGCACTCGGGACAATTTACAATTTTTAGCGAAGCCAATTAACTGACAAACCTGTATATCTTTGGAGTGTTGGAGGAAACCGGAGCACCTGGGGAAAACCCATGTGGTCACGGGGAGAACGTACAAACTCCGTACAGACAGCACCCATAGTCGGGATCGAACCCGGGTCTCTGGCACTGTAAGGCAGGAGGTAGTTGAGCCAGGTACTATAACAACATTTAAAGGACACTTTGACTGGTACTTGGATAAAAAATGTTTAGAGGTATATGGTCCGGTGGGACGAGCATAGATCGGTCATTTTGGTCGGCATGGGCAAGTTGGGGCAAGTTGGGCCAAAGGGCCTGTTTGGATGCTGTATGTCTGACTTCCCTCCACAGGTGCTGCTTGACCTGCTGAGTTCCTGCAGCATTTTTATTCAAGTTTCCAGCATCTGTAGTCTCTCGTGTGTTAACGTTTCGTTAACTTTTTTTTAAAAGTTCCACAGCATCATCATAAATTTCATGTGAGCTCAATAAGTTTAAAGGGAGAATGGGAAATTGGATGTTTGTCATCTAGCGTGTGTTCCTTAGAAACCCTAAAGAAGGGGTTAGAAACTCTTGTTTCCTGCTTGTTCCTTTAGCAGGAAACAAGGGCCTGTTTCCGCACTGTTTCCTAGTGCGGAAACAGGCCCTTCGGTTCACCAAGTCTACGCTGACCTGCGATCACCCGTACACCAGCACTTTTCTACACACAGGGGCCAACTTACAATTTTCTACCAAAGTCAATTAACTTACAAATCTGCATCTTTGGAGTGTGGGTAGGAAACCCACGCGGTCACAGGGAGAATGTACAAACTCTGTGCAGCCAGCACCTACAGTCAGGTTCGAACCTGGGTCTCTGGCGCTGTAAGGCAGCAACTCTACTGGAGCGCCACCGGGCTATCCATTTTGGCTGATGGTGTCATCAACTTTGGTTGATGAAAGCGCTGTAGCTATCATGCAGCCTCTAAGTTTTTTTGTGTGCCCACCGATTTTCCACTAATAATTTTTGGAGTCTAGTTTTTAACATTGTTTTTTATATAACGATTCTGCTGCTTTGTTCTGGAGATTCTGGAGTTTGCAGTGAAGGAGCTGGTAGTTTCGCCCTCGGGAGATTCAAATCATCATGATGGGGATGAACTCATCCATTGAGCTGCCACTTAATTAGTGAAAGAGATGCTGAAAAATTGGCAGAGTATTTATTTAACATATTTTTGCTGCAGGTTAATTGAATTATTTTTATTTTGGTGGGTACTGGGTAATGATATTCCATGATTATGAATACCATTGGACACCATTCCGTCGACTACCATCAGTCATAGCTGAGATATCAGTCAGCTTACACCGAATGTAATGAACCAAATTTAGTTGTTACATGGTTCAGAAATAATTCCTCCATTTCGTTTTCCCTCATAAAAATGAAAACCTAAATCACCCAAATATTCAGATAATTACTGGAAATACAAAGATGGTTATAAATAACCAGTAGATGAATTCTATATTAGAATCTAAACCATTATAAATGACGACAACATATTTATTTCAGTACAAAACCCAAATGGGCATAAGCAAGAAGTCATCAGGACCACTTGATAGATAAATCAACGGTGAAGTCTAGAAATGGGGTGGCACATAGTCGATCCTGACCACGAGTGTTGTCTGGCCAGAGTTTGTACGTTTTCCCTGTGACCAGGTGGGTTTTTTCTAGGTGCTCTGGTTTTCCCCCACACTCCAAAGACATTCAGGTTTGTAGGTTAATTGCTTTCGGTAAAATTGTAAATTGTCCCTAGTGTGTCGGATAGTGCTAGTGTACTGGCCGATCGCTGGTTGTGGATGACCTGGTGGCCCGAAGGGCCTGTTTCTGCACTGTATATCTAAAGTCTATAAAAAAGACTAAATGGCTTGCTATTGAAGTGGGTGGACATATTTTGCTTCACCTTTTCATGCTCATCCAAAAAAAACCCTCAATTAGTAATTTGAAATAATAATAATAATATGAAACAATATTCATTTCTGTATAAACCTTGATCAGTGGGCTTGGCTGATGACTCCAGAATAGGTTTGCAGGACTATCTCACTCAGACAATAGACAATAGGCGCAGGAGTAGGCCATTCGGCCCTTCGAGCCAGCACCACCATTCAATGTGATCATGGCTGATCATTCTCAATCAGAACCCCGTTCCTGCCTTCTCCCCATACCCCCTGACTCCGCTATCCTTAAGAGCTCTATCTAGCTCTCTCTTGAATGCATTCAGAGAATTGGCCTCCACTGCCTTCTGAGGCAGAGAATTCCACAGATTCCACAGCAAAGATGAATTATCACTGATAGACACAAAATTCTGGAGTAACTTAGCGGGTCAGGCAGCATCTCTGGAGAGAAGGAATGGGTAACGTTTCGGGTCGAGACCCTTTTTCAGACTGACGGGTGACGTTTCGGATCGAGACCCTTCTTCAGACTTATCACTGGTCTTGCAACAAGCGGCATGTTTTGGATTATCACAGAATATTCACTAATTGAGAAGACGATGAATACTGAAGTTAGGTTTTGTACCGTATCAATCCCCAAAGAGAAATGTTGCTTTAACTTGGAGTGAATGGTTTAAAACTTTAAAAATCGTATGTCTAACTGTCAAAGCCATCCAAGGATCAAAATAACACCACTTAAAAAATATGGGGGAACTCTATGTAAATGTACTAAAGTGACTTTATAACCATGATTATTCATCATATAACACATTTTCTTTTGTGGTAAACTGTGTTGATTATTTCTCCAGCATTTACAATGAGTTATGGTTGGTAGGACTGAATATTTAGACCCTGGGCTTCAATCAGATGAGCTACACTGAGATATCAGACATTTTTCTCCATCGCTGATGGTGGTAGAACCTTGAGGTGAACTACCTGTGATAAAGGAGTCAAACTCATCCCCCCAGTCTTGGATAGACACAAATAGCTGGAGGAACTCAGAGGGTCAGACAGCATCTCTGGAGAGAAGGAATAGGTGATGTTTCGGGTCGGCCCGCTGAGTTACTCCAGCTTTTTGTGTCTATCTTCGGTTTAAACCAGCACGTGCCGTTCCTTCCTCCAGTTTAGGTGTTGATATGACTGCTCCTTTGGAGAATCTGGCCAGTGATGACCACCAAGATACTGGGAGTGTAAATATTGATTGTTTTACTGCAAGTCTGAATTTGAATGGACTCTTAGTTTGAGATGGCCGTTACATTTATTTGCATAGTGTGAAAACCATCATCAATTTTTAACTTTAAGATAGAATGTTATCAAGGTTGTGCATTAAGCCCATTAGATTATTCCTGTAGATCGATTTATTGTCCTTATTTTGAACTTCGTAATCGGTTCCAATTGTGATTTGGTTCAGCCCTTGAGGGGAAAATAAAGAACCATCCAGTTCATGTTCATACGTTGTAGGAGCGGAATGACGCCATTTGGCCCATCAAGTCTACTCTGCCGTTCAATCATGGCTGATCTATCTTTGCCTCTCAACTCCTTCTCCTGCCTTCTCCCCATAACCCCTGACATCCATACTAATCAAGAATCTATCAATCTTCACCTTAAAAATATCGTTTGGCTTGGCCTTCACAGCCTTCTATGGCAATGAATTCCACAGATTCACCACCCTCTGACTAAAGAAATTCCTCCTCATCGCCTTTCTAAAGGTCCGTCCTTTTATTCTGAGCCTATGGCCTCTGGTCCTAGACTCTCCCAATTGTGTAAACATCCTCTCCACATCCACTCTCTCCAGGCCTTTCACTATTCGGTAAGTTTCAATGAGGTTGATGTAGGATTGGAGTCAAGTGTAAGTTAGACTGGATGAGAGTAGCAGGCTGGTTGTCGTCTTCCATTCATACTCCAGTGAACCAAATAGTTAACAACAAACTTTATTGTCATTCGGCACAGACACCGAGCGAGATTTCAGCAGTCACAAGACACAGCAAAAAAGAAAAGAACACAGGACACACGACCCCAACACAAACATCCATCACAGTGACTCCAAACACCCCCTCACTGTGATGGAGGCAACAAAACTTCCCCTCTCCTCCCCCCGCACCCACGGACAGACAGCTCGACCCCTACCGAGGCAACCAACACGCACAGCTACAGGAACTACAGATGCTGGTTTACACCGAAGATAGACACAAAATGGTGGAGTAAATCAGCTGAACAGGCAGGATCTCTGTATAGAAGGAATGGGTGACGTTTCAGGTCTTTATATATTGAGCAGTTGTTTGCAAGTTGTCAGATTATCAAATAAAATTATTTTGTTAGCTCCACCGGGTAGAGTTTGGAAAATCTCGCTGCTGTAGGAGTTGCATATGACAGGGATATATCAACAAACCTGTGTTCCACTGTTATCCAAAACTGCCAAAGGCATGTCCACAAGCAAACTACCGAGATGCCTTCTAACGTTTAATTAAGAAACAAAAACTGGAATACTAAGCATATATTTCTTCTCTTTAATTGTCCTTCATGCAACAGTTTTACTTTGCTTGGTATGACCCATGGATATTAATTGGGTGCTTTATGCAGTACCTATTGAAGGTGCAGTTAGTTGCCTTCTCACTCATTGCTCTGCTGGTGAGAATTATAGCCAGAAGGTTTACAGTGCCTGCCTTTTCATTTCATGATCTCCTCCAATTTCTGAATGTTAGATGGTGAATTATATTGTACAGGGAGCGCCTGACTGAAATGTCAATTAGTTCTGTCAAGCCAGACCAGAACCACAATAGTATGAATTATTTTTATTGCCGAACCTCAGGTTATCTATCTAAATATTCTTAATTGATTCAACTGTTCTTTGTAAAGATGCACTATTGCCATGATAAATCCAAACCCTATTTTTGCCCATGTTATATAATCATTTCACTGACGTATTACGTTATTACACTCCTTTAAAAGCGGTAAGTTCACAACTGATCTAAATTGAGGCATTTTGTTCAATCTGGTGCTTCTGCAATGAAATTTAGAGATGTGAAGTACTCAACATAAGAACAACTTTTCTACTTTACCCTGAAATGCTTTTGAGTTTGCAATTTAATTTACAAGTGTGCTCATGTTTTCAGGGAAATGTTTCAAATCATTTGGTCTCTTTGATAATTCGTGCCTTCCGTATCTTTCCATTGAATATGCACTTAATTGCTATATTTTCTTGCTTTGCATTTATCGGCACCAGCTTGTATTTATATTGCATCTTTATTGTGGGAAACACCTCAAGATGATACACAGGAGCATAATCAGATAAACATTGACAGCGAGTCGAAGCAAGATACATTGTTAATATCACCATTAAATTGTTCCTTCCATCTGTCTGCCCACGGTTTTAGCATTTCTGTCTTCATGAATACTTCAACCACCCTCTCCAGTTCTTGTCAGACAATTTATTTCTGCTTCAGACGAACACACTTTGTGAGTCGAGGTAGCCCTTCAGTTGATGGTAGAGCTGTTGCTTCACATCTGCTGTGTCATGGGTCCAGTCCTGACTTCTGGTATGTCTGAGTTTGAGTTTAGTCACGTGTACTGAGGTACAGTGAAAAGCTTTTATTGTGTGCCAACCTGTCAGCGGAAAGACCATGCAAGGTTACAATCCAGCCATCCACAGTGTATAGATATTGATAAGGTCCCGCACGGGAGATTGGTGACTAAAATTAGAGCATATGGTATTGGGGGTAGGGTGTTGACATGGATGCAAAATTGGTTGGCAGACAGGAAGCAAACAGTAGGAGTAAACAGGTCCTTTTCAGAATGGCAGGCAGTGGCGAGGAGTGCCGCAAGGCTGGGTGTTGGGGCCGCAAATGTTTACCATATATATTAATGATTTGGAAGAGGGAATTAGAAGCAACACTAGCAAGTTTGCGGATGACACAAAGCTGGGTGGCAGTGTAAACTGTGAAGAAGATGTTAGGAGGTTGCAGGGTGACCTGGACAGGTTGAGTGAGTTGGCAGATGCGTGGCAGATGCAGTATAATAATATAGATAAATGTGAGGTTATCCACTTTGGCGGCTAAAACAAGGAGGCAGGTTATTATCTCAATGGAGTTAGGTTAGGTAAGGGGGAGGTGCAGCGAGACCTGGGTGTCCTTGTAGACCAGTCACTGAAAGTTGGCGTGCAGGTACAGCAGGCAGTGAAGAAAGCTAATGGAATGTTGGCCTTCATAACAAGAGGATTTCAGTATAGGAGTAAAGAGGTTCTTCTGCAGTTGTATACGGCCCTGGTAAGACCACATCTGGAGTATTGTGTACAGCTTTGGTCTCCTAATTTGAGGAAGAACATCCTTGTAATTGAGGCAGTGCAGCATAGGTTCACGAGATTGCGGGATTAGGTTCCCTGGGATGGCGGGACTGACATATGAGGAAAGATTGAAAAAACTAGGCTTGTATTCACTGGAGTTTAGAAGGATGAGAGGGGATCATATAGAAACATATAAAATTATAAAAGGACTGGACAAGCTAAATGCAGGAAAAATGTTCTCAATGTTGGGCGAGTCCAGAACCAGGGGCCACAATCTTAGAATAAAGGGGAGGCCATTTAAAACTGAGGTGAGAAAAAACTTTTTCACCCAGAGAGTTGTGAATTTGTGGAATTCTCTGCCACAGAGGGCAGTGGAGGCCAAATCCAGATGGATTTAAGAGAGAGTTAGATAGAGCTCTAGGGGCTAGTGGAATCAAGGGATATGGGGAGAAGGCAGGCACGGATATTTGATTGGGGATGATCAGCCATGATCACAATGAATGGTGGTGCTGGCTCGAAGGGCCAAATGGCCTCCTCCTGCACCTATTTTCTATGTTTCTATGTTTCTATGATAAAGGGAATAATGTGAATAACGTTTAGTGCAAGATGATGTCCCGTAGTGTCTGATCAGAGATAATCCGTGGTCTCTAATGAGGTACATAATGGCTCAGGACTGCTCTCTAGTTGTTGGTAAGATGGTTCAGTTGCCTGATAACGACTGGATAGGACCTGTCCCTGTGTTTTCACACTTCTATACCTCTTGGCTGATGGGAGAGGGCAGCAAAGGGAGTGGCCGGGGTACGATTCGTCCTTGATTCTGCTGGTGGCAGCTTGAGGTGTCAATGGAAGGGCGGTTGGTTTGTGTGATGGCCTGGGCTGCGTCCACAATTCTCTGCACTTTCCTGTGGTCTTGGATGGAGCTGTTCTCAAACCATGCAGCGATGTGCATTTTCCATGTGACTGCATGGGTGCTTTGGCTGCGATTTGGAGGGTTAAAACCAATTCCTTTTATGCTATAATGAAATATATAATGCCATTGTCATCTTTCCTTCAAGCAAGTCACCTTTGTTATAGTTGAACAATCGGTGGTCTTACCCTCCTCAGCCGGGAGAAATGACTTACCCGTACCGTGCCTGTCAGCTCTGTAACAATTCTGTAACATTCCAAGCGATTTCCTCTCATTCTTCCAAACTCCAGAGAATGCAATCCCAATTTACGCAATCTCACCTCAAAGAACAAACCTGACATGCCTGGAACTAATCCAGTTAATGTTTACTACGTCCCCTTTGTGGCACACCATCCTTAGATAAAGAGATCAAACCTGCACGCAAAACTCCCTTGTGCAGTCTCTCTAAAGCCATGTGCAATTGCACCAAGACTTCCTTATTGTTGTATTCAAATCTTCTCATAATAAAGACTAACATGCCATTTACCCTCACCATGACTTGCTGCGCCTGCAGTTACTTGCTTTCCCCGTTGCAGACTGCCGTGGTAGTAACATTCAATTAAATTCTTCAAAAAGATCTTGATGGATTCCGAATGTTTCTAGTTAGAGGGTGCACATTGTGAGAAAATGGGCTCTGGGAGAAAGCCAGGAGCCCAGAAACGATCGATCTCCTCAAATCTTTGCTTTAAACGTATAAGGAGAAATTTTGCAGCGATTTCCTGAATTGTCCAAACGCTATTCTTTTTGCGAGGTGTTTAAGAATTGGTCAGTGTGAGCTGTTGCTCCATATTTGGCTAAGAAATACTTTATGATTCAGATGGTTGTCTTTTTGTACATTTTGTTTTAGGAGCTCCCCGCATTGACCTACGTCCAACCCTTCTCCAACCACCTGACTGTATCTGACGTGCTCTATTCTCTTCGGTATCACACAAATGCATCACTCCATAAAGCCTCTTGAAGCTTCCTGAAAATTCATGCACAGTGCATTTCTCTTGCCCATCCAGTCGGTACTTATTCAGCCAATGTGACTCAGTGAAGCAGGTTGGGCCAAGCTCTTTCACTCGTACAACTGTTCAAAAACAATTAGAGAATCAGAAGGAAACATGTATTAATGCTGAGCTAAGCGAGGGAAGTGCTTTTGTTAACAAAATTATTTTCAGTGGGAATTTGGCAATCCACGAGATGATTTTCAGAGGAAAATATTAATTGTGTGATCACTGTAAATGTTATGTGCCTGTTAACACCAATGTATGTTGGCACATTGCATTCTATTGTATGCTAGCTGTGTTAACTCCAGTGCATGTTAGCATATTGCCCTGTTGTCCAAGAACACAAGCCAAACTTTGATTATGTATTGTGCGTTTATTGATTATATTGAGTCCCAGTAAAGAATTGATTGTGACTCTGCTTTGGTAAACTAGATAATCATTTAACTTGTTCAGTCAACAATATATTGTCTCGGGAGGAACTGCAGATGATGGTTTAAACCGAAGACAGACACAAAATACTGGAGTAACTCAGCGAGACAGGCAGCATCTCTGGAGAGAAGGAATGGATGACGTTTCGGGTCCAGACCTTCAGACTGAAAGTCACGGGAAAGGGAAATGAAAGATGTAGATGATGATGTAGCGAGATAGCACAGCGAGATAGGACGGCACGGTGGCGCAGCGGTAGAGTTGCTGCCTTACAGCGAATGCAGCGCCGGAGACTCAGGTTCGATCTTGACTACGGGTGCTGTACTGTACGGAGTTTGTACGTTCTCCCCATGACCTGCGTGGGTTTTCTCCGAGATCTTCGGTTTCCTCCCACACTCCAAAGACGTGCGGGTTTGTAGGTTAATTGGCTGGGCAAATGTAAAAATTGTCCCTAGTGGGTGTAGGGTGGTGTTAATGTGCGGGGATCGCTGGGCGGCGCGGACTCGGTGAGCCGAAGGGCCTGTTTCTGCGCTGTATCTCTAAATCTAAAATCTAAAGGAATGAAAGATATGCAAAAAAGTAACAATGATGAAGGAAACAGGCCGTTTTGAAACAGGCCGTTACAACAATTGTGTATTGGCCGGCCAGTCATCTGCCAGAGCAATGGAGCCAAGATATCATCCTCTGGTTAACTTAATTTATGCCAGATCTGTAAAGTATTTGAGGATTGTGTTGTAATTTGATTATTATCAACAGCAGTTCAATCTTCACTTTCAATGCATGTGGTGCAATTTATATTTCTTGATCATCATTTATTCCCCTGCAAAAAGGTGTTTTCTTTGCCTTGCTGAACATTTACAGAAATGATTGGCCAGCTTAGTGACGTTAAAGCGAAGATAGACACAAAAAGCTGGAGTAACTCAGCGGGACAGGCAGCATCCCTGGAGAAAAGGAGGAATAGGTGACTTTTGGGTCGAGACCCTTCTTCAGACTGAGAGTCATGGGAAAGGGAAACGAGAGACGTAGACGGTGATAAAGGGTTAAACGTGACAAGGCTTAAGTTGAGTTGTTACACTGAGCCGCAGTGCTTTCCCTTTTCAAAGTGTAGAGATGCCTTACGGTAGTTCTAATTTCAGCGGACCAGTAGCAAAGACTTGTACTGCCTTAATTGATGACTAGAATGTTCAAAATAATTGCACAGAATTATAATGCTGGGGATGAAATCGTCAATGATGTTGGACTAGAGAAGGATATTCCTGGAGTTGGCATGATTCTCCGTCGTGTGTAACCCTGGAGAGGATTTTTAATTGTGTTTGAGCAGCTTCACCAGCCTCCCCTACCGGTTTAATATTGTTGAACACGAGATGAAACACATGAATTATTAAAAATTATTAATAATATCCTCATCATTAGGCAGAGCAGCATGCAGCTGAGCAGAGGGATTTGCTTTCCAGCCACGATGATGTCTTCAGTTTGGTTCAGCAAAGTATTCCCTTACTGCAACTCATCAGTGCATGTAAAAGTGGCAATGAAAGTGGAATTGGAGAGAGGAAAAAGACTGATATCCCTTGGTTCCCATTGGACTCATTGTCTGACAATCCCTGTGCAGCTCAGTAGCAAATTAAAGTAACATTAAAACTGGAAATAGCTTGACATCGTGATCAGGATTCGTTGCACTTTATTCGACCGTAAAGTCTGCTTTCCTCTCAGACTTCCTTTTTATCTGCAATCAGCAGACTTTTGATTGCCCAGTGTTTTACCAATTAGATTCAGCTTAGAAGTTTTCATGAGATCATAAGATATAGGTGCAGAATTATGCCATTCGGCCCATCGAGTCTGCGCCGCCATTCGATCATGGCTGATCTTCCCCCATCAATCGAAGGTATTTATTCACAAAATGCTGGAGTAACTCAGCAGGTCAGGCAGCATCTCAGGAGAGAAGGAATGGGTGACGTTTCGGGTCGAGACCCTTCTTCAGACTATTTCAGGGTCTCAACCCGAAACGTCACCCATTCCTTCTCTCCTGAGATGCTGCCTGACCTGCTGAGTTACTCCAGCATTTTGTGAATAAATACTTTCTATTTGTACCAGCATCTGCAGTTATTTTCTTATATTCCCCCATCAATCCCTCTCCTGCCTTCTTCCCATAATCCTTGACACCCTTTTTGTGCACTATTTTGTGTTTCTCTTCTGTTTCAACGATCTTTCATCAGCTGCATTTCAAAGCAATCTCGTGATTCATTTTAACATTTGCAGAAATGATGTGTTGAAGCTTTTTTGAAAGATCTATCGGACTAGAGTTTTAAGATTAGCATTATCTCCTTATGTGGCTTTATATTTCCATTATACGGTTAGAATTTTTTTGCCTTAGGAATGCCTCCTGTGATTTTCTTTTTTCGCTCCAACTGAACCTAGCTACGTCTGAACTAAATAGAAAGATAAGCTTATATTAACCAGGGAGGCAGATTACTCACATGAGGTGTCAGCTGAAACATTGGCCATACGGATAGAATGGTCTATTTGTAAGGTGTAAAGTCTATGTATATCTAGGTATGGTTGGGGCTTACTTGGAGAGGCATCTGTTAATGCGCAAGAAATATATCATTGTAAACTATAATTACTTATTCCACCCACGAACCTGATAACATTCTGTATCCCATTCCTGTCCCAATGTAATATGTATTGCTTAAATGAGCTGGTTTATATAAGTGGTTGGAACTGACAGTGCCCACAAGCATAAATCCTGACAAGTGAGCCATGTGGAAGAGTTAGGCGATTTAACTTTCAGGCTGATTAAAATACAGCCAGTTGAAACAATTTGCCCTGTCCTGCTCGGCAAAGATCTTTCAGACGTTTTTACAACTAATTCAATGAACTCCAGGAAGATTGCACAGTCCATTATAGTTTATTGTGGGCCAGTTTTGATATCATCAACACATCGATCCACTGAGCAAAAAGACAAAAGACATTCAGAAGAGTGAAAGTGTACCCCATATAATTCCTTATTATTGGAATGGCTGAATGCCAGAGGTTCCTCATGGAAATATTAGCTACAGTCTTTGAAGATTTGTTGACCTGAGACTAAATTCCCTTTCTCACTCCTCAGATGCTACTGGGAATTGGCAACCTTGCCTCAGGCTTTATCTGTCTGGATACTTTCTGAGAGTTAACCCCACTTACTCGGGTTAAACAAGATCCAAGAAGAGATAAATAAATCAAATTAGAGCATTTTGTACAGCATACGTGTGCAAAACTTTAAACTAGATTCCCTTAGAAACATAAGAAGCAAGAGCAGGAGTAAGCCATGTGGAGCTCTGAGCTGCTGTGATCTTTTACCCCAATGTTTTTTTCCAGCATTATTCCAGTAATGGTTGATTCCCTTGATGACCAGTAATCGGTCAACCTAAGTTTGAATGAACATTCGATTGAGTCTCCACAATTTCAAGGTTCACCATTCACTTAGAAAAGAAAGTTCTCCTCAGCTCAGTCTTAAACCTTAATTCCTGATGCTGAAACTGTATCCCCCAGGTCTTGCAGAGTCTACCTTACAGGGAAATGATTAGTTTCAGGGCTCTTGGTCTCCAAAATCTTTGCTTTAAAGGTATATGGAGAAATTTGCCAGAGGGTGGCGGTGGCACGGTGGCACGGTGGCGCAGCGGTAGAGTTGCTGCCAGAGCCCAAGGGTCCCGGCTTCAATCCTGACTACAGGTTGTAAGTTCTTCCTGTGGTCTGTGTGGGTTTTCTCCAAGAGCTTCGGTTTCCTCACACACTCCAAAGACGTACAGTTTTGTAGGTTAATTGACTTGGTATAAATGTAAATTGTTCCAAGTGCGTAGGGCAGTGTTTATGTGCAGGGATTGTTGGTCGGTGCAGACTCGGTGGACCGAAGGGCCTGTTTGCACTGAATTTCCAAACTAAACTAAACTAAACTAAACTAAACTAAACTAAAGATGTCTGAATTGTCCAAAGGTTATTTCTTTTGTCTTTCTGAGAAGTTTAACAATTGGTCATGTGAGTGGTTGATCTGTATTTGGGTAAGAAATATTTGATCCAGATGGCTTTCGTTTTGTACATTTGTGGTTCGTCTGCTTTAGCTGAAAGTGATGTATCGGCAGATTGGCCATGTCCCAGTAAGATTTGGTAATTAGAATAATCAGTCCACAAAGTGTTATTGGCAATAATCTGATAAAATCACATTTAATTGGGAGAGCAGAATAATAAATAGCCACATATTGCTGTACAAAAATCATGTTCTTGTTTGGGGGTATTTCTGAAGCAGTTTCTGGAGTTTAGGTGGTGAGACCTGTCACAGAATGTGCTAAGTTTTCTTTCACGAGAGGTGACAAAGTGAGAAAACGAGCTCAGTGCAAGAATTAAGTATAGACGTTTCCTCTGTCAACTGCCTGCTTTGTGCTAACTGTTGGTAATCTGACGCAATGCTCAGGAACTAACGTTTCTTCAATATATTATTTGGATCAATTGATGTCATTTGTCATCATTCGTAAGGAGAATGTGCCAGCAAATGTTCTGACTCCAATATGTTACTGGTTGCGATGCATAAGAAACTTTCCTTGTTGTCCAACTTGCATTAACCTGTCTCATCTAACCCAAGATAACAAATGTCTTCAAGCCAAGTCTTCAAGATGTTTTCAAGAGAGAGTTAGATTTAGCTCTTAGGGCTAAAGGAATCAAGGGATATGGGGAAAAAGCAGAAACGGGGTACTGATTTTAGATGATCAGCCATGATCATATTGAATGTCGGTTCTGGCTCGAAGGGCCAAATGGCTTACTCTTGCACCTATTTCTCTATGTTCTATGTTTCTATGTTTCTCCGTCCCCTGGAACCTTGGGGCTACAGAAGTGAGATATAAACTCTTAAAATCAATTATATGATTCTCGCTGAAAGATATTTGATTTAATCATCGAGTCATGGAGTCTTACAGCATGGAAACAGGCCCTTCAGCCCAACTTGCCCACACTGACCAACACGAGCCCCACCTGCCTGTGTTTGGGCCAAATCCCTTTAAACCTTTCCTATCCATGCACCTTTCTAAACATTTATTAAACGTTGCGAAAGTGCCTGTCTCAACTGTCTCCTCCGGCAGCTCAATTCAAACACTCACCACTCTTTCTGTGGAAAAAGTTACCCCTCAGGTTCCTATTAAATATTTCCCTCCCTCACCTTAAACCTATGTCCTCTAGTTCTTGATTCCCCTTTCTTTGGGCAAGAGACTCTGTGTCGAGTCCTCGAGTCCTGGCAACAACCTTGTAAATCTTCTCTGTACCCTTTCCAGCTTGACAACATCTTTCTGATAACATGGCGTCCAAAACTAAATGCAGTACTCTAAATGCAGCCTCGCCAACGTCTTGTACAACAACTGTAATATGACCTCCCAACTTCTCTACTCGTGTCTTTCACATTCATATAGTTTCCCAATTATCGTTTGAATCTTGAAAGATGGATGCATATTTGAAGTGCTGGAAGATGAGAAATGGTTGTGAACTGTACACCAGCTTGAGAAGAAGGGTTCTGACCTAAAATTGCCCATTGGCACAAGACGTTAGTGAGGTGACATTTGGAGTATTGTGTTCAGTTTTGTCACCCTGCTATAGGAAAGATGTTGTTACGCTGGAAAGACACCAGAGAACATTTACGATGATGTTGCCAGGACTTGAGAGCCTGTGCTAGAGGGAGAGGTTGGGCAAGTTAGGACTTCATTCCTTGGAGTGCAGGAGGATGAAAGGTGATCTTATAGTGGTGTATAAGATTACTAGGCCAAGTGGACCCGTTGGGCCCAAACCTCTCCTGCATTGGTGCAGCACCCCTTCCCCTCCCTCTCCCCCCACTACCCTTCCCCTCTCCCCCTCCTCCCTCCCTCCCCCCTCCCTCCACTCCCCCCTTCCTCCCCTCGCCCCTCCCCAAAAAGCAAAGTACATTGGTTTAAGGTGAGAGGGGAAAGATTTAATAGGAACCTGAGGGGCAACTTTTTCACACAGAGGGTGGTGGGTGAATGAGCTGCTAGAGGAGGTAGTTGAGGCAGGTACTATAACAACATTTAAAGGACACTTTGACTGGTACTTGCATAACAAATGTTTAGAGGGATATGGTCCGGTGGGACTAGCATACCATACCATACACATACAGCCGGAAACAGGCCTTTTCGGCCCACCAAGTCCGTGCCGCCCAGCGATCCCCGTACATTAACACTATCCTACACACACTAGGGACAATTTTTACATTTACCCAGCCAATTAACCTACATACCTACATAACCTACATAGCATAGATGGGTCATTTTGGCCGGCATGGGCAAGTTGGGCCAAAGGGCCTGTTTGGATGCTGTATGTCTCTGACTTCCCTCCACAGGTGCTGCTTGACCTGCTGAGTTCCTGCAGCATTTTTATTCGAGTTTCCAGCATCTCTCGTGCGTTAACGTTTCGTTAACTTTTTTTTAAAAAGTTCCACAACATCATCATAAATTTCCTGTGAACGCAATAAGTTTAAAGGGAGAATGGGAAATTGGATGTTTGTCATTTTAAGAGAACCTGGGAAATGAGTGTTGGTAAAATGAATAGGAATGTTAGAAATAGGGACTAGTGGGTCAGAAGGAAGCACAAAAAACAGGACCGCGATGATTGGAAGGGAACGTGGCAACATTACCTGGTATGCCAGACGACAAGCCATTGAGATATCAGAACTGTCAGACAATGAACTATTGGAATTGTATTGTATCTCTAGAAATAGTGGAAGCATTGGAGATCATTTTTCAATGTTCTATAGATTCAGGATCAGTTCCTGTGGATTGGAGGATAGCAAATGTTATCCCACTTTTTAAGAAAGGAGGGAGAGAGAAAACGGGTAATTATAGACCAGTTAGTCTGACATCAGTGGTGGGGAAGATGCTGGAGTCAATTATAAAAGACGAAATTGCTGAGCATTTGGATAGCAGTAACGGGATCATTCCGAGTCAGCATGGATTTACGAAGGGGAAATCATGCTTGACAAATCTACTGGAATTTTTTGAGGATGTAACTAGGAAAATTGACAAGGGAGAGTCAGTGGATGTGGTGTACCTCGACTTTCAGAAAGCCTTCGACAAGGTCCCACATAGGAGATTAGTGGGCAAAATTAGGGCACATGGTATTGGGGGTAGGGTACTGACATGGATAGAAAATTGGTTGACAGACAGAAAGCAAAGAGTGGGGATAAATGGGTCCCTTTCGGAATGGCAGGCAGTGACCAGTGGGGTACCGCAAGGTTCGGTGCTGGGACCCCAGCTATTTACGATATACATTAATGACTTAGACGAAGGGATTAAAAGTACCATTAGCAAATTTGCAGATGATACTAAGTTGGGGGGTAGTGTGAATTGTGAGGAAGATGCAATAAGGCTGCAGGGTGACTTGGACAGGTTGTGTGAGTGGGCGGATACATGGCAGATGCAGTTTAATGTAGATAAGTGTGAGGTTATTCACTTTGGAAGTAAGAATAGAAAGGCAGATTATTATCTGAATGGTGTCAAGTTAGGAGGAGGGGGAGTTCAACGAGATCTGGGTGTCCTAGTGCATCAGTCAATGAAAGGAAGCATGCAGGTTCAGCAGGCAGTGAAGAAAGCCAATGGAATGTTGGCCTTCGTAACAAGAGGAGTTGAGTATAGGAGCAAAGAGGTCCTTCTACAGTTGTACCGGGCCCTGGTGAGACCGCACCTGGAGTACTGTGTGCAGTTTTGGTCTCCAAATTTGAGGAAGGATATTCTTGCTATGGAGGGCGTGCAGCGTAGGTTCACTAGGTTAATTCCCGGAATGGCGGGACTGTCGTATGTTGAAAGGCTGGAGCGATTGGGCTTGTATACACTGGAATTTAGAAGGATGAGGGGGGATCTTATTGAAACATATAAGATAATTAGGGGATTGGACACATTAGAGGCAGATAACATGTTCCCAATGTTGGGGGAGTCCAGAACAAGGGGCCACAGTTTGAGAATAAGGGGTAGGCCATTTAGAACGGAGATGAGGAAGAACTTTTTCAGTCAGAGGGTGGTGAAGGTGTGGAATTCTCTGCCTCAGAAGGCAGTGGAGGCCAGTTCGTTGGATGCTTTCAAGAGAGAGCTGGATAGAGCTCTTAAGGATAGCGGAGTGAAGGGGTATGGGGAGAAGGCAGGAACAGGGTACTGATTGAGAGTGATCAGCCATGATCGCATTGAATGGCGGTGCTGGCTCGAAGGGCTGAATGGCCTACTCCTGCACCTATTGTCTATTGTCTATTGTCTATTGTCTAATGACAATAGGAAGGGGAGATGCAACGTGACCTGGGTGTCATGGTGCACCAGTCATTGAAAGCAAGCGTGCAGGTGCAGCAGGCAGTGAAGAAAGCGAATGGTATGTTGGCATTCATAGCAAGAGGATTTGAGTTTAGGAGCAGGGAGGTTCTACTGCAGTTGTACAGGGCATTAGTGAGACCGCACCTGGAGTATTGTGTGCAGTTTTGGTCTCCTAATCTGAGGAAAGACGTTCTTGCCTTAGAGGGAGTACAGAGAAGATTCACCAGATTGATCCCTGGGATGGCGGGACTTTCATATGAAGAAAGACTGGATAGACTAGGCTTGTACTCGCTGGAATTTAAAAGACTGAGGGGGGATCTTATAGAAACATATAAAATTCTTAAGGGGTTGGAGAGGCTAGATGCGGGAAGATTGTTCCCGATGTTGGGGGAGTCCAGAACCAGGGGTCACAGTTTAAGGATAAGGGGGAAGTCTTTTAGGACCGAGATGAGAAAACATTTCTTCACACAGGTAGTGGTGAGTCTGTGGAATTCTCTGCCACAGCAGGTAGTTGAGGCCAGTTCATTGGCTATATTTAAGAGGGAGTTAGATGTGGCCCTTGTGGCTAAAGGGGTCAGGGGGTATGGAGAGAAGGCAGGTACAGATTACTGAGCTGGATGATCAGCCATGATCATATTGAATGGCGGTGCAGGCTCGAAGGGCCGAATGGCCTACCCCTGCACCTATTTTCTATGTTTCTATGTTTCTATGAATTAGTTAATGGGTATCTTTAGACTTTAGAAAGTTTCTAAACTTTAGAAACTCTAGAAAGTTTATAGGGTTCCTTAGAAACCCTAAAGAAGGGTTTAGAAACCCTTGTTTCCTGCTTGTTCCTTTAGCAGGAAACAAGGGCCTGTTTCCGCACTGTTTCCTAGTGCGGAAATAGGCCCTTTGGTTCACCAAGTCTACGCTGACCTGCGATCACCCGTACACCAGCACTTTTCTACACACAGGGGCCAACTTACAATTTTTTTAACAAAGTCAATTAACTTACAAATCTGTATCTTTGGAGTGTGGGTAGGAAACCGGAGCACCCGGAGGAGAAAACCCACGCGGTCACAGGGAGAACATACAAACTCTGTACAGCCAGCACCTGCAGTCAGGATTGAACCCGGGAATCTGGCGCTGTAAGGCAGCAACTCTACCGCTGCGCCACCGTGTCACCCTGTTCCATCAGGAGTGGAAATTTATGTTAATCGTGTCCTCTTGGCCAAAGAAATGGTGGCCAATTTTGATCCTTTTAATAGTTCTTCAGGGTCAGAGTGAGATTTACCAATGACTTTTACCCTGGTCCGTTTCCATGCTGCATCTTTTAATCAATCATTCAATAATAGATCTCTTTTTTCTATTATTTCGATCCCCTGCAGAAGACTGGAGCTGACAATAGCTGGAATGTGTTGCAGGCATTGTTGCCAAATTGGAAACAATTACATGGGCAGACTGAATGGACCAGCAGGCACTTACGTAGTTGTCATATTTTTTGTATGCATCGTAAATTCTCATTGTCAAGCCAAATGCTGGGCTGCCTGAGTGAGAGGAAATGAGTAAAGCAGACAAACAAATGGTGGCAAATTTTGATCCTTTTAATAGTTCCTCTGGGTCAGAGTGAAATTTACCAATTACGTTTACCATGATCTGTTTCCATGCCATAAATTTTAACCAATCAGTGAATTATGTGTACTTATTCTTGTTCGGCCTTTGCATTGAACACGAATAAGACTTAAACTGGTCTTCGAACAGCTCATTCTAAACATAACATCAACTGTTGGCCAGCACAACCATTTGACCTTTTTCCAGGAGTTCTATTTTGGAAATGGAAGCACAGTAGCTGTGTTTGTTCCCTCTGGCTCTACATTTCACTCCTCTTCTCTCCTTATCTGACACCGCTTTGTCTCCATGGTTACTTACTCAACCCATCTGCCTTTCAACCCCTCCTCCCCCCCCCCCAATCTCCACCCACTTTTCACTTGCCAGATTTGTCCGGCCCCAACCTCTCTTTTCCAGCTTTCTCCCTCTTGCTCCAATCAGGTTGAAGAAGAGTCCTGACCCAAAATATCTGTTCATTCCCTCCACAGATGCTGCCTGACCTGCTGAGTTCTTCCAGCACTTTCTGTTTTGCTCAAGATTCCAGCATCTGCAGTTCTTTGTGTCTCTAGTTGTTTTTGTTCCTTTGGTTAAGGCTTAAGTTCTCTCTCAATTTGCAAACTTAAAACTGTTATTTGCTCATTCACATTCAGTATTTGGCATGGAGCTTTATGACTCCTTCATCTTGGCTTCAGTTTCCTAACTTAGCATCCTAGCTCATGCCAAACTTGAAGAATTCTCTTTAAAAAAAATTTAACTTCTAGATGGTTGAAATGTGATCTTATCGTTGAATGAGTTCGTCACTGATACCCTAATCCTGTTTTTGTGTAAAAGATCTTTGCACTTTCTACATTGTTGAATAATCAGAAAGTTGTATGTGAGAGGATAATCCTTCGACGTCTAAACCTCAGTTTATGTTAGAATCCTGTAGGCAGTTTAAAAAAAAATCCAAAATATCCACTTGCTAAATAATTCTAATCATGACCCCCTGGAACATGATACACTTCTGCACAGAGAGAGGAAAAGATCTTTTCAGCACTGCAAGGGTGGCACGGTGGCACAGCAGTGGAGCTACTGCCTTCCAGCGCGAGAGACCCGGGCTCGACCCTGACTAAGGGTGTTTGTTTGTACGCTGACCCGCGTGGGTTTTCTCCGAGATCTTTGGTTTCCTTCTACAATCCAAAGATGTACAGGCTTGAAGGTTAATTGGCTTGGTGTAAATGTAAAATTGTGCCTAGTGTGTGTCGGGCAGTGTTAATGTATGGGGATCGCTGGTCGGTGCGGACTCGGTGGGCCAAAGGATCTGTTTTCGTGCTGTATCTCTAAACGAAAATTTAATCCATTAAACATATTTTAATGTTGCAAGTGACAGGTCTAAAAAGTGTGCACTTTGTATCTTTTCCCATTTGGCACTTGTTAAACATAAATATTGAACTCTTGGGAATTGATGAAGATCAATCCTTATTGGATTTGCGATGCAGAATAGATGTAAGCAGTGAGGTTATTTATTCCTTGGGGCACCTCGTGCTCCGTACCCCAAACAGAGTTTGTTTTCTGTGACAAACTCAGATTATGGTTCAGTTCAATTCAATGGTTCAATGGCGTTTTATTGTCACATGTGTGAAGTGCAAACGCACAGTGAAATTGTTTTCTTACTAACAGTCCAGTAGAGTATCACCATACCACCCCAATTAACGGTTGTACAGGAATAGACTACTGAACCCGCCTGCAAGAGGTACCATGTTTGGCACCAATGTCCAAGTCCAGTCCATGCTCTGGTTGTTGAAAGTGGTGTCCGATTCAGGCAAGCCTCAGGCTGCTGAGAGGACCTCCAACCATTGCCTTCCCTTGGTTGACCAGCGACTGACATCCTCTCCTTGCCTGTCCTCCTTTGTTCCTCGGGGAGCCACCCGCAGCCGACCTCCAGGGAACACGGTTGCTCTCCTACTGGCCTCTCTCCTCTCACATCGCTGGTTCCATCCCCCCAGTCTCTGGTTTATGGGGACAAGCTGCTCGGCAGGCTCCCTCTTCCAGGCTGTGGTTGTCGGGCCCTCAGTGTGTGGACTAGCTTGGCAGCTACCCCCTACAGGCCGTGAACCGCAGGGTCTTCCGTTCTGCTACGCTCCATGTCGGGTCTTCTGTTCGGCCGTGGTTTGTGTCTGAGCACACATTTCTTTTCTCTTTTCTTGTCCTCTTTTAGCAATTGTCTCCCAGCTTTATGGCCTTTAATCACTACCTTAGTTCCTTATATTGGAATTTAACCTAATTCCTCTGATTTGATTTGATTGTATTTTACTTTTTTTTCCCCAATCTTTGTTATGGACCTTTCTTCTTGCAGTTAAGAACTTGTCAATCTCACTTCATATTCGTGACCATACAAAACAGTTAATCCAACAAACACGTGACAAATCCTTGTCCATTCTGGCATGCTATTTCTAAACGATATTTGTTTAACAAAAGAAAGTATTGAGTTTGAGCTCAAGAGTTGAGTTGGCAAAGTTACATTTAACTTCACAATTTTGTCTTCATTAAATAAAACTGGTAAAATTGCACTGAAAGATACTTATGAAAATGGGCTGTTGTTTAAATCCCAGAAAAAAAGTTTGGTTTTATTTGTGGCAACATTCTGGCTGAGTGTAGTCTCAAACTTAATATTTTTGTATCTGATGGAAAAAGGCTGACTCATATCCTGAGCAGTTAGATTTAGTGAAACCATGATGAACAGTGCAATATTTTAACCAACCATGTTGCTATCAATCACAGAAAGATTTCTTCACAGGACAACTCACGTTCTTTAAATGAATTGAAAGAAAGTGCAGCCAGCCAGTGCATTAAAGAAAACTTTCAAAGAACTCATTGTTCTCTAACGCTTCAGTCTTTTTTAACTGTTAAGTTTATTTTCATATGCAGTAGCAGGAACGTCTATTGAAACACATTTGAAAGATTATTGCAGTATATTTTTGTGCAACTTATTTTATTACCACAAATTAATTTTACTTTAAATATAATAGTGTGTCAGTAAAAATCTTTTTTTTTTTTAAATTTGGAAAATAGAAACGTTAAGGTTTTAGAAATATACAATTAAGCGAAATGACATTCCACAATTTTATAAATTTTCAAAAGTGCAATCTATATTGGAGCATTCACCCTGGTGATGTGGAAAACACCTTGAGGCATTTTGGCCACTGCATGGCCCAGTGGTGATCTCCATTTTATATCCTGAGCAGGATATGCCCCTTTGGTCTCCTCTCAAACGCCATCCTAACCCAATAAATAACTGGCTCTTCATCTCCTCTTTGTGTGTAAAAATAATGAATGGAGATTTATCGGTTTTATGATGATGACGCACTGGTGTAATCGTCTGGAATCACTTAAAGACAATATTAATCTGAACTAAAGTCTACATTGAAAATACCAGCATGAGCATTAATGGAGTGGCAGAAGTTTACAGTATTTCACCTGTACATACTTTCAAGTTTACCTACTCTTTATTTGTGTCAGAAAATAACTGCAGATGCTGGTACAAATCGAAGGTATTTATTCACAAAGTGCTGGAGTAACTCAGCAGGTCAGGCAGCATCTCAGGGGAGAAGGAATGGGTGACGTTTCGGGTCGAGACCCTGCTTCAGTCTGAAGCAGCATTTTGTGAATAAATACTTTATTCGTGACATCCAGATGAACTGAGTTAGACTTGACTTCCGGCCAATAATTGATCAATCTACCACTCGTTTGATGCTCATGTCGATGTACTTACAGATCAATGGTACTTTATTGGCAAGTGTGCTTAAGTGCTTAAGTGTAAGATAGTAGACCACACTGAGTCAGTACACAAGTCACTACATTTTAGTCACCATCCTGTTCCCTTCAAGTCCAATTGTTTTTAACCATACCTTTGCCTTGATATGGTTCTAAATTTCCCCATTGCTACAGAAGGTGCAAATGTGATAACCTAATTCTCCAAAGTTAGGCCTCCTCCTGCACCTATTGTCTATTGTCTATTATCATTAGTTTTAATACTATGTGATTCCCTCATTCTTTGCAATGAAATTGTCTATCTGTGAAGAAATTACATTACTTGCATGCTGTCCTTTTTTGTGACAAAGCGTTCTTTTGCTTTGATTTGATGCAAGTGAGATGGATAGTTATCATAGCATCAACTACAGTACTTTACACCATTTCTACCTATGTGTTTCCGATTCTGCCGCGATCATTTTTATACCTTGCATTGGACATTGCTCAATGCCATTTCCATGAACAACACAAGATCAAATGTAAGATTTTTTTGTGCTTTATAACTTTAAATTCACTTCTGCATTAAACCAAGCAAACTTTTCGCAAGGCATGTTGTGTAAGATTGCAGTGCCAGTACAGGTCTTACAATGAACCAATGTCTGGGTTCATACCTTGCACAAAGGAAAATGGTTCTGGTTGTTGGAAAGCCAGCATTGCAGCCTCAGGACGTCACTGCCGGAGTTCCTCAGCACTGTGTTCCTGGCCTAACCATCTTCAGCAGCTTCATTAACGATCTTCCTTGCGAGGTCACACATGGAGATTTTTGCTGATTAAATTAGTAGCTTGATTTTTGTGTGAACAATTATGTTGCTATTTTGAATCTTGATTTATTAGTCCTTTTTCAAAGCTTAATAAGGAACAATTCAGATGCTTTTGGAGAGGCTCAAGGAACTGCAGATGCCGGAATCTTGATCAAAACACAAAGTGCTGGGTTAACTCAACAGGTCAGACACCATCTGTGAAGGAATCGGATAGGTAACGTTTCTGGTTGGGATCCTTCTTCAGATGCTTTTAGACCTGGGCCAGTGAAGAAGACGGCTTGGGATTATACTAGTTCATGAGGGTCTTCTGGGTGAAGTCAAGATTGAATTAGTGGTCAGAAGATCAAACTTCTGTTGAAATGAACAGCACTCTGATGCATGTTCCTCATTAGATCCCTGTTGTTTCATCGGACCTCTGTGAGGCTACAAAATGTCTTCTGATTTACTTTAACTTTTCCGATTTTCATCACCGTTCTCCCCTTCTAAAATAAATTACATTCCTATCACCCTAATAACTCATTGTGTGGCCCTTCTTTAACCTTCATTTGGTAATGGAGTGTAAAGAAGATATATGATGTCACCGCCACGGCGTGGAGAGCGGTGCGGTCGGCAGGGTCCAGAGGCGGCTGACCGGCAGGGTCCAGAGGCGGCTGACTGGCAGGGCCGGGTAGTGCAGGTTGAGGAGCGTTCGGGTCCATCACGACTTGCGAGGAAATGTCGGGGTCACCAGTGTAGTGGGTCTGGACGCGACAGGAATCAGGCCAGACGCCAGGTAAGAAGTAACAATAACTTTAATGCAGTAACTGAACATACACTCGCTCAGTCATCCCCAAGAGTCAAAACAATAATCCCTTCCAGCAAACCCCGTAGCACCAGACCACACTGTCCCCAGGGGAATGACCCAGGGAGTAACCTAATCCCCCCTGTCCACTCAGTGCCGAGGGGAATGACCAAGGGAGTGGCCTAGCCCCCGGGTACCGCCACAATGTTGTATTTATTTTCTCTAAAGATCGATTGAACAGCAGGTAGGATGTTTTTGCCAAACTGCTTGTTGAAAAGAACAGGAGAATTTTATAGTATTAGAAGCTGTGGAATTTACAACAGTGTTTATAGTTTGGGTTAAAGTTGTGAAATGCATTAAGCTTTGCAGAAAAGTTATTTGTGTGTAAAAAAAAACTTCAGAGAGTTTACATTTTGGAAGTGTATTTCAATGAGGTATACTACAAAGCCTACAATCATTGTGTATCCTGAAAATGGACCTCTATCTTTTTTTCAAATGCCCTATTGCATTTTAAAGTTAATTCATAGGACATCATGAATATAAGTGGCAAAGAAATATTACCATTGCCTGAAAAAAATTATTATAAAGAACTGAAAAATAACTGGAAAGATGATGATTGAAATGATATCTATAAAATGTCAGATTGAATAAATAATCTTAATATATGTTCACAAATTGAGATTGTTTTGATATGAGATTTGAATATTCAAAGCTAAAAGCAAATAAGGAAAATCTCCTTAAGATGGAAAAATAACCTTGTTTTATACAAAAGATTGACATAAAATGCTGGAGTAACTCAGCAGGACAGGCAGCATCTCTGGAGAGAAGGAATGGTTGATGTTTCGGGTCAATACCCTTCTTCGGACTGCAAGATTGGAATCTGATTCAGTTAGAGATTTAGATTTTTATTTGATAAAATTGTTAAATGGTTCGCTCCTCAAAACTCTAGGGTTTATTGCATTCCAGTACAGTTTAGCTCACTTGTAGTTTAAGTATTTGCTAAATCCCTTTCAGTTTTGATTCATGCAATTTTACAGTCGTATTGTAAATCGGGTAGTTCAGGCAGCTGTGAGATACGAGCGGCAACAGACCAGCTCAGCAATAATTGATCTTCTCTTTGATCTTGTTCACAACAAAGTGTTTTATGTCATAATTAACTATCACTGACTGTGGGGAAAAAGATCAGAATAATCCTAAAAAATGTAAATTCAGCTGAATTCAAAAGAAGGAAGGCATTTCCATTTGAGGAAGATGCTAATATAATCTCTCTCCATATGCACAATTCAAACGGTCAACTGCATCAAATTGTACATTGTAAACCATATTTGCTGTCAAATGTGAACCGCTGATGGGATGAAGTTGACACTTTCTTATGATGTATCTTAGTTTAGTTTAGAGATGCAGCATGGAAACAGGCCCTTCGGCCCAACAAGTCCGTTTCAACCAGCGATCTCCGTACACTAAAACTATCCTGCACACTAGGGACAATTTACAATTTTTAACCAAAGCCAATTAACCTGCTAACCTCTACTTCCTTGGGATGTGGGATGAAACCCATGGGGAGAATGTACAAACTCCATTCAGCACCCATAGTCAGGATTGAACACGAGTCTCTGGCACTGGATGGTAGCAACTCCACCACTGTTGGCGCTGTGTAAGCTTTACTCAGACCACATTTGCCACCAGTGCTTACTGTTTGGTGAACATTTGAAAGGATCATTTTATTTGGAATGCTCCAGTTGATCCAGTTTACAAAATGATGAGTTAGTATGAAGTAATTTCTGCTCAGTACTGCACCGAACTAGTAGTGTACATAGACATGTGTGAATTAACCTGAACTTAGGCAGGAGCAAGAAGTCCCTCAAGAGATAGTTTCAAACGTCTTTAGTTCAACAGCACAAAGGGTACAAATGGAATGCCCACAACCATTTCTCTGGAACATCGGAAGTTGAGGGGAGACTTGATAGAAGTATATAAAATTATGAGAGGCACAGGTATGAAAGGCACAGTGGAATTCTCTGCCTCAGAGGGCAGTGGAGGCCAATTCTCTGAATACATTCAAGAGAGAGCTAGATAGAGCTCTTAAGGATAGCGGAGTCAGGGGGTATGGGGAGAAGGCAGGAACAGGGTACTGATTGAGAATGATCAGCCATGATCACATTGAATGGCGGTGCTGGCTCGAAGGGCCGAATGGCCTCCTCCTGCACCTATTGTCTATTGTCTATTGTCTAAAACAACGTTTGTGTCCTGATTTTCCCCAATGCAAAGCCACATCATCTGCACGTGTGCGCGAAGAAATGCGAGTTGAAGAAAACAAATATATTTCGAAGGGCCGAATGGCCTTCTCCTGCACCTATTTTCTATTGTCTATTGGTAGGGTCGACGATCAGAGCCTTTTCCCAAAGTGGAAATGTAGAACACCAAGTTATAAAGTGAGAAAGGGAAAGTTTAATGGAGATGTGCAGGGAATTTTGTTTTACACAGACAGTGGCAGGGACCTGGAATGCTTTGCCAGGGGTGGTGGTGGAGGCAGATACGATAATGGCGTTTAAGAGGCTTTTAGATGGGCACATGGAAGTGCAAGGAATAGAGCGATATGGATCAAGTCCAGGCAGATGAGATTAGTTAAACTTGGCTTCATGTTCGGCACAAACATTGTGGCTTGAAGGGCCTTTTCTGTTCCGTATTGCTCTATTTGATAAATGTGAGGGATATATTCGACAGCAAATAGATTATCCTGATCTTATCTTAAATGTGCAGACAATACAGAATATCTCGTCCCTACCAGTCACCTATACATGCATAAGGTGGCAACTAAATTCACAGCTGGGCAGATGTAAAACCACGCAAAAAGGGTTTTGCATGATTGGAATCCTTAACAAATTTGAGCCTGCAGCTACTGTTTATGAGCTGTCCGTAGTGCTGAATAAATCAAAGGCATTCTGTTTCTTCATCTAACTGAGTGAAATACAACTTGATTATGTAATCTGCAGTCGAGCAGGAAAGTGCCATCAGATTTTCTAAAGCACATAAATACAAGGGAATAATTATTAGTAGAGAAGATTTCTCTTTGAGACTTGTGATCTATAATTAATCTACTCTGCCTGCAGTTGATTAATTTGTTAGAGCAAATGGAGACACTGTTAATTTAACATTGTAAATTTTAAACCTAATTCAGGGAGGCACATCTAATCCAAAGTTCTTTCCCCACACACAGATCATTAACCATTAACTTTTGAATGTGGTGCAGAATCTAAGCTCGTTAGGTATTTAGGGTGAAGGTAAGAAAAGGTGCCATGTGTGTGGTGTTTCATTTTCCAAAGTTACTTTCATTTTTCTTTTGGTGCATGAGTTGGCGGTTTGGGCAGCACTTGCAATAGTTGACACCAAGATTCCACCTCCTCTATCGAGTTTATTAGATTAGCGTGAGTGTATCAAATGGAGCTCATTAGTCAAACGGGTTAGTTACAGATAATCCTCTATGTGCGGTCAGAGCCCTGCTGCAAGTAGTCGAGTTAATGCAGTAGAACTTGAATAATGTTGAAGGCTTAAATAGCGTAAAACTATTTTCAAATCCTGATAACATTTGATGGATTTTCTAGAAGCTAATTTTTTGGGGGGCAATTCCTTTAATTTAACTCTGTAAAGAGCTGTATGATTTTATTCAGTAAACGATGAGCACAACATTATTATTAATCTATAAGCATTGAAATATTTTGGATATTTAAAATAAATAATGGTTTCATCAGCATTTGACGGCACTGGGCCTGTACTCAAGATTCAAGATCAATTTATGGTCACATGTACAAGTGAAATTTGAGTTACCATACAGCCATACTAAGTAAAAAGCAACAAGACACACAGCCACATAAAATAAAATTTAACATAACCATCCACCACACCCCGGATTCCACATTCCGCACTGTGATGAAAGGTAATAAAGTTCAAACATCTTCCTCTTTGTTCACCCGTGGTCGGGGCAGTTGAACCGTCCGCAGTTGCCGACTGTCAGAGGCCCCTCGCATTGGGATGATCGAAACTCCTCGCGTCGGGACGGTTGAAACACTCTCCACAGCATGGAGCTCCCGAGTCGGCCTATTCTTACCAGAGATAATGGGCTTCTCGATGTTAAAGTCCACAGGCCCCGTGGTTGGAGCTCTTCACAGTCGATCCTCGGCAAAGGATCGCCAGTTCCGATGTTAAAGTCCGCGCCGCGGAATGGGGATGAGAGGGAAAGATAGATCAGCTATGATTGGATAGCGGAGTAGACTTGATGGGCCGAATGGCCTAATTCTGCTCCTAGAACTTATAAATTTATGTTTCCAAAAACACTTTTGCCTAAACTGGTAAATTGCTGTGAGTTCTCCAAGACATGAAACTGCAAACCATAGTGACATTGAAATGGAAGTATGAAACAGATATTAATCACTACTAGCAGGATTTCTGTACATCACTATGGAATTTACTCAATTACGAAATGTGCAGGCAAGACAGCAGTATCATGCAAAATAAGAATGGATGGCTTTCTGCATGGATTAAGGTTACAGATGTGGTTGAGTCTGTGAGATGCTCACATGAGACAAAACCCATTTGTTGTTTCTTTCCATACTTTAGCAATTGTGACAGTTACTATTTATATAATACAGCAATCAGCTTGGCTAGTGTGCGGCACTTACCTTGAGGGGAGAACTATTTGTTACAAGAGTGACCCACGGTGTTGTAATTGGTAAGTTAGTTGTATCATCAGTAACACAGCGAACAATGACCTGTTTCCTTTATCATCGTTACTTTCTTGCATATCTACCATTCATTTGTTTTATATCTCTCCACACCACAGTCCATACCTCTCGTTTCCCTTTCCCCTGACATCCGAAGAACGGTCTTGAAACGTCCCCCATTCCTTCTCTCCAGAGATGCTGCCTGACCCGCTGAGTTACTTCAGTATTTTGTGTCTATCTTCGATTTAAACCGTCATCTGAAGTTCCTTCCTACACACTTAGTCTGTTATTAAGTATACTGTTATCATTTGTGCATTGTGGCAGTGTAGAAATAGTGACTTCCAGAATATTACCTTTATAATGATGTATTATTAAACAGAGTCAAGTAATTTTATTCACAGTATTGATTATTTTTAATTACCTAAAGCTTCTTTGATTGCTAATTGTTTGGTAATTTGTTGGAAAACGAATAGTACGTGATGTAGAATTTAAGAGTGAAGTCTGGGGAAAGTATTCCTTCAAAACTAGAATGGTTGAATATCAACTTATGTTGTTTGTAACTCCAGCTATACCGTGTCCAACACGGTTTCATCAACATTGGTTGTACTGAGAGAGTGATTGATAAAGCATATGAGATCCTTTGCTTCATCGATATACTAAATCTCTGTTTGTTTGTTTGTTTGTTCCTGAACTACAGCCAAAACGGTACATGATAGCGTGACAATTTTAGGCCCACCTTACTCACCGTTGTCCCTTTGGTGCTAATGGAAGAAGTTTCATTGAAATCGGTGTTATATTTTTTAAGTTTTTCACATTTTAAAGTTCAAATCTATCTCTTAGGGAGGGAGGGGAGAGGGAGGAGAGAGGATGAGGTGGATGAAGTGGGGGGGAGGGGAAGGGGGGAGGGGAAGGGGGGAGGGGAGGGAGGAGGGGGAGGGGATAGGGGGGAGGGGGGCGGGGAGGAGAGGGTGCTGCACCAATGCAGGAGAGGTTTGGGCCCAACGGGTTCACTTGGTCTAGTAAATACTAATTACTGAGTTCAAAAATAGGGTTAAATTGAACCTTTCAGAGTTAAGGTCAGGCTATACTAACTTAGTTTAGTTTAGTTTAATTTAGAAACACAGCACGGAAACAGGCCCTTTAGTCGGTCCATCGATTCCGTGCCGACCAGCGATCCCCGTACACTAGCACTATCCTACACACTAGGGACAATTTACAATTTTTACCGAAGCCAATTAATCAACAAATCTGAATGTCATTGGAGTGTGGGAGGAAACCAATGCACCCGGAGTGGGAATTGTTCGGCATTGATTGTTCCAATCTTTAAATTGCTCAACTCACTGAGATTTGATTTATTTCCCAAGATATGATGGGGGACATTTTCCTGTTTTAATGTAACACTGACTTTAAAACATATCCCTGCAGAGAATTGATTGAAGTGGGTAATGAGATTGTAGCAGTGTTTTTGTTTTCATTGCTTACAAGGAAAACCAATTGAAATCACGATAAAATAGGAAACTCTCAGCACAGGGAATAAGAGCAGAAATGTCAAATATTGGAGAAAATAGCTTTAATGTGAGAGGCTGACATTTCAAAGGAAATTTACGGGATAGTGTTTTTTTTCACACAGAGAGTGAGTGTGGTGCTTGGAACCTCTGCCGATGAAGATGGTGGAAGGAGACATGATAGCAACACTTCAGAGGCATTTAGAAAGACAAATGAAAGGGCAGGGAACAGAGGGACATGGACCATGTGCAGGCAGATGTGCAATTTAAATTGACTATGTTGGGAGCAGACATCATGCGCTGAAGGGCCTGTACTCTTCCATGTTTTGTTTAGTTTAGTTTAGATATCCAGCGCAGAAACAGGCCTTTTGGCCCACTAAGTCAGCATTGACCAGCGATCCCCGCACACTAACACTATCCTAAACACCGACGAGGGACAATTTACAATTTTACCATCAATTAGCCTACAAACCTGTCTGTCTTTGGTGGGTGGGAGGAAACTGAAGCTCCCAGAGAAAACCCACGCAGGTCAAGGGGTAAATGTTGAACCTCGTACAGACAGCACCGGTGGTCGGGATCGAAGTCGGGTCTCTGGCGCTGTAAGGCAGCAACTCTACCGCTGTGCCACCGTGCCACCCTATGTTCTCTGGTTGAAATCCTGCTTTGTGTTTTAGAATGGTAAAATACTGTACATTTACCAGCATTTTATTATTAGAGCAGTTTATCTTGGCAAATTGTAATTTAATTTGTTTAACGATGAATAGATTGAATACACAGATCATAATCATCTTTGTTTAATGTGCAAATCAATACTCATTAAAGAGTAAGAACTATATTGTAGCAAGGTTATCAGCTGGTTGGATGTTTCATTATGTATTGACAAATAACAGAGGGGAGTGATGTGAAAGTTATCATTGTGATGGTGCTATTTACCACTGTTATCCTTGACTGTTGAAGACTTCATCATTCTGAATCAAATCAGATGGTGGTTTATACAGCTCCTCCTGACGCTGTGTCTGGTATTGGTATGGGTTTATGCTTCTCATGTGCATCAAGATAAAGTGAAAAACATTGCTTGGCATGCTGTCCAAACAGAGCATACTGCACATGAGTACAACAGGTAGTGCAAAAAGAGAAAGGAAACAGAGTTCAGAACATGGTGTCACAGCTAAGCCATTGTTTCTTCCGGTTGAAGGGAGAGGGGAGATGAGAGAATACCAGGGTGTGAGTGGTCCTTGATTTTGTTGGCTGCTTTCCCCTGAGGCAGCATGAAGTGTAGATGGAGTCCATTCAATGGGCTTGACATAAAGCCAGTGTAAAAATGATTACAATTGTGTAGTAATTAGTTTGAACATGGGAAGACAGATGGAGTCAAGTAGCTATTGAAGTGTGAAGGAAGGAACTGCTGGTTTAAACCGAAGATGGACACAAAAAGCTGGAGTAACTCAGCGGGACAGGCAGCATCTCTGGAGGGAAGGAATGTGTGACGTTTCAGGTCGAGACCCTTCTTCAAACTAGTTAAGTAAAAGGAAAACGAGGGACAGAGACGATGATGTGGAGAGATAAAGAACAATGAATGAAAGATATGCAAAAAAGTAACGATGATAAAGGAAACGAACCATTGTTAGCTGTTTGTTGGGTGAAAGTGAGAAGCTGGTGTGACTTGGGTGGGGGAGGAATAGAGAGAGAGGGAATGCCGGGGTAACGAAGTTAGAGAAATCAATATTCATGCCAAGCGAAATATGAGATGCTGTTCCTCCAATTTGCGTTTCGCCTCACTCTGACAATGGAGGAGGCCTAGGACAGAAAGGTCAACATGGGAATGGGAAGGAGAATTAAAGTGTTTAGCAATCGGGAGATCAGGTAGGTTCAGGCGGACTGACAGGTGTTGAGCGAAACGATCGCTCCGTCTATGTTTGGTCTCGCCGATGTATAAGAATCCTCATCAGAATGGATGAGGTTGGAGGAGGTGCAAATGAACTTCTGCCTAATCTGGACAGAGTTGAGGGAGGAGGTACAGGGACAGGTGTTGTGTCTCTTGCGGTTGCAGTGGAAGGTACCTGGGGAGGGGCTTGTTTGGGTGTGAAGTTGATAAGTTAACCAGAGAGTTGCAGAGGGAACGGTACTAAACTTACTGCCACATTATTGGCCTTTGCTACCAAATCCATCACCATAAAAATAACCCAATTTGGTTTATTTCCCTAAAATGCGTTCCAGCCTGCAGCTCCTTATTTAACATTCCCACATGATCATGGGTCTATAATCCATCCCCAATCTCTGTACATTCCGACTGAGCCTGGGATATCAAAACACAAATGTGCTCCACCACGCTATGTAACCTCAAGGCCATCTCCCATTTCCATTGCTGTATCATTGACCACTGTTTTCAGCTTAGATCCTACGATCCAGAATTCTTTCCCTACGTTTCTACACTTCTCTAAGACTATCCTCAAACATTTCTTGACCCAAGCTGTTTGCCCACGCTTTTAATCATATATTATAATATTTAATTTGGCGATGAGGTGTCACATATTATCTGATGCTCCTGAGAAAAGCCTCATGATCATCTGCCATTGATCTGAAGGATTTGAAGAACTAACCATTTTAGTTTAGTTGAGAGATACAGCATGGAAATAGGCCCTTCAGCCCATCAAGTCCACACCGACCATTGATCACCCGTTCACATTCATTCTATGTAATCCCACTTTCACATCCACTCCCTACACAGTCAGAGCAATTTTACAGAGGCCAATTAACTGACAAAAAACCCGCACGTCTTTGGGATGTGAGAGGAAACTGGAGCACCCGGAGACAACACATGAGGTCACAGGGCAAATGTCCACACAGACAGCACCCGAGGTCAGGATCGAACCCGTGTCTCTGGTGCTGGGAGGCAGCAGCTCCACCAGCTGCACCACAGTGCCGCCACGATTGCCCAGTTGTCAGCTCTGGGCAGAGAATGTGCTGCAGTCTCAATGCAGCAAGCCAACTTTACCATCGGCACTGAGAGTTTAAAACAAATCAAAATGTGCTCATTTGCTTGTTCACTTCCAGAGTTTGGTGTTTTTTCTTGAGATATCAAGGGGTGGCTTTGTTTTAAATTCTGTTTGAAATCTTTGTTTCTCACCGGTGAGAGGCTTTGCGAATAATTTGCTTGTCAATAATTTGTAAACATTATTCTTTTTATTGTGGCCCAGTTTGTTTTGAGAGGAAGATCACAGGATAACACTTGGGATAAATAGTTGACTGTTAAAGTGCCCTAATTCCCCGGTAACGTGTGACAACCAACAAGCAAAGCAAAATGTCTACGTCCGAAGACTTGACTTTTTTTTACCATCATTAATAAAGAACATCGGCAGAATTTTTTTTTTCTTTCAACAGATTTTGACCAAAACTATTTATTCGCCTTAGCTTTTTGTTGTTGATATTATAACTAGAGTACTGGCTTAATAGTGAGGCATTCTATCTGGTGTACATGGTTTTAAGCTATTGTATCTTGGTGAGGCAATAACGGACCATGGTGGGGGGGGGGGGGGGGGGGGGTGGGGAGGGAGGAGGGGTGTGGGGGGGATGTCTGTATTGCCGATTGTCATAAGGTCATAAGTGAAAGGAGTAGAATTAGGCCATTCGGCCCATCAAGTCTACTCCGCCATTTAATCATGGCTGATCTATCTCTCCCACCTAACCCCATTCTCCTGCCTTCTCCCCATAACCTCTGACACCTGTACAAATCTAGGATCTATGTATCTCTGTCTTAAAAATATCCACTGACGGCCCCCACAGCCTTCTGAGGCAAAGAATTCCAGTTTCACCACCCACTGACTCAAGAAATTTCTCCTTATCTCCTTCCTAAAAGAACGTCCTTTAATTCTGAGACGATGACGTCCAGTCTGAGACTCTCCCACTAGTGGAAACATCCTCTCCACATCCATTCTATCCAAGCCTTGCACTTGTCCGCAGTAACCAAGTGAGGGGGGGGGGGGGTAAAGTCTAACCCAAGGTCGGGAGCGAGGAAACGTAGTGTTGGAGGTTGATTAAACAAGTGGGAATTCACAGGCCGGGGAGTCACAAAGCCCCAGGAAGCTCTCTGCACCTGCCGTCAGCTCTGTGGGGAAATGGCGGAGTAGACTTGGCGGGGTTAGTAAGGGGGGTTTAGGGATGGTGCAATGGGAACCTTGGTCCGTTATTGTGAGGGTTTACAGTATACAAACAAAATAAATATTACTAATTAGCTTTATATCTCATTGAAATACTATAATAACTATTGATATTATTGTCAATCAGGTGGTTGCCATTATTCCTAGTTCTGGCATCCTTGAACAAGTGTTGTTACACCAGATACGCTCCATTTTGTTACTCAGAACAGTTTTACCCTGTTTCCTTTTTGTTCCGGCTACATTTCTTGTTGCATTGGTGTTTTTGGGTACAGGATCTCTTTGATGACCAAAGAGATTTAATCTTTATCCTTGTGTAGGAAAGAACTGCAGATGGTGGTTTAAATTGAAGGTCGACACAAAATGCTGGAGTAACTCAGCGGGTCAGGCAGCATCTCTAGAGAGAAGGAATGGGTGACGATTCGGGTCGGTCAGTCTGAAGATGGGTCTCGACCCGAAACGTCACCCATCCCTTCTCTCCAGAGATGCTGCCTGATCCGCTGAGTTACTCCAGCATTTTGTGTCCACCTAATCTTTATCCTTGCTCAATTCAGTTTCATAGTTTTGAGGGTTAATGCTTTTTTTTGTGAAGTTACAACACTTTCAACCCACTATCAGGTTAAGATTGTAGTGTACTTTATTCTTGCTGGATGGCAATCAGAGTTCTCATCAGTTTTATTGACTAAAATTATGGATTCAAGTAACAGTGGAAACTGTGTCATCTTTGAGCGGGAGGTAGAATGGAATATGCAGAGTGTTTGGAAGTAGACTTGAAGCAGCAGCTCAATAAATGCAGCATTTTTAAATGGGAGGCTTTGTGCATTGACTAAAACATATATAAAAAATTCTTCCAGCAAAGTGCAATGACTGGACATTAGTTACCTAACGCATTGTTGTGTGTATAATCAAGGGAGGAACAGTGGCGCAGCTAGTAGAGCTGTCGCCTCACAGCACCAGAGACCCAGGTTCGATCCTGACCTCGGGTGCTGTGTGCGTGGAGTTTGCATGCTCTCCCTGTGAATCTATTTGGATAGATTCCCTGTGGGTGCTCCAGTTTCCTCCCACAACCAATAGATGTGTGGGTTTGTTGGGTAATTGGCCACTGTAACTTGCCTCTAGTATGTAGGGAGTGGAGAAAGTGGGATAACATGGAATTAGTGTGAATTGGTGACCGATAAACAGCGTGGAGTTTGTGGAGTGAAGGGCCTGTTTACATTCCCATTCTCCCCTTCTCCTCCCCCCTCCTACTCTCCCCTCCTACTTTCCCTGTCTCCTCCCCCTTCTCCTCCCACCTCCTCCTTCCTCCCCTCCCTCCCCCTCCTCCCCCTCCTCCCCCTCCTCCCCTCCCTTCCTTCCCCCTCCTCCCTCCTCTCTCTTCCTCCTCCTCCCCTCCCCCTCCTCCCTCATCCTCCCCCTCCTCCTACCCCCCATCTCCTCCCCCTCCCCCTCCTCCTCCCCCTCCCCCCCTCCTCCTCCCCCCTCCTCCCCTCCTCCTCCCCCCTCCTCCCCTCCTCCTCCCTCCTCCTCCCTCCTCCTCCCTCCTCCCCCCTCCTCCCCCCTCCTCCTCTCCCCTCTTTCCCCTGTCCCTCCCTCCCTCTCCCTCATCAGTAGCAGGAGTTCAGCCTTGGAGTATGTATGACAAATTACTCCGACATTTTTATCATGAGCAGAATTTATTTTGACTGGATCTGATTTCCATCTAAGTGTTGTTTTCCCCCATTTATTCAATCTTATTCCCTTCACACGATGTTCTTGTGTCTTGTGAAGGCATGGAAGTTCACTTTCTTTGTCAAGCTGTTGTCGGGTCAATGTTCTTAAAACAGGTAGAAAAGGTGTGAGTTATATTAACAAATAGATTATTTTATTTTATTAAAGCAGGAGGCAAATATATTTAAAGGTTTTTTTGTTGAATAAATATTACATGGTGATATTGACCTCCAGCTCCTTAGGGATGTTAAATATATTTAAATATAAATATCTATCATCCCTATTATTCCCTTTAAATATATTTTAAAAGATTTGTAAATACAAGTTGCTGTTTAAATGTGTGGAAATGGAGCATATTTCACAATCATCGTTTCCACAGTTTGAAGCCAGTAGATGTGACCTGTGTGCATGGGAGTGACATAGTTAAGTTTATAGCAAGCAAAATTTCAATTGCGTAGATGTTTGAACAGAGCACCAAGCTGTGATTTACAACTTTACAGCAGGATTCCATTCCCAGCCGATCTGTTAAAGTGAGGCACCAAGCCGAAGTGAGCGGAATCAGCTTGTGATTAGAAATGGTTTCATGATCGGCAACCTGTCATGTGCATCGTCATTTCCTCTCTTAGTTTCTTCCTTGTCGTACTTTATAAAGAATACACAAAGAAAAGTGAACAGCGTGGGAGAAAGTATTGGGTCCAGGACTGTCAGTGCTGATGCTCTGGCTTGAGCCTGACTTGGGAAACAAAAGACTTCATAGCCTGGGGACAATATTGCTTCTGTGGAGGCCGGTGAAGTTGACCATGTCACTTGTTCCGTTCAGTTCCTCTCTTGAGACAATGCAGATTAATTCTGTTTTTCCTCAACAGTAGCTGAGATATCAAAGAAGATGAGCGAATGATTTATAAGCCTTCGCCTGAGGATATTGCAGGTCTGAAGTGTATACTAAGATGGTGAGGTCTCAACTTCCCTTCTCTGACAATCGTGAATGCAATTATGTAAATCAGGCCTTCACTGCTGCTATTAATGATTTGAACAAAAAAAATGTTGTGTACAATATGTAAAGTTGTATTTTTGATATGGCCTTAAACTATATTTGGAGTTCTATGTGACGGAACTTAATCCAAGTCAGTTGAACTGGAACAAATAAATTATAAAATTATGTTTTTGGCTTTTCAAATGATAAACATACAATATAAATATGAACAGAGCATGCAGTTGATAATTGTGATTTCTAGGTTGTGTGTCATTTTTATTGGTTGTGGGAGGAAGTTGTTTAAATTTTAAATGTTTTGGACAATAAAATTTTAGTTTTAGTTTATTGTCATGTGTACTGAGGTACAGTGAAAAGCTTTTCTAGTGCGTGCTATCCAATCAGCGAAAAGACTATACATGATTATTATCATGACGTTCACATTGTACATATACAGGTTAAAGGTAATAACGTTCAGTGCAAGATAAAGTCTTGTAAACACATGTAAAGTAAAGTCTGATTAAAGATAGTCCGAGGGTCTCCAATGAGGTAGATGGTAGCTCAGGACAGCTCTCTAGTTTGTGATAGGATGTGTCAGTTGCCTAATAACAGCTGGGAAGAAACTGTCCCTGAATCTGAAGGTGTACATTTGCACACCTCTGTGCCTCTTGCCTGATGGGAGAGGGGAGAAGAGGGAGTGACTGAGGTGAGACTCGTCCTTGATTATGCTGGTGACCTTGCTGAGGTAGTGTGAAATGTAGATGGAGTCAATGGAAGGACGATTGGTTTGCGTGATGGTCTGGGCATCATAGACTAGACTCCCATCAAATGGAGTCTTACAATGAACCTGTTTTAATTTCAAATCATACTGGTCTTCGCCGATGGAACTGTATAGTTTTGAATGTTTTCCAACAGCACATTACTGGTGAGTAAATTATATTGTGTTGGGTTTATGCAGAATAAAATAAATATTGTTGCAGGAATGACCCAGAGACTGCAAGAATTAATCTTCAGGACATCACGGTAAAGAATGCAAATCAAAGGAACATGATACAATAGATTTTTTTTCATTTTCCTTAAACACGTGAACTTAACAAAATATTGAAGAAGTGCAAGAAGTTTCTTTGAATGAGCATGTTGGAGTTAGATTGAGTGCAAGCAAACCATCATGTACTTACAGTACCCACAGAAATCCCATTTAATTCTCCCACGTTTCCATCTACTCCCTCTGGATTCTTCCACTTGCTAGCACACAAGGAGAATGACCAGTGGTCAGTTATCAAATTTTATGATAAAAGCTCGAGTTGGCAACCTTGACTATATCAAGAGAATATCAGTGTCAAAATGAACTTGAATCTTCTTGCTGGTTATTTATCTCTCCACAAATGCTGACTTGAAGAAGGATCCCCAACCTAAAGATTGGAAATTATCGGCATTGTAAACTCCAGATACTGGAATCTTGAGCAAAAAGCACAAGAGTAACACAGTGGGTCAGATAGCATCTCTGGAGAACATGGGTCAGTGACGTTTCAGGTTGGGACTCTTCTTCAGGCTGAATGTTTGTTCCTTTTAGAGATTCGTCTGAACTGCCTATCTATACTTTACTCTTTAAAATTTAGGCTGTAAGTATCTCACACTCCAGCATCCAATGTTTTTTATTTAACTTGAATAAATGCGTCTGTAAATCTATAGTATTTATTCACAAAATGCTGGAGTAACTCAGCAGGTCAGGCAGCATCTCAGGAGAGAAGGAATGGGTGACGTTTCGGGTCGAGACCCTTCTTCAGACTGATGTCAGGGGGGCGGGACAAAGGAAGGATATAGGTGGAGACAGGAAGATAGAGGGAGATCTGGGAAGGAGGATGGGGAAGAGAGGGACAGAGGAACTATCTAAAGTTGGAGAAGTCGATGTTCATACCACTGGGCTGCAAGCTGTAAATCTATATGTAATTTTTCGCATATGCCAGATAACCCCTTGAACATGTTGTATGTAATATCTGAATTATAATGTGCAACATCAGAAGGTGCATACAAAGAGTTTTATCTCCTGCTCAAGTGTCTTAGTATTGTTTTCCATGAACTTATCTTGCATAATGAAGTTGCTATATATCGTGGGTTGGATTGCGCTTGCTCTCTGTCTCTTGCATTGGCCTGTTGCAGGAC
Source organism: Rhinoraja longicauda (assembly GCF_053455715.1). Taxonomy (NCBI): domain Eukaryota; kingdom Metazoa; phylum Chordata; class Chondrichthyes; order Rajiformes; family Arhynchobatidae; genus Rhinoraja; species Rhinoraja longicauda. The sequence goes on from NC_135976.1 coordinate 10,472,871, forward strand.
CATCACTACAATAATCTGTGGCTATCTGACACAATAATCCGTGGCCATCTGATTCCCAAAGTCCTGGAGGCACCTCATGGTCCTTCTGCTGTGCGATGGCTTTCTTGTTGATTCTAAAACGATCAGAGGCTATTAGGACGAGTTGAAATGCATTTACATGATGGAAAAACATTACAAGTAGTTAGGCTTAAAAAAACGACACTGTGCTGGAGTAACTCAGTGGATCAGGCAGCATCTCTGGAGAAAGACACAAAATGCTGGAGTAACTGCGAGACAGACAGCATCTCTGGTGAGAAGGAATGGGTGACGTTTCGGGTTGAGACCCTTCTTCAGTTTGAAAGTCAGTGGAGAGGGAAACTAGAGATATGGAAGGGTACAAAGAGCATGGATAGGTGATGTTTCAGTTCAGGACTCTTCTTCAGACTGAAGCCAAAGAGATTTGGCTTTTATTAAATTGACAAACTTTAAAACAATCCTTCTTGTCCATTTGAAATTGCATCTTGGATTCAGTGAGATAATAATTTGTGATGTGAAAAAGAATAAATCTGCTGTGAGCTGTATGAAATCATGCATTTGTTAACAGAAAGGTTAAGGTACATAAGCAAGGTTAATCATAGATTCAAGAACAGTAACATGTAGGTTTTAGGATTCATATGTTCTTTGTTTTATTGTCTGTTCTTTAATCAAAAGTATTCCAACAAATCAATGCAGCAGATGCTTGAAATCTGAAAGCAACCTTCTGGAAATACTTAGCAGCATCACAGGAGAAAGAAAACAGTTAACTATTCATGTCAGAATTAAAAGGAGAGAGGCAAAGTAATTTTTAAGTTGCTGAGAAAGAAAGGTATGTAAAAATTCAAGAGTTAGGAAGAACAAACTTCATGTCTGTGGAACTTTACTACATTAAAAAATTTAAACTCAAATACCCATGGCTCTTAAAAAAGAAAGTCAAGTTTTATAGATTTCAATTTATATAAGAATCTATTTTAATCTGACTGAAGGACATCTTTGAAAGAGTTGTAAAGAATCCAGCACAAGGCTGTTCCGTGCCTGCACACGAAGGTTACTTTTCTGGGTCACTCTGAAAAGGTAAAGCCCAGTGATTTGAATCATTTGGAGATTATTAGAATTCCGAGGAAAAATTTGAGTGAGAATAATTCCAAATGATAGTCACGCGGATGATGTTTTCAAACTCGTAGCATATTTGTGGAGAAGTGTTATGACAGTCAACTGGGTTCTGAAGGATCAATACGTAAGATTAGGATTTATTGAAAGATAATTGCTTTCTTCTGTTACTTTGAGTACTGATCACATACCTATCTATCACTAATGGGTATCTTACGTCTTGTCCAAGGAGGCTTTCCTCTGGGTACCACAGTGTTTCAAATTGGTCAGCAGAGCAATTATGGTGTTTTCTTTCTATTGAAGTCTTGATAATGAGCCTTTGATAGATGCTATCATGATATTTTAATTGGTGTATTTATTACCAGAAGAGAAAAATATATATTCTTTTGACTTGGCATACAATTAAGGCACACCATTATGACAGCTGTCTTGTAAATAAAGGATCATTTAACTGGATTTATTTATGTCTTATCCCTTGATTGATTCATTTGAAGTGCTGATGGGACTGAAGTTCAAAAAATGTTTATGAGGATTTTAACTAGACTTGGGAGGTCTTTATTCACTTCCTCACCATGCATATTTATTACATAGCACGCAGACATCTGAAGTGTGTCAATGTCAAGTAATAAACTTCTGAAGAAGGTTCTCGAGCCGAACCGTCACCCATTCCTTCTCTCCAGAGATGCTGCCTGTCCCGCTGAGTTACTCCAGCTTTTTGGGTCAATCTTCGGGTTAAACCAGCATCTGCAGTTCCTTCCTACACAATATACCATGAATTTGTTTCGAACATCCAGACTCAAACTGCAAAGCATCAACATTGCAGACAATGCATGGAATTGAACCATTAACACACAATGACGATATGCCAATTGCAGTTGAAATTCAGAGATTTGAATGAATAAATGAATGAATGAATGAATGAATGAATGAATGAATGAATGAATGAATGAATGAATGAATGAATGAATAAATGGATGAATGGATGAATACTTTATTGTCCCAAGGTATGCAAATAGTCACCACATGAGGGCACTGGCAAAGTTACAAAGTAATCACAGTATCCGTGAAAGGTCCCCCTTCGTTCTCCCCCTCCCCCCCCCCCCTCATGGCACCCCCTCCCACGCCAAGTCCTCCATTGATCTGCCAGATTTGGAATTGGCATGGCCTGTTTCCTTTATCATCATTACTTTTTTTGCATATCTTTCATCCATTTGTTCTACATCACTGTCTATCTCTCATTTCCCTTTCCCCTGAGTCTGAAGAAGGGTCTCGACCCGAAACGTCTCCCATTCCTTCTCTCTAGAGATGCTGCCTGTCCCGCTGAGTTACTCCAGCATTTTGTGTCTATCTGCATGTTTAATCAGTTTTGGTACTGAATATTGAAGTCTTTTTTGCTGCAATTTGGTGTTTGCTCTTCTCCACATTATCACCGTCTTATTCTTAGGCAGTCCTTTGGGATAAAGAATGACCTGCTTCTATTCTCTGTTTCTGAGGTGGATATTGGAGTCATTTGTTTGAACAGCAGAAGTAAATAAAATTATGAAACGTATAGGTAGAATAAAACCCAGGGGGAAACTAGAGCGTTAAGGTGAAAGAAGAAAAGTTTAAAGGAGATATGTGGGGCAAGTTTTTTAAACAGTGCTGGGTGCCCGCAACATGTTGCCAGGGGTGGAGACAGATATCACAGTGGCTTTTAACAGGCTTTTCGATAGAAGCATGGATATGCAAAGAAGGGAGGGAAATGGACCACGTGCAGGCAGAGATGATTAGTTTAACTGGTATCATGTCCAGCATGGAAATTGTGGGCCAAAGAGCCTATTCCCGACGGGTGCGTGCCCAGAAGCTTCCCGGCGGGCATCGGCTGTGGACTGGGAACGCGGCCGGAGCCCGTTATCGAGGTGCTACAGTCTCGATGCCTCCCGGATCACCGCGTAGAAGCCCGGGCCTTGCGGGTAGTAGCCCGGGTCGGGCGAAGCGGCCCACGGAGCCCTCAGCTGGGGCCCGGGTCGGTACCACGGAGGCGTGAAATGGGGCGGGGACAGTAGTGAGGCCTCGGCGGCGGCGAAGCAGTGGAAGTGGTGAAGCCTCGCGACAATGGGGCCTCACGGCGGCTGCGATGCCTCGCGGGTTGACCCATGGTCGACGGTCGATGAGAGCGTGGAGGGCCGCCATGAGTGGGGGAAGGGAAGAACAATGGAGGACCCGGCGTGGGGGAACCACTGTGAAGGAGGAGGGGGGGGGACAATGGGGGACCAGCGTGGGGGGACTGTTGTGGGGACGACGACAAAAGGGGGGGGGCGGCGTGCTTTGTAACTTTATCAGCGCCATAGGTGGCTGCTATTTGTATATATTGTGTATGCAAGTGAGGAATCTCGCTGTGCCTCGTCACGTGACATTACAGTATTCCTACTCCTTCCTGTTCCTGTGCTGCACTATTCAATGTTCTATGCAGACTTCTTCAGGTGGGGCATATGCAGACTTCTTCAGGTGGGGCAGAACGTGTCTGATGAGAAGTGATGGGAGGTTGTTTGTATGCTCTTGACTGCCAGCGGAGCTGCAAACCATGGTGCCATTGAAGTGCAGACTGGGTGCAAGTGGGATCACTATATTGATCCTCTGGGAAGTGTGTGAATACTTAACACTGAAGCAAATGCTGGCTGTCATGTTAGTTAACAAACAGAATGATATGCTGCCTGCATTCAAAGCAATTGATGTGGGTTCATCAAGCATTGTGATCCTTACACCTGTCTTTGGGAGCTATCCAAATCTGGCCCCATATTCCTTTAAACTTGTGGTTGAGGGAAATGGAATGCCTTCCCCTTGCTCAGCCAGCTTTTTACAAGTGTTGTTGAGTAGCATATCAAGCCCATGTCTGGTGTTCAAATCTCTGAGGACAGTTATATTAATCTGTCTTTCTCATACTGTGTAAATTTTGCATGTTCACTTTTATTTTCATCATTTACACCTCTGAATCTAATTATATTGCCAAATATTATTGATGCTAATTTTACCTTTTGCACATTAGGTTTTTATGTGAGTGTGTTGCTCATTGACTTTAGATGAAGATCGCTCAATGTGTCCGGATGACTTGGGTCATACGCACACAAGCTATTGTTTGAACAAGCTATTCTTTGTGATTGAATATTTACAAATGTGTTAAAATGCTGCCTAACTTCAGAAATTGTGTCAAAATCATTATTTACCTGCCCTTCATTAATGAATTTTTGATCTCTGAATAATATCCTTGAGCTGACAGAAAAGTCTATCGGTTTCAATTTGGAAACTTTCAGTTCGTTCTCAGATCAACGTCCTGAGCAAAGCTGTAAGTCTAAATGTAATAACAAGAAGTTGCAGATGTTGGTTTATCTGGAGTAACTCAGCAGGCCAGGCAGCATGTCTGGAGAACATGGATAGGTGACGTTTCACAGGGTGCTGGAGTAACTCAGCGGGTCAGGCAGCATCTCTGGAGAACATGGATAGGTGATGTTTCACAGGGTGCTGGAGTAACTCAGCGGGTCAGACAGCATCTCTGGAGAACATGGAATGGTGACGCTTCAACATTTTTCACTGTATCTTGGTACATGTGACAATAATAAACCAATAACAATGGGTTCTTTGACTAATCAGATGGCAAAAATCTCATTCAAGAGTGGTGGCAGCTAGTGTACGTGGTTTGAGCATCTCCAGAAAGTGCCAGTGCCAATGCCAGCTGGAGTTAGGGTCATGATTAGGGTTGAATGACATGCCATCAAAAGATAGAACAAGCTATCTGACCAGCCTGAAATCTTCATGAAGCATCAATGCACAACGTTGGCCACCATAAATTACTTTTAGTTCTGGCAAAAAAAATCAAAAGGGGAGCTTAGTTTAGAGATACAGTGCGGCAACAGGCCCTTTGGCCCACCGAGTCCATGGCGACCAGCGATTAGCAGTACACTAGTTCTGTGTTATCTCAGATTCGCATCCTATACACTCAGAGCAATTTGCAGAAGCCAATTAATGTACATACCTGCATGTCTTTGGAATGTGGGAGGAAACCGGAGCACCCAGAGAAAACCCACACAGTCACAGGGCCAATGTACAAACTCCGCACAGACAGCATCAGTAGTCAGGATCAAACACGGGTGTCTGGCGCTGTGAGTCAGCAGCTCTACCGCTGCGCCACTGTGCTGCTGTGTTCGTGGGTATGTGAGAGTGATTGAGGTACAGGGCAAAAAGAAGTAAGTAACTTGTGTAACAGTTCTTTTTGACCACTGAAATAGTGCAATTTTGCCACTACTGTGACTATCTCCCTGATTTCTAGTTTGTTTGTTCATGGATATTTATCTCACACCACTCATCATCATACCTTCCTAGTTGTGGTAGTTGTTCACATTCTTCACTCAACTAGACTCATTGACAATCCTGGGAAACGTTGGATCCCAGCATCACCTGCTGTCGTTGGAATTTCCAACACCGCCATCTCTGCCAGATCTGGTTTAAGTCTCCCTGTGGCAGCCAGATCTATAAATAATTCTACTGCAACATACTCTTTACTTTCTGCATATTTCTCTTCAATTGCTTCTCCTTGCATCTGTTCACAATGGCTTCCATTTTTCTGTAATGTTTTGGAGTGGCACAGCAGAGTTGCTGCCTTACATCGTCAGAGACCCGGGTTCGATCCTGACTACGAGTGCTGTCTGTATGGATATTGTACGTTCTCCCTGTGACCTCGTGGGTTTTCTCTGGGTGCTCTGGTTTTCTCCCACATACCAAAGACATACAGGTTTGTAGGTTAATTGGCTTGGGTAAAATAGTAAATTGTCGCTAGTGTGTAGGATAGCGCTAGTGTGCGGGATAATCGCAGGTTGGCATGGTCTCGGCAGGCTGAAGTGCCTGTTTCCGCACTGTAATTTAAAAAGTCTAAAATATCAAAAAAGTTCTACCTCTGCAAAAGTTTGTCCTCTCCTCAGCAAAAACTACCTGCGGTTTCTTTTCTTTCGGAGGGACCTTCAAAAGGTTTTGTTTAAATTTGCAGTTGTGATGCTGATTGTAAATGGCATCCTAAACCACTCTTCCAAAACTTCCAAAATGTAGATTAAAGGTCACTGGAAATGGACCACCTGTTGAGCCGTGTAGGCCAGAACACATGAATATCCGTGCACTGAAGAATTTCATTTTGCATAGATCTGGAATGATATCTTATGTCACCTTGTGAACAAGGCAGTAAAAAATAATTATTGCGCAATTAAGTTGAATCCAAACAGATCCTCAGCTGGTTTCACCTATCCACAAACTAAACATGAAACCTGAGATTAAGAAGTATCTGATGCTGCTTAGTTTAGTTTAGTTTAGAGATACAGCACGGAAACAGGCCCTTCAGCCCACCGGGTCCGCATCGACCAGCGATCCCCGCACTTTAATACGAACCCACACACTCTTGGGATCATTTACTTTTGTACCAAGCCAATTAACTACAAACCTGTACGTCTTTGGAGTGTGGGAGGAAACCGAAGATCTCAGAGGAAAGTCACGGGGAGAACGTACAAACTCCATACAGACAGCACCCGTAGTCGGGATCAAACCCGGGTCTCAGGCGCTACAAGCGCTATAAGGCAGCAACTCTACCGCTGCGCCACCGTGCCCCTATCTGCGCTGATTTCTCCCTAGTTTTTCAAGTTTTGCATTCAGCTGTTTTTTCATAGCAAACGGAATACGCTCCAGCGGCTCGGACCGTTGACTCTCATTGAGCTGTGGATGGTATTTTTCTTCTCGCTGTCCAGTTCCTTCCGAACATTGACCAGTTCGTCTAGCAGTTGCTTCCTCTGGAATGTAGAACCTGCAAACGTGGCAGGCAATACTTTCATCAGTATCCCTGTCCTGCACCCTCGCTGGGCAGCAGATGGCTGAAAGAAGAACAAATGTCGTAGTCAATTCTATTCTTTACATTTTTTCATTTTCAGTTTGCACTTGCCTGTGATCCCACAAGTTGTATTGTTTGCATGGATTGGAACATTGTGGTTCAAATCCAAGCAAAGTAAAATCTATTTTTGAATTTACAGAAAACACAATCAAAGAGTGAAAATACTGCTGGTCTTGTGTTATTTTGAAAGCTAATCTGCAGCACAGGCTCAATATGGGAAAGACTGAAAGACTAACATAACATTCAGTATGAAGGCAGTTGGTTCCAGATTCCAAATTTGTTAACTTTGGAAGCTTCATATCTTTGGACCCTACCATTCAATTTTGAGATTGGCTCTTGGGGTTTATATCCAAATAGTATCTGATAATATTAGATTATCGTCTGCAGTGAGATGCTGCAGATGATCCACCAATCGGTGGTGGCCAGTGCCATCTTCTTCGCTGTCGTGTGCTGGGGCAGCAGGGCGAAGGCCGCGGACCTTCAGGAAGGCTGGCTCTGTCCTGGGGGCGGAGTTGGATTCATGGGAGGTGGTCTTGGAGGGGAGGATGGTCTTCAAACTGCGGAGCATCCTGGACAATACAGCTCACCCCCTCCATGACACACGGGTCAACCTGAGGAGCACCTTCAGCAACAGACTGGTTCCACCAAGATGCAGCACAGAACGCCACAGGAGATCCTTCTTCCCTGTGGCTATCAAACTGTACAACTCCTCCCCCTTCTGTCGTGGGGTAGACTGACTCCCTGCCCCCCACCTCCCCCTCCCCAATCTTTGCACATCCCCAATCCTTTCCACTCGTCACTTTAATTTCATGTTTCATGTATTTTGTGTTTTATGATTGTTGGCAGATCAATTTCCCTCCTGGGATGAAATAAAGTCCTATCGTATCGCATCGTATCATATCGCATCGTATCGCATCGTATCGTATCGCATCGTATCGCATAACTAAGCTGCCAGCACCCCCTATGCAGCAGATTAATCCATACCTGATGCTTGCAAACATTACCATGAGATGACACTAGTGGACCACTCAACATTGTATCAGAGCCAGCTGGCTGTTATTATCGTAGAGAACTACAGACTGTTAAAGAAAATATACCCCTCCCTGTAAGGCTTGAAGCTTGCATGAAGTCAGAAAAGAACAATCCCAAAATTGAAAGGTGGGGTGCAAGAGTATGAAGCTTCAAAAATGAACATTATTGTAAGAAAATAACTGCAGATGCTGGTACAAATCGAAGGTATTTATTCACAAAATGCTGGAGTAACTCAGCAGGTCAGGCAGCATCTCAGGAGAGAAGGAATGGGCGACGTTTCGGGTCGAGACCCTTCTTCAGACTGATGTCAGGGGGGCGGGACAAAGGAAGGATATAGGTGGAGACAGGAAGACAGTGGGAGATCTGGGAAGGGGGAGAGGAAGAGAAGGACAGAGGAACTATCTAAAGTTGGAGAAGTCAATGTTCGTACCACTGGGCTGCAAGCTGCCCAAGCAAAATATGGGTGAGGTGCGAAATGAACAAATTGAAATCTGGAGCCAACTGCCTTCGTACTGCATTTTGTGTTTGTCTTTCAGTATTTCTCATCTTGTACCTGTGATGTCAAACGAACACAAGACCAGCAGTATTTCTACTCTTTGATTGTGATCTTTGTCAATTTGAAAATAGATTTTACTTTGTTTGGATGTGAAGCACAAAGTTTCAATCCACGACAACAGACCTGTGCCTGTCACAGTTAAATCTGAATGCCAGGCTAACTGGGGATAAGTCATAGGTTGAGTTGAGAGGAAGATTGAGTAATGAATGTCCAGTGGGTGTTGTTATAGAACATCGAACAGTACAGGAATGGGTCCTTCGGCCCACAATGTTGGTGCCAAACATGATGTCGTTAAACTGATCTCATCAGCCTGTGCATGATCCATATCATAATTATTGTGTTAAGCAGCATGGAAAGAGGCCCTTCCGTCCAACTCTTCCATGCCTACAGCAGAATCGTAGAGGTTACTTTAGTGAGGCAAATTCTATAACTTTTGTAATGGAAAAGAGTCTATTAGTATCATCAGCTTAATACAGCGACCGGTAAATAATTTCCTATTAAGCAGCAGGAAATGCTTTTAATTTTCTTTGCTTATGATCTATAAATGTACTGTTTGTTAGTATTTCTACGGCTTGGATTTTGCGATGTGATAAAGTGGTTTGAATGAAGCAGGCCAACATAAGTGTGCAATTTAAGGCAAGAAAGCTTCCCATAGTTACAAAGTGCTGAGAGTTGCTAGCTAACCAGGCACCCTGCCATCCGCTATGCAACAGTGGCAGCTCACTCTGAAACATCCCTCCAGTTTGAAATTGCTGCATTTTCACATTAACTTCGCCATTAAATAGCACAGGAAGTCTGTTAATTAACAGTATAAGAGGCCTTTGTTTACAATGTGATAATTATTAATATCTGCCTGTGAACATATAGTCAGAAATTATACTTTATCATTCCTATTTCCCAATATTTCTGGCCCGTCTTCCATTTAATCCATATTTATCTGGAACATGGTCCTTCGCAATCCCAAAATCGCTTTGGCGAGAACTTTTGACTTCTTCTACACCATGGTTCCTGCTGCCCAGTTTCTTTGCTTCTCTTCTTCTGTCGTACGTCTTTTAGACCTGCAGCTCCGTTGAGGAGAGCCAGGCCAACGTGTCATCGTCCAGGTCAATCAGACCTCGTTCACCATTCGGTGGGCGGTATTTGGGGCAACTGGTGACTATGTGCTCCACTGTCTGTGTTGGGTCCCCACACTCGCAGAAGGCACTGTCCACGAGACCCCACCTCTTCATTGCTACTCCATAGCGTCCGACGCCTGTCCTCAAGTGATTGAGGGTTATCCACTGCTTTCGGGGCAGGTCCTGGCCAGGGACGTCCATGGGTTTACCGATGTAGCGGTGTAGCCTAGATGGTTCCGCTGACTTCCACTGGTCTCTCCATCTCGTCTTGACCCAGGTGGCCTTGGAAGTGTCAGCCAGTGTTGTACAGAGCAGCTCGTGGGCTTGCGTGGCAAAGGGGCGCCGTGACTTGAGGCGCGCATGTCGTGGTGTCTCTGTGACGATCTGATGGAGAAGGTGGAGATCACTGGTCTGTGCCTTTCGAGAAAGGGCCAGTGTGGCTTTGCTGCAAAGCTTTCTTAAAACCTAAATACACACAGCCAAGTCTGCTAGTCTGGGTCACATTGATGAGACGTGTGCGGTATTCTCCACTGTGTGTGGATATGGTGGAAGTACATGAAAGAACTGGATTGTCAGTTAATAAAGTGAAATGTTTGTTTGTTTTTGTGAGTTTTGCATTTATATTGCAACATAACATTAAAAATTTTAGTTTAGTTTAGAGATACAGTGTGGAGACAGGCCCTTTGGACCACCGAGTCCGCGCCGACCAGCGATCTCCGTACACTAACACTATCCTACACACACAGGGACAATTTACAATTTTTACCAAGCTAATTGTCCAACAAACCTGTCCGTCTTTGGAGTGTGGGAGGAAACCAGAGCACTGGGAGAAAACCCATGCAGGTCACGGGGAGAATGTACAAACTCCATATAGACTGCACCCATGGTCAGGATTTAGAAGGATGAGAGGAGATCTTATTGAAATGTATAAGATTATTAAGGGGTTGGACACGTTAGAGGCAGGAAACATGTTCCCAATGTTGGGGGAGTCCAGAACAAGGGGCCACAGTTTAAGAATAAGGGGTAGGCCATTTAGAACTGAGATGAGGAAAAACTTTTTCAGTCAGAGAGTTGTGAATCTGTGGAATTCTCTGCCTCAGAAGGCAATGGAGGCCAATTCTCTGAATGCATTCAAGAGAGAGCTGGATAGAACTCTTAAGGATAGCAGAGTCAGGAGGTTTGGGGAGAAGGCAGGAACGGGGTACTGATTGAGAATGATCAGCCATGATCACATTGAATGGCGGTGCTGGCTCGAAGGGCTGAATGGCCTCCTCCTGTGTCTATTGTCTATTGTCAAACTCTGGTCTCTGGCTCCTTAAGGTAGTAACCTTACCGCTGCGCCACCGTGCCACCCTACGGACAGCAATATCCTTCCATTGGTTGGAAAATGTATTGTTCCACTGCCTGCTTTTTATCTTTCTTTTTAAATAATTTCTAATTTGTTCTGACATCGAAGACTTTTACTTGAACCGTTGCTACCTACTTGCTCTCAATAAGCATTTGAGATAGATAATTTGTTTCCCATATGAGGGGAAGGTTGGTTTTACATTGTCTCCTGCTTTGCTGGCTGTTTTGCAAGTTGAAAGCATTGTCAGTGAAGGTTGATTCAGTCATTTGATGTCGAAATTTAGATGTAGAATAAAGCAGGTGACTCTGCTGAAACTCATTGACTCACAAAACACTGTTGCAACTACCCATAAATGGTACCTCAGTACTTCACTCGTAAGCACATAATTTGTACTTTGAGGATGTTTACATTTCCAGCATTACCACTTGTATAATTGTTACCCTTTTTTGGCAAAAGGTTCGTGAAAATCGATGCATTTATTTACCCATCCATCTGTGAATGTTGAAAATGCCGTTAGGATTGAGCTGAAGTACAAAGGCACCTCTGATCCAGATATATGGAGCTTCGAGGCATTTCACAATAGTTAAAATATGTGGACATGAATATTACATGCTAACACTTCAAAACGATATAATTCTCATCACATGCATTATAAATAAAAGAAAACTATTTTCATAGATGGATGTGTTTTCTTGTGCATTCCAATCTGACAAAGTAGCAAAAATGAATATTTACATTACAGAAGTTTAGTTAAAGCATTCTGTGCTTGAAAACTGAGCTGGTATAACTCCATTTTAGAAACATACAAAGACATTGCACTTTACATTGAAAAAAATTTTTTTCTTCAGTTTTTAAGATGAAGTTCAAACATGTGTTGTCTAGTTCAAATAGAGCAAAAATGTTGATGAATAGAATATGATGGGGAAATATAGTTTGGAATTTCATTTTAAAGATTGTTATGCTGTTTGATAGTTTTGGTGACATTAAGCCACAACCTATTTGGTTACATTTCTATCTGCAAAAGGCACAAAGTGCTGGAGTAACTTAGCAGTATCCCTGGATAACATGGGTAGGTGACGTTTCGGGTTGGGACCCTTCGTCACACTGAAGAACGGTCCCGACCTGAAACATCACCTAACCATGTTCTCCAGGAATGCTGCCTGTTCCGCTGAGTTACTCCAGCAATTAGTGTCTTGTTTTTGTAAATCAGCATCTGCAGTTCTTTGTTTCAACATTTCTATCTAGCTGGGTCTTTTTTACAAATATTTCAAAGATACAACCTCCAAGTGTCTGAGAACTGGTTCAAACCAAATAGGCTGTTTTCCAATAGGTATGGTTCCTGTAACTGAAGTAGCAAAGATAAATTGCTTTTGCCTGAACAATTCATTTTGTGGCACAAGGGTTTGTAGCAGGAAATCACTTAAGGAAAACCGGCGTGAAGGATTCGTTGGAATGCTAAAACTGTCATTGTCGATTCTTGCCAACGATTAAATACCAATGGATATAGCATTCCTTACCCTGCCCCACACTCTATATTAATCTCCTTCCCTTATTATCTCTTTCCCATCTTCTGTTTCTCACCTGATGGATACAAGAGCAGATTACTTTCAGTTTGCTCAAAGACAGATCAGCAAATGTTTGACTGTGGTTTGGGAGCTTCACCTCATCTATATACTAAAACTCTCCTTTGTTTGTTTGTTTGTTCCTGAACTACAACTGAAACGGTACACGATGGCACGACAATTTTAGGCCCACCTTACTCACCGTCATCCCTTTGGTGCTAATGGAAGACGTTTCATTGAAATCGGTGTTATATTTTTTAAGTTATTCCCATTTTAAAGTTTAAATCTATCTCCTAGGAAGGGAGGGGGGGAGGGAGGATAAGGGGGGTTGAGGGGGGGTGGAGGAGGAGGGGAGGGGGGAGGGGGGGAGATGGCGGGGGCAGGGGGGGAGAGGGCAGGGGCAGGAGAGGAGGGAGGGAGGGGGAGAGGGGAGGGGGAGAGGGGAGAGGGGAGGGGGTAGAGGGGAGGGGGGGAGGAGAGGGTGCTGCACCAATGCAGGAGAGGTTTGGGCCCAACGGGTCCACTTGGTCTAGTTTGCCCTTGCTGTTCAACGCGGATGTTTCTTTAGTTCATCCTGTCACTCTGTTTTATGTATGACGTCTGTGGAATTTGGTGTCGAATCTTGATGGATTTAGAAAGGATAAATACAAATAAACTGTTTTCATTTTTGGAGAGAGGGGGGAGGGGGGTGGTTGTAGACCAAAATGATAATTATTGTTTGATTTGTAGACCAAACTGATAAAAATTAGCAAATCAATTCCAATGTGGTGAGACAATTTGGCCATTGACCCTTAAGTGTTCTGATGAAAACCTCAAACGTTTCTTTGTAATGTGAAATTTTCCACTTTCTTTGCATTGGGAGGAGTTCATCGAGGATTTAGTTTTCATTTATTTCAGAGATACAGCGCAGAAACAGGCCCAGCGGCCCACCGAGTCTGCACCGACCAGCGATCCCCGCACATTAACACACACACTAGGGTCAATTTACACTTATACCAAGCCAATAAACCTACAAACCTGTACGTCTTTGGAAACCTGTACGTCTTTGGGGTGTGGGAAGAAACCAGAGCACCCGGAGAAAATCCATGCGGTCATGGGGAGAACACACAAACTCAGTACAGATAGCACCCGTAGTCGGGATTGAACCTGGGTCTCTGGCGCTGTAGGCGCTGTAAGGCAGCAACTCTACCGCTGCACCACCATGCCGCCCATGCAGAAAGGATCCCACATCTGCAAATAACAGGAAGGCATCTAATGCCAGCAGTGTTTCAGTTGTTAGTAGAGTCAGGCTCTGAATCAGAATCACACTCTCCATGTGGGAGTACATAGTCCAGGCTGACGAAGTTCTGGTGCAATCCTGAGCAACTCTGCACAGTCGGTGACACTGTTTTTCAGATGAGTAATATAACTGAGACAGCACAACAATAACAATCCTCAAGAGAATATTCAACAAAAAAATTCAACCTCTAACTGGTGATCTTCCTCATGCTTGTCTCTCAACGAACATTTAATTATGGAGAAACAAGGAACTACAAAAAAAAGTGCTGAAGTAACTCAGCGGGTCAGGCAGCATCTCTGGAGAACATGGATAGGTGACGTTTCGGGCGGATACCTCCTTCAGATTGATTGTAGGGGAAGGGAGCAAATGTAAGCTGGAAGAGAGGAGGGGCAAGACAAAGACTAGAAAGTAATAGGTGGATAGAGGTGAGGGAGGTATTTGATAGGCAGATGGTTGGACAAAGGCCAGAGATGAGAAGACAGAAGGTTTGTGTGAAAGGATTGAAGAGTAGCAAAGTGAGAAGCTAAAGGAATGGGAGGGGAGGGCGAGCGGAGGAAGAGGTGCGAGTCCAGGTGGGGCACCAGGGAGGTGATGGGTGGGGGTCAGACAGGGGAGGTGTGAGATGCAGGACGTTGTAGATAAATGAGAGAATTCAATGTTCATACCGTTGAGATGTTAGCTAAATAAGTGGAATAAGAGGTTCCACCAGTTTGCATGTGGCCTCACTCTGGCTATGGAGGAGGCCCAGAAATTTAAATTATTAATTAAATCTAACATTTAATTATTGATTGTTTGGTTATTGTCACATTGAGTTTGTTGAACTTTGCTCTGCACAAATTAGTTGTATTGTTTTTCTTTGACTACACTAGGGGGGGAATATCTTTTGAATGTCCTTATTGGTTCATGATTAATGTCACTTGCATTGAAATACATTGAAAAACTTTGTTTTTACATACTATCCAACTTTCTCATTCATACAATCGAACCATGTAGAATATCATGTTGCAGCTGAAGAGAATGTGCAGATAAAAGAAACAGTGCATGATTCACAACTTAATTGCATTTTTTTTGTTTTGGATATTCACCTGGTATTTCATCTGTTCTCAACCTAATCCTTTAATTTCCAGGCTGTTCCCCTACTTTTATCAACAAATCTCAACATCTATTGAACAATATTTGGACCAATATAAAGTACACTAAGCTGGAGTTAAGCACAATTATTTATACCACACTTCTATTCCTAATATTGCATGGAACATGTGCGAGCTGTATTTTCCCTCAGGTTTACGATCTTCCTATTTTCAAATGTACAAATTTATCTTGCAGTTGCTCAGTGTTGAGTGTAGAGCAAGCATCTGCCACAGCTTGTCCTCTCCTCAGGTTATTTGTTTGTACTGTGATTAGTTCCATTTGCTGGGCTGCATCTCGTACACTTCTGTTCAAGTTTGACAGAGTCTCCTTTCACACAGTAACAAAGAACTGTGTTGGTTACATGCCCATCCATATCTGTTACCGGACCATCTTCCCACTGCTTAAGCTCAAAGTCATGACTTGGGTCTTTTTATACTATGTTTCTGACTAGAAATAATAGTTGGTCTCTGTGGCATTGCAAACTAGAATTGTCCCTTTTCAAGTATTCTTATGCTTACTCCCAGTCCTCCACCCTCTGCGTGAAAAAATGGTCCATCTTCTTGCCATTCCTTTTCTTAAGTGAAAACCTCTCCTGACATTTGTGTCATCTGCATTTAGATAAATACAGCACATTAATAGGCTCTTTGGCCCACACCATTTGTGCCCAACATGATGCTAAGTTAAACTGATCTCCCTGCACTTCCTTGTGCCTCTCTAAAAGCCTCTTAAATGCCACTATCATATCTGCCTCCACCATGATTTTTGGTAATGCATTCCAGCTCCCACTATTCTTTGTATAACAAAACTTGCATAGCACATCTCCATTAAACTGTCCCCATCTCCCCTTAAGGTTCTGACAGTCTACCTTATCTACGCTTCTCATAATTTTATATACTTCTATAAAGTCGCCCCTCCACTTCCGATATTCCAGAGAAAACAATCCAAGTCTTTCCAACCTCTCCCTGTAGCTGAAAACCTCTAATCCAGGCAGCATTCTGGTAAACCTCCCCTGCACCCTCACTAAAACTCCCACATCATTCCTGTAATGGGGAGACCAGAACTGCATGCAATACTCCAAAATGGTACTCTTCTTTCCTTCTGTGCCTCTGTTTGACTAAATGGGCAGAATTATGTTGCCTTTATTCAATTTATTAGGTTTGGCTATGGACAACTTTAAGCCATGTAAGAGCTGATACATTTTGGCAGGGAAAAGTCTGTTTATCTTAACAAACATTCTCTTAAACATGAATTTAACACACAATCAGCTGTATATGAATGACTCCCTCTGACCGCCAATGTTACACTTGAAAGCCACCACCATTTTGTTGGGGATGTGTTGCATGTCTCTCCACCGTGAATACATCCACTTGGTGACTGCTTGGGGGATTGCAGTAATTCTGAGAGTCTTTGAGAAGCTCGTCCGGCATCTCACTGGGAGTTTTATTGGAGCTCTCTGCCTCGGTGGCTAACCAGATACAGCATTACCCTCACTTTGGTTTCTCTTCAACATTGCCAGGTCAGGGCAGCGATGATGCCATTGCCTCTACACATTTAACAAGTTACATATCGCAAAGTTCATCTGCTAAGGCTATATCTGTTCCGCACAGTTGTATCTGTGTAAGTTGTTTTGGCTGTATCTACATACTATCTCAGTGAAACATGTCCAATCACTCATCTTTACACATCTCTCAAAGACGCACCTATTCATGAACATGTTGCAGAAAGCTTAGTGTAATTAGCAGAAGGTTGTGATTAATGATTAATATATTTTGGGAACAATGCTTCCATTGCACTTGTTCTGTTAAACCTGTGCAGACGATCATAGGAACCTTATGTACACTTAAAATTCCTCAAAGATTTCTGCTTGTTGTAACAACAAACTCCTGGCAAAAATCTGTGCTGTCAAAACATATCTGGTTCCATGTTTGTGGCTGGTCCTTTTTTGGTTGCGATGCATTGTTCGTTCATGGCATGTTTGCTATTTCTTGGCTTCTGCTTTTACCCTTCTGGTGAAGGTTGGCTGCTGGCAAAATCTGCTGTTAATGCAATCTGATTCTGAAGTTGTAGTATGTGCTATCCAGGGGCACAAATAAGCTCTTGTTTCCTTTCTTCATCTGAAAGCACCGTAAAAGCCTTAAAGCAACTCTTGGTCTCACAAAATGTTCAACAGTTTTTGGATTCCTGACATATCCCAAACCTTAACCCTAATTTCAGTTGCTTAATAAACAGGAATAGAAAAGACAACTGCAAACCACTTGGCTTCATAAGGGAGTGTCGAATTCTGTTTGCATTGTTGAGCAGCTACTTCAAGAATTATTTTGGAGGCAGCTTTGAACACTGTGATCTGGTTTCCTCCCACATCCCACATATGCATGGGTTTGTAGGTTAATTGTCCTCTGTAAACTGTTCCTAGTGTGTAAGAAGTGGAATGCAAAAGTGGGATAACATAGAACTAATGTGTAGGAAGGAACTGCTGGTTTACACTGAAGCACAAGATGCTGGAGTAACTAAGCGGATCAGGCAGCATCTCTGGAGAAAAGGAATAGATGATGTTTCGGGTCGAGACCCTTCTTCAGACCGAGAGTCGGGGGAAAGGGAAACTAAAGGTATGAAAAGGTACAGAACAAATCGGAACTGGCACCGATGACCCAGGAAAGGTGGAGCCCACAATGTTCCATTGCTGGATGTGGAAGAGGTGATAACAAAGAGAAACGTACAGAGAAACTAGCAGGATGACTAGGATGAGGAGAGACAGAGAGGGAGCGGTTACTTGAAATTAGGGAAATCAATATTTATATCGCTGGGGTGTAAGCTGCCCAAGCAAAATATAGGGTGCTGTTCCTCCAATTTACATGTGGCCTCACTCTGACAGTGGAGGAGGCCCAAGACAGAAAGTTCAATGTGGGAATGGGAGGGGGCGTTAAAATGTTTAGTAACCGGGAGATCGCGTAGGACTAGGCGGACTGAACGTATGTGTTCAACGAGTGAGAACTAGTATTAACTGGTGATTGATGATCAGCATGCTCACTGGTCCGAAGGGCCTGCTTTTCTGCTGTATCTCTTAAACAAAATGGTCACCATGAGATTTTATGTGCAAATGAAAGTTTAGCACCAGCGGTAACAATGATGCTTTGAATAGTAGTTTGCACCAGCGACACCTGTTTTTTCTTCCTACCATGTTGAGGTTTCTACTGCCTCTCGTTGGTGATGAAAATACAGATAGGAGACAGTGGGAGTAAAGTGCATGCGTTATTATTGTCAATTTTGTTTTGATGTACCATTGCAGATTTGATCCTGTGACATTTTTTGGCATGGCACCACTGGCATTGCCGAATTACAAGACATTTAACGATGTGACATTAGCCTGCTTTGCAAATATTATGTCATCTAAGTTAGTTGAATACCTTTAGCCCAAAGTACTATATTGGACCTTTTGTTTGTAGTGTTGAATCACAATTTCTAAATCAAAGAGCGCAATAAAGAATACAAATTTATAACGCTATTTTAAATCAAAACTAATTCTGTATTTCTAGAATATGTTTCTGCAATATATGTAATGTAACTTAATTGATATTACTAATTTCTAACTCAAGATTTTTGTTACATATTCAATTAAGAGCAGGTTATAGAAATAAATAAAAGAAAGCAAAATAGTATATTTCACTGCTGAAACTCTGCTGAAACCGTGCTTAAGGAAGTTGAGCAATTGCTGAAAATGGTTGATCCCTGCCTCGAATTCCATATCGGAGAGCGGTGTTTTTTTTGGTGATGATACAGCGTACTGTCACTTCTGAAAGGTTAAACAGCATTATTTTATTTTCTGGCTATGTGACATGTATTTATATTAATAGTGCAAACCGGCGTCTTTTTGTCCACAAAAGAGTGCTCTAAGAAGATATAGTGATGGTGCAATGTTTCAGCTAATAGACTTGTAATCCAGAGGCCTCGGCTAACAGTGGAGATATCTAAATCCAAGCATGGCTGTGGTTGCTACAAAATGTAATCATAGTTTAACTGGTTTAAATTTAAATAAAGTAGGCAGTAATAATAAGTTTGTAAATTCTAGGGGCAGAATTGGGGCATTCGGACTGTAAAGTCTACTTCGCCATTCAATCATGGCTAATCTATCTTTCCCTCTCAACCTATAACCCTATAACCCCCGGCACCCGTACTAATCAACAAGGTGTTGTTAAATGATGTTAAAACCTACGGGCTTCATTAATGTTCAGAAGGTGTGGAAAGGAAATGTGCCACATTTCTCTTGCCCGCCCAACACGTTGGCTCGTTCTTGAGTGACCTCTCCTACACACATTTGCCGCTCCACTGTGAATTCTCCTCAAGGTATGTCTACTTTGAAGAAGTTCTCCTCTTCTCTTCGACGAGAGTTTAGCAACATGCTCCCACTAGTCTTCCTGTCTCCTACTCTATCCTATCTTTGTCCCGCCCAATCCCCTGATATCAGCCTGAAGAAGGGTCTCGACCCGAAACGTCACTCATTCCTTCTCTCCCGAGATGCTGCCTGGCCCGCTGAGCTACTCCAGCATTTTGTGTCTAATCTCAAATGACGCAGTGAGTTGGGAATTTGCACATGAATAAAGACGCTGTCACAAAGAGAAAAGGCTTGGATTTCCAACTAATCCTTACTGAATAGCTTGATAGAACAGTCTCGACCCGAAACGTCACCCATTCCTTTTTTCCTTCTCTCCTGAGATGCTGCCTGACCTGCTGAGTTACTCCAGCTTTTTGTGATACCTTTGATAGAACAACTGATGTGTCGTTTTTGCTATGGTCCTGCATAACAGAATCCAGCATTTTGGCAGAACCCTAGACAGAATGAAGCTGGGGATACGAGGATTCTCACTGAATGCATCAGTGTGTCCAAGGTATCCCAGCTGGTAATGGAGGTTCAGATCAAATTGTTTTCTTAATCTCCAATTTAAGTCTAGGAAGTTCCTTGTAGAGCAAGACAAATAAGAGTGGTTTATTACTGGATTTGAAGGAACAGACTTAACATGGAAGAACCTTTGCCACCGAAGCTGAATCATTTGTACATTTAGCTTCCCTGAAATTTTGGTTATGTTAACCCATTCTATTAAATTGTGCAACAGATATTGATTTTCCTGAAAGCAGGGCAATGAACTAATCTAAACAAAAACCCTACAATGGCATTACTATATCCTAAGGTGAAGGTTTGTAGAATTCACACATTGCCTTAATGATAGAAAAGATATGGCATTGGAAATTCAATTGACGGGTAAGTCAATGTTGTGGCTTATCTCATCCAAGCTGAGATTGAGTTGGAGGTGGACATGGGTTGATGCAAGGATTTGTATTGGGGAATGATGATAGAGAGATTAGTCCATACAATATTTGATCAGAACAAGACCCAGCAGGACAAAAAAGATCTGATGGGCTGGGGCCTGCAGGGAGAAGCCGCCAAGCTGATCACTCCTCGAAGCCCAAAGGCCAGAGAGGGTACAACTGGTGAAGACAGGCGCGAGGAGCAAGGCCGCTTGGAGAGCGAACCAGGAGCTGGCCTTCCGCACTCTCAAGGTCGGCTGTGGGAGTTGCTCCCCGGGGCACGAATGGTGGACGGGTGAGGAGAGGGACATCGGTTCACTAGACAATCAAAACGTCCAAGGAAGGTGATGGCTGGAGGCTCCACAGCCGCCTGGGGCTCGCCTGGATCAGGCGCTGCTCATAAGACCTAGAGCGTAGACTGGATTTTGAAAATGCCACTAAAACCTGGCGCCTCTTGCACTTGGTCTGAGTGGACTATTTCTGTACATTTTGCTGATCGGGGATTGTGCTTGGGTACGGCAATGATTTAATGAACTGTATGCTAAAAAGAATTTCACTGGGGGTTTTGCACATGTGACAATAAAGCACCATTGACCATGGTACACTGGAGGTTGCAGGACAGACCGTGGCAGAAAGAACAAAGGACGAACAAATGAATCCGGAGGCAAGAGCATCCCTCTTCTCCCATCTTTGCCCCTTTCTGTCTCTCATTTTTCCCTTCACTTCATTCCCAATCCACATCCTACCTAATTCCCAATACACTGCCACCTTTTACACTCCCACTGCCACCCCAGGATTTAATGTTTATTTTCATAAATTAAATCAACACTTTGAAATACAGCTAAGGAAATTATATACTTAGAATTACATAAATTACTATAATGACCCAGTCATAATTTGAAATTATAGGCTGAGGCAGCAGTCTGTAATTAAATTGTCACACTGATAGCAACCAAGATCCTTTAGACCAAACTGCACCAAGGAGTCTTATGTGAAAGGAATTTCAAGTGAAACGGAAGATTAGCTATTTTGTTCTAATCCTAATCCCACCTGGAAAAAAGGCAACAAATAAGCCTTAAAAGGAGGAAGTTGGGTTGAAACATAGAAACACAGAAACATAGATAATAGGTGCAGGAGGAGGCCATTTGGCCCTTCGAGCCAGCAGCGCCATTCATTGTGATCATGGCTGATCATCTACAATCAGTAACCTGTGCCTGCCTTCTCCCCATGTCCCTTAATTCCATTAGCCCCTCGAGCTCTATCTAACTCTCTTATTCTCTAGGTGTCATGCAAGTTAACGTTAAAGCAGCTGTAACGAGCACGACATCATGGATAAGAGTCAAATTGCTCCTCTAGTTCAAATAGACACTAAAATAGTGTTGCTATTTGTGAGGAAGAACAAGAAATTCCAATCATTACTTGACTTTGGAGTCAAAGTCTCAAGGAGAGGAACTTCTATTAGACTTTAGACTTTAGAGATACAGCGCGGAAACAAGCCCCTTGGCCCAACGAATCCGCACAGACCACCAATCACCCCGTACACCAACACTGTCTACAACACGAGGGGCAATTTTACAGGAGCCAATTAAACTACAAACCTGTACCTCTGGAGTGTGGGAGGAAACCGGAGCACCCGGAGAAAACCCACGTGGTCATGGGGAGGCTGTAAAATCTCCATACAGACAGCAACCGCAGTCAGGATGGAACCCGGGTCTCTGGCGCTGTAAGGCAGCAACTCTGCGCCACTGCCACCTGCAGATTCTCACTCACACATTGTTGTTCTTCTTTGGTGAACTTTTTGTGGAAAAAAGACAATTGTATTCATTGATCTGACGGCAATGTGCTTGTGTATGTTTCTAGGATATTTGTGGCAAGATGTCTGGTAAATTTATTGTCCTATCTCCTTACTCCATTTTCGTGCAGTAAAACAAACGCGAGAAAAATGCTCAGCATACGTTCACTGGGTGCTAATGAAATATGACATTTAACTACATTAAATTTAACCAAACTGTTATCATACCTCAAAGATCGGCACCTGATCGTGCAGCTGTGAAGAAACGAGTTTCTCTCATATATTTTGAGCATTCTTGGTCCATCGTTGAAATCTTCACCAGAAATAGAAATCAGATCTGATTGATCCAACGTTAAAGAGGATTTCACTAAAGTTCTAGGGCATCATTTTGTGTGTGGTTATTAAACTCATTGGTGAGATTTATCTGTTCTTGGCTTAACTGGTTGCTATCACATCAAGAGTTAATTCTGTTTTCATGCCAGGCATCCTGTTGTAGTTTTTAATGGTGTAACACTGGGAGGGACAGAATGTGAGCTGTGTTTTGATGGTTTAAGCAGTTAGCGCAAGGAGGAGACAAAACGGGCAGGAAGGAACTGCAGATGCTAGTTTACACGGAAGATAGACACAAAATGGTGGAGTAACTCAGCAGGTCAGACAGCATCTCTCGAGAAAAAGAGTAGGTGGCATTTTAGGTCTGAAGAAGGGTTCTGACCCGAAACGTCACCTATTTCTTTTCTCCAGAGATGCTGCCTGACCTGCTGAGTTACTCCAGCATTTTGTGTCTACCTAACCCAAGGAGGAGATGTAGAAGCGGACCAAGGCCTTGGGGTACACTGGCATCAGCCATAAGTTTAATAACAAATCACTAATTCTTTCAAGGCATGATTATTTTACTGGGC
Source organism: Rhinoraja longicauda (assembly GCF_053455715.1). Taxonomy (NCBI): domain Eukaryota; kingdom Metazoa; phylum Chordata; class Chondrichthyes; order Rajiformes; family Arhynchobatidae; genus Rhinoraja; species Rhinoraja longicauda. The sequence goes on from NC_135976.1 coordinate 10,495,913, forward strand.
GTGGATGCAATGAATCAGTTTCCAGATTTAGATTTAGATTTAGAGATACAGCGCGGAAACAGGCCCTTCGGCCCACCGAGTCTGCGCCGCCCAGCGATCCCCGCACATTATCTCTATCCTAGACAAACTAGGGACAATTTAAAAAAAAACATTTACCCAGTCAATTAACCTACATACCTGTACGTCTTTGGAGTGTGGGAGGAAACTGAATATCTCAGAGAAAACCCATGCAGGTCACGGGGAGAACGTACAAACTCCGTACAGACGGCGCCCATAGTCAGGATCGAACCCGAGTCTCCGGCGCTGCATTCGCTGTAAGGCAGCAACTCTACCGCTGCGCCACCGTGCCGCCTTACCGATGGGGAATATTCATAATTATTCATAATTATGAATATTCCCTACAGTTTGTAGGGAATATTCATAATTAAACTAATTATGAGCCGATGGTATCTGACTAAAGGAACAATCGTAACAAAAATCGTAACATTTTAGAGTTATAATCAAATTAAATACGTATGCAGCGAGTTGAGCAGCCTTTCTGACAGATTAAAGCTGCTGTAAAGTATTGTGATGCGGACACAGAAGTGCACAATAATTGGATTGGGCAGGAGATGCATGGGGTTAGAAATCAAAGGCAGGCCTTTATTGCTATTGTCTCTGACAATATTTTTTGCTCTTCGTCAGAAGGCATTGCAGTATTGAATTGACAGGAAACTGCCTTCTGCACACTAGCATTAGAATATGTCGAGCAGTTATACTGTCGATGCGAATGAGATGAATATTGCTAGCAACAGCAGTTGCATAACAGGAGCGTCACCCAAAATCCACGATGACGAATCAAACAAATAAATATGCTTGTGGTTGCCAATTAATGTCAGTTATCTCTCCCTCCTTGCTCATTTGCCAGCTTGATCCTGGAGGCTCTGAGAGAATTTCCTGGATGTCCCTGTGACTTCTCCATCTGTCTTAATTTTACTTTACTTGTACAATTGCTTCACATCAGCAAATGCTGGTGCAAAACGGCTGCTAAATCATCACTTCTGTTAAACTGCTGCAGCAACTGTGTTTTATGAACTCTCGGCTGGTTTTCATCAGGGCTTCATTGGAAAGGGGTTGATCTCAAATTTATCTCTGAGGAAAAAATTACGTGGTGTTTCATGTAACCCCTGCAATTGCGTCGTTCCACCTTTGCCAGTTTGTTGCTGGGTTTCTCCGTCGGCACAATGAAAGCACAACTTTCTGAAGAGAGACTGGTGCTTTCTGCCACTGTTTCAACCCTCATTCTGCACTTCAAAATAATGTTGTCTGTTGAAATGACACCATGCAGTTAAAGTCATACAATAATATAGCATGGAAACAGCTCCATCAGACCAACTCATCCATGCCGCTTAAGGTGTCCACCTGAGCTATTCTCATTTGTCTGAGTTTGGCCCACATGCCTCAATTTCTCCTATCCATGTACCTCTCCAAATGTCTTTTAAATGCTACATAAGTCCCCACTTCTACCATTTCCTCTGGCAGTTGGTTCTCCACTGTTGGTGTGAAAAAAGTTGCTTCTCAGGTTTCCGTTGAATCTTACCGCTCTCACCTGAAATCAATGCCCTCAAGTTTTAGACGTCTGTACCCTGGGAAAATGACTGTGACTATCTTCCTTATTTATGCCCCTCATGACGTTAAGTTTCTGAGGTCAGCCTTCAGCCTCCGACACTCCACGGAAAACAGTCCCAGCCTATCCAGTTTCACCACACTAATGTTGTTGTCAACCATAAGCTTACTGACTATGCCATCGACATTAATATTCAAATCATGAATATAGATGAGAAACAACAGGGGACCCAGCATCCAATCCCTTTCTCACGCCTCTGGTCATAGGCCTCCACCCTGACCAACAATGTTCCACTGCCAACCTCTTTGTATACTCCTTCTATCAAGTCAATTTTGTGTCCAATTGTCCAGCTCAGTCTAGATCCCTTGGGATCTGCTCGTCCAAACTAGCCTGACATTCGTGTAGGACGGCAGATGCCAGTTTACGCTGAAGATGGACACAAAATGCTGGAGTAACTCAGCAGGACAGGCAGCATCCCTGGAGAGAAGGAATGGATGTGGTTTCGGGTCAAGATCCTTCTTCAGACTGAGAGTCAGGGGAGAGGGAGACATAAAGACATGAAATGGTAAGGTGTGAAAACACAGATCAAAGGGGACAATTAAAACCAGCATTTTTATTTCTTTCTCTTTCTATCTTATTCCTATCTGCTTTCCTTTCTCTTCATTTCATCTTTCCAAACATTGAAATATTGAAATACTATACTTTATACTTCCTAAATAGTGTCTAGGTGAGGCTTCTACACTCTAATTGGTGAATTAGATTTTGATCAGCTCTTATATACTACCGGGTCCTTGTGAAGGATGCTGTATGGTTAATTTGTCGTCTCAAAGCTCAGTCTGTGGAAAGTTGCCTTTCGCTCATGCTGACTACAAAAGCTCAAGCATTATATTCTCTTGGCCTCTTCCTCATCATCCCTCGCCAAACCCCAACTTCCCACAACGCATGTTTGCATTGATGCAATATTTTGCACTGTTTATTGCAAGTGAGTGTGATTAAAATGTGTAATGTTCATAAGTTCTCGGAGCAGAATTAGGCCATTCGGCCCATCTGGTCTACTCCACCATTCAATCATGGCTGATCTCTTACCTTCTCAACCCCATTCTCCTGCCTTCTCCCCATAACCCCTGACACCTGCACTAATCAAGAATCTATCAATCTCTGCCTTAAAAATATCTATTGACTTGGCCTCCACAGCCGTCTGTGGCAATGAATTCTACAATGAATAATGGAAAGATGAGCGATGAACGAATAGTTGTCACAAGGCTAAGTTAGAAACTGTGAGTTTTTTTTAATGATTGTCCCATTTCTCTATCTAACCTCTTGCCAAACACACCACCCTTCTCACCCATTGCCACGTAAGGTTGGTCTATTAGTGGAACAATATACACTCCAGTTGTATAAGAAAATAACTGCAGATGCTGGTACAAATCGAAGGTATTTATTCACAAAATGCTGGAGTAACTCAGCAGGTCAGACAGCATCTCAGGAGAGAAGGAATGGGTGACGTTTCTTCAGACTGACCTGCTGAGTTACTCCAGCATTTTCTGAAATAAATACCTCTGAATTTGATGGTCAATTTACAGAATAATATTTTGCAATATGAATTCCCCTGATTTTATTCCTGGAAAAAAATACTGAGGGATACAACAGCACCACTTTAATTCACTTGAGTTTCTCTCTCTGCAAATGCCGACTTACTTGCTGTGTGTTTGCAGCATTTTGTATTTTTATTTCCTGTTTTGAGCGTCATAAGTATTTGGCTTAGTTTTCTTCTACAGTGAAAAAGTGTTTCAGTTCTTGTGATTTTACTCCTTTTCAATTGGTTACTTTTGCATTCTGAATGCTTATTAGTTATAAAAACCTATTTATATGTTTCTATTTAAATTCTATTGCCAATGAATGCAACCCAATCACAATCCATCAAAAATTCTATGAAATAAGATTTCTCCAAACCATTTTGCTGAAATTGGCTCTCTTGTCCATTCCTTATCACCTCCAATATTATTGAAAGATCTTTGCCGCAGTAAGCCACATCTCGTGTAATTTCAACTCTAAGAGCTATTTCAGTATGATGGTTGGCGTGGAAAGTTGATTTAAGGGATTCAGTACTGTCACCTCAGACCTTTGTCATTTATGCTCTTTCTTTTAGTTGTCCCAGTTTTAGTTTAGCCTGCACCTTCCTCCTAACAGCACTCCAGTTTTTAATGATCTATTTTCCCAAGATTGTTTTGTTCGGAAATGAAAGATCTCATTGAACCTGTCCTCATTCCTCATGGAAACACTGATGTTAACCTTCCCTTCCATTTTCCTCAACTGAGTGCCTCTTTCTACACTTGAAGGTAATTGTGTTCCTCTTTTATCCCTTGTGCCATCCTGATCTCCACAATTCACAGACTGCACCAATTCAATTTCATCCATGGCCCCATGCAAAATTTGGCAGATTGATTAAATAAAGATACACCGATTTAATCACAGTTCATGTTTTTGCGAGCGTACATGATTTAAATAGAGACAAATTATTAAATACAAAGATGAAGTGATCATAATCTAAAATAATGCAAACATAAACCACAGCAGGATGATTACTTTGTGTACAATGATAAAGGTTTTGTTTTACAAGCTGAATAGTCGTAGCGAAACCATGATAGAAAAATGAGTTGCTGCAAAGAACAAACAAAATGGAAATAATTAGGACAATTTCATTTTCAATCTCTTGATTTGATGGGATTATATTCCAAAGTACTTTGGCATTCATATAGTTAGACCATCATTGCACAGTATCAGCATAGGCCATTCAGCCCATCATGCTCGTGTAGGCTGGGAAAGAACCAATACATAATAGTTAAAGGCTTGGATAGAGTGGATGTGGAGAGGATGTTTCCATGAGTGGGAGAGTCTGGGACCAGAGGGCACAGCCTCAGAATTAAAGGACGTTCTTTTAGGAAGGAGATGAGGAGAAATTTATTTCATCAGGGGGTGGTGAATCTGTGGAATTCTTTGCAACAGAAGGCTGTGGAGGCCAAGACAATGGATATTTTTAAGGCAGAGATAGATAGATTCTTGAAAGTATGTGTCAGAGGTTATGGGGAGATGGCAGGAGAATGGAGTTAGGAGGGAGAGATAGATCAGCCATGATTGGATGGCAGAGTAAACTTGATGGCTCGAATGGCCTAATTCTGCTCTTATCACTTATGAGCTTATAACATTTTAGCCCACATTCTAATACTTGGATATCCCAGCCTTTAATTCTCGTCCAAAGGCCTATCAAATGGGACAAAGGATATCTCCTTATGCAAGAGCCTTTTAAAGGGAACTAGATGACCCATGAACCCATTGGATCCAAACCTCTCCTGCATTGATAAACTTCTAAACACAATTTTATTTACCCAAAAAGCGCTCAGCAAGCCTCCCCCAACTGCGCACGAGCGGATACCGGGCCCGGCAACCCTCTCCCAACTGACGACCCGTGGACCCGTTGCCAGCCGGGGAGTCTCCCCTGGGGCCGGGGGTGGGCGAGGGGGGAGAGGAAAGTGGAGAGAGAGCCACTCATCCCGGCCCCGGGCGGCCATCGCGGCGGCCAGCAGCAGGAGAGCGGCCGCAAAGCGCTGCCGCATGTTTGTCCTGCCGGCGGCCATCTTCTTTTCTCTCTGACGCTGCGCTGCACCATGGGAGGAAGGTCCGCGCTGCACCATGGGAGGAAGGTCAGGCTCGGGGCACACCGGGACGGGCGCTGGTCCTCCCCGGCAACCCTCCCACAACTGTGGATCCGACGGCCATCTTACTGTTGTGACGCAAGATGAACACGTAAGTATTATATCAACGGGCCCCAACTGCGCAGGCGCGGCTGCCAGGCCCATTCACAGTATAAAGTTTATAAAGTGAATAACTTTTAAAATAGCACAACAATTTGAACGAAACTTGCTACTGCACACCGCAGGCCAATGGTAAGTAAGGTGCCCCTAAAATTGTTGCACTACCGTGTACCGTTTTGGCTGTATTTCGGGAACAACATACATACATACAAGATGAGAGTTTTAGTAATATAGAGATAGATAAGGGCATCTGCATCGACTACCATTTAAGTAAGTCAGTTCGACTCCTAGGCTCCCTCTGCATGAAAGTATTTTTCCTTACCTCCTTATCTTTGCCCTAAATACCTGAATCTACCAACTGGCTTTTATGCCATTACCAAGTAAAAGAAAATCTAATAACAAGGAGCAGCAGATACTGGCTTACACAAAAGAAAGACACAAAATGCTGGACAGCTCAGCAGGGCAGGCAGCATCTCTGGAGTAACACCGACGGGTAATATTTTGGGTTGGGACCCTTCTTCAGAATGATTGTAGGGGGGAGGAAGATATGCAAAACGCCACCTATTCATGTTAGACAATAGACAATAGGTGCAGGAGTAGGCCATTCAGCCCTTCGAGCCAGCACCGCCATTCAATGCGATCATGGCTGATCACTCTCAATCAGTACCCCGTTCCTGCCTTCTCCAGAGATGCTGCCTTACCGCTGAGTTACTCCAGCATTTTGTGTCTATCCAAATAAGAGAAATACTGCTTATCCACTCTGTTTATTCATGTAATTTTATCGATCTTTACATTAAAAATTAGCAGGTGGTAGAAAATTAAAAGTTGGCTCAGTCACAGCTGCTTACCATGTCTTCTTGTCTATGAAAGAATGCAGGTTAGATTTTGTTTGGTTGGCTTGGGTTGGATTTTTATCTTTATTTTCAAGCAGTGCTCGACTTACCAGAACCTCATATTTCCTTTTCCACCTCTGTAGTGTTAACACGTCCTCGGTATAACTCAATGACCAGATGTGTACACTAACTGTGTACACTCTAGCTGTGGTCCGATTAGTGTTTTCTATAGTTCCTCACTGCCCTCACATTCTTTACCTCAGCCAATAAAGGTAATCCACATGTTTGTTTGAAACTAATCTATTTGTCATCAGCACACTACGGGCGCTGTCTATATGGAGTTTGTATATTCTCCCCATGACCTGCATGGCTTTTCTCCGAGATCTTCGGTTTCTCCCCACACTCCAAAGACGTACAGATTTGTAGGTTAATTGGCTTGGCATAAATGTAAAATTGTCCCTAGTGTGTGTCGGGTAGTGCTAATGTGCGGGGATTGCTGGTCAGTGCAGACTTGGTGGGTCAAAGGGCCTGTTTCCACGCTGTATCTCTAAACTAAACTAAACTATTCTGGGATGAATTCATTGGCCACTTTTCTTCCCATGTTTTGCTCCTCGCCATCAATTACATGACTAATATTTATATCAGCTGCAAAATATCAATTATGGTTCCAACACATAACTCCTGATCTTTGATATACCATGACAAGCAAGGAAGCCCAGGGAACCTCGTGGAAGACAGCCTATCAGTCAGTTAAACATCAGCTACTGAAAATACTTTGGATCCAACTTATTACTTCCCGAGTCCCCAAGGGATTTTGTATTTCTGACAAGTCTGCCGTCAAACATCTCTCTAAAACCTATAAGGACTAAGACTCATCAACACTCTTTAAAACAAATTAATATTCCCTCAACAAATCCACACGTATTGACATTCATTAATTTATGTTATTTTAAATGAATGGCATCTACTGTTCAAGGACAGTGATTGATGTTGGCTCTAAGAATTATTCCAGTAAATTGCTTTAAGGCTGACTGGCCCATTATTAATCTGCCTATTCTTTCATGAACACTTTATTAAGCAATACTATCACATTGCCCATCTTCCAGTGTCCCTGCACCAAAGAGGATAGTAAAAGATGGCCTTTGTGTATATGTGTAGGACAGAACCGCAGATGCCAATTTAAACTGAAGATAGACACAAAAAGCTGGAGTAACTCAGGCAACATCTCTGGAGAGAAGGAAGTCTCGACCCGAAACATCACCCATCCCTTCTCTCTAGAGATGCTGCCTATCCCACTGATGTACTCCAGCTTTTTGTGCCTAATCTTCGCCTTTGTTCATTTGTTTCACTCCTTGCTTTTCGAACAACCTGAGGAAATGAGTCCGAGAGTTTGGATGATGAACCTCTTTAATATTTTCTGTGCTCTGTTAATAACATCAAATATTCCACACTCTTCCTCCCAAAATGCATTATGTGCATCATACCCACAATGTAATGAAATTAAATCATTCTCATGTCTCCACAATTGAGTTACAATTTTGGGGTAACTTTGTTATCATTTGTTGGCCTTTGTTGCCATTTTACTTCTTTGAGTTTTCCTTAATTTTACAGAGCAGGTTTTATTTTCTATCTTCCTAACTCCCTCTATAATTTCACCCCAGCTTCCTGTAGTGCTGAGCATATAATATTACCTCGATGATTATTTTGAATACTTTTAAAATATTTTGCGTTGTTTCAGTGCCAGAGACAATGACATAGACATTCAAATTCCTTTGTCCGTTTTGATGACCATGGGATGTAGCTTCACTGACTTAATGTACTTTTGGGATTGACAGATACAGATACAGAGATACAGCACAGAAACAGGCCCTTCGGCCCACCGGGTCCGCGCCGCCCAGTGATCCCCGCACATTAACACCAACATACACCCAGTAGGGACAATTTTTACCTGTACGTCTTTGGAGTGTGGGAGGAAACCGAAGATCTCGGAGAAAACCCACCCAGGTCACGGGGAGAACGTACAAACTCCGTACAGTACAGCACCCATAGTCAGGATCGAACCTGAGCCTCCGGCGCTGCATTCGCTGTAAGGCAGCAACTCTACCGCTGTGCCACCGTGCCATTGCAACGTTGAGGTTTTGCAGTCCAGAGGGCTTTGCTGGTCAGGAGATGACTTTGGAGACAAAGTTTCCTTTGCATGTTAGTTAAGGAGCTGCTAGCATAGACCATTGATGGGAGATGGAAAGATCTCAGGGACTAGATGTGGCCTGCTCATATCTTCATGGAGTCATAGAGTCATACAACATGGAAAGAGATCCTATTTGTGTTTGTCCCATTTTCCTTTATTTGGGCCATATTCATTTTTATCCATGGATATGCCCAAATGATTTTTAAACAGTACGATTGAACCTGCCTCTACTATCCCATCAGGTAACTTGAACGCACCAACCTCTGTGTGTGAAGCTACCCCTCAGATCTCCTTTAAATATTTCCATTTTCACTCTAAACCTCATCCTGTAATTCCCTGCCTTTAGAAAAAGACCATGACTGTCAACTCTGCCTATGCCATTTATAATTTTATAAACATCTATACCTCTCGCCCTCATGTGCTGCAGTGAGAGCAACACACACACTAACACTATCCCCCCCCCCCACACACACACACACACACACACACACACACTAACACTATCCCACACACACACACACACACACTAACACTATTCCACAAAATGTCAGCAGAACCGATATCTCCTCATAACCAAAGCCCTTCATTAAAAAATGTTTGTACAAGTGTTACGTAATGTCCCAACTCTTATACTCTATACTGTTGCCGAAAAAGGAAAACACACAAAATGCCCAATGATGTGTGAACTTGCACCCCAAAGTCACCTTCTAAATGAACTCTTCCAAGGATGTTGCCGTTAACTGTCTATGTCTGGCCAGTATTGGACAGTCCGAAATGCATGAATTCCAATTGCCAATCTTCCCAGCTGATCTATGTGGTCTTAGGCGACCATATTCATTACCTAGGGTCATAATCATAGAGTGATATAGTGTGGAAACAAGCCTACAATGACTGTTCGTCGGCTTACTTACCAGATCCAAGTTATATATACATATATATAAATATATATATATATGCAAGATCATGAATCATTGAAAATGATGACTCAGGTAGATGAGGTGTTGAAGAGGACATTTATGTGCTTTCCTTTGTAGGCAACAGTATAGAGTATTAGAGTCCACACACACACACACCTGATTTCTGTCGTACACCCCAACTACAGTGTCTCAGTCAGAAAAATAACCCTCCACCACTAACTACTCTCTGCATCCTATCACCAAGCCATGTGGTGCCATGTTATGCACAACTGCTCAATCTATAAATAAATTATAATTTTGTGCATGATTTCAGCAGATTTTTACATTTAATCAGACTGATATGCCTAATAGCTCCGTAATCTCTGCTGCAGTAATTATATTTTGAAATGAGGTCAAAGCCTAATCAAATGGAATTTTATTTCCTCTGTTCTTTGTTGCTTAAGCTTGGTTGGGAATTTAGCAGCTGGGAAAATAAGAGTGCAGCAATAAAACTGGAACTGCTCAATCGTTATCTTTCAAGGAAATTATTGATTTCAAACCTTCAATTGTATCGAAAAAATTAAAATGGCACATTCAGGGACGGCAAATGTGTTGTGTTGCAGCTACAAAGGTAATTGTGATGCACGCCATATTTCTTTGGTCTGATAATGAAAGAAACTCACAACTTACATGTTACAATATCAGGCACATACATCCAATCATCATTTTTTAATTTTCTTTTTCATTGGTGTTCAATCTTTTGTAGAGTCAGAGAGTTGTACAGCACAGAAATGGGTCCTTCAGCATACTATGACCAAGCCGACCCTTTTGTCAATACGCTATTCCCATTTTACTGCATTTGTGACTGTGTCCTTCTATACATTGCCTGTTTAAATGCCTTTCTACATGCTTCTTAAACTTCACAGTTCTATATGATTCCACCGTCATCTCTGGCAGTGAGTTCAAGAGAGAGCTAGATAGAGCTCTTAAGGATAGCGGAGTCAGGGGGTATGGGGAGAAGGCAGGAACGGGGTACTGATTGAGAATGATCAGCCATGATCACATTGAATCGCGGTGCTGGCTCCAAGGGCCGAATGGCCTCCTCCTGCACCTATTGTCTATTGTCTATTGTTACAGATGCCAACCACTCTGTGTGTGGGGATAAAAATTACTCTTTTAAATCTCCTATTTATTTTCTTAAAACCATGCTATTTTGTTTGTGATCCCCCTTCTTAAGGGTGGAGGGGAAATTCCAATCAGCTATTGCTCTGTCATTGGAGTCCAGGCACTTTGCAGTAGCAGAGCAGAGTCAATAAGCTGGCTGTGGAGTTTAGCTAGTCAGTTCTGGACGTTCAATTTTGCATTCTGAATCTTGCCCATTGAGTCACTGAATAATGCTGGAAATTTCATTTGGAATAGGGAATATAACCCAACAAAATCCAGTGCAATATTATTTTTTTGTAGTCTAAGAAAACTGCCAAGGCGAGTAGTGGATAGTTTTGGTTTAAACAAAACCATACTGTGGTTTCAGATGCCATTTGACATTTGTCTTGCGTCTCCAGGCATCTTCTTTTTGTGTTAGTGTCCATACCAAATCTGCACTCGATGTTTAAAGCAATCTAGTTGGGGATACTGTGTCTTCATTGAAGGGTAATCTAGGCAGAGTGTAGAGACTGAAGTTAGGTCATGACATACAAGACAATTGGACATTTGGAATGAAGGTGATAAAATAGAAGTGCAGTGTACATTTGGGAGGCCAGTTTAAGAATTATATTGTAATTTCCATAAACGGGGACAACTTTATATTTAGCAGGATATAATTTTCATTGATTGATTTTTAGCTTGATGAAGGGGTCCATCCACAAAGTATTCCAACGACCAAAAGATGTCAATTGTTTCAAGACCTCATATGGAACGAGCTGCCAGAGGAGGTCGTTGAGGTCGGGAACTATCGCAATGTTTAAGCAATTGGACAGGTACACGGATAGGACAGGTTTGCAGGGAAAAGGGCCAAATGCAGGCAGGTGGGACTAGTGTAGATGGCACATGGTGGTTGGTGTGGGCAGGTTCAGTCGAAGGGCCTGTTTCCACGCTATTTTCCTGTCAATCGCAAGGAGCCAGTCACAATATATTCAGGTTATGCAATTTCATGCTATTGATAAGGGTTTTATTTTTAAATAGTGTCAAATCCCTTCCATTGAAGAAATATCTGACATCAATTGAACTGGCATTCGATAAGAAAATTCAGCTTTTAAAGCCATTTATAAATCGGGCTTATACAAGAACTATAAAAGAATTTAAAAGGTTTATTACATGAGAACTTGGTTGTTGTGTGGCAAACGTCTAACATGGAAGAGGAATCTGTAAAATGGAGTCATCTGTAAATTAATAATAATAGTGATGTGGACTGGAATAAGAGAATCTCAATGGTCTTTTCAGATTTGCGCTATGAAATTTAAGAGACTTTGTGATAATGTGTACATTTTGTTCAGTAGGTGGCATTAATATGTCCAATTAAGAGGTAAATAAGAAATAATGATCACTAATGTTTGCCTTCTTTAAATAGATGCAAAACTTAATAGCTTTCCATCTTGATAATGAAATTTATTGCAAAATATCTGCAGATAACCAAAGCTCTTATTTACTTTTAAAATATCTGTTGTTTCACCTGCTCCGGAGGTTAGCTGTTAAATAAAATTACCTATTTAAGAAATAAATTTTGCTCATCTCGGAAGAGTGGTAATATTTAGAAACTTTAGTTGTCTTTGTTGCCGCTGTGGAAGCTAGAGTTGTTTATTGGCAAATCAATAAACACCAACCATCAGGCATCCATTTGCATTTGTCCATTTTGATGCTTCCTGCATTTTCCCCAGATTTTATCACTCAACCACACAATAGGGCCAACTTACAGTGGCCAATTGACTTTCCATTGATATATGGGAGGAAACGGGTGGTCACAGGAAGAATGTGCATAATCCAGGCAGGCAATACCCGAGGTCAGGATTGAACCCAGGTCTCTGGCTGTGTGAGGCAGCAGCTCCACCATTGTGCTGCTATTACTGTTTTTCTGTGTAAAACAAATTGGCTGATTGATTGATTGATACTTTATTGTCACGTGTACTTGGTCCAGGGACATTCTTTGTTTTACATACAGTACACAAGTATGCAAAGAGTCGCCACGTAAAGGATGCCGACAAAGTTACAAAACTATTTAGCATAGTCCCGATGGTACCTCTCCCTTCTCAGCCCCCCCCCCCCCCCCCCAAATCCCCCCACACACTCCGGGTCCCTCTTTGTTCTCGCCACCTCCTGCACTCTGGGTCTCTCTTTGTTCTCGGCGACGTGTCCTCTATCGACTGCCGGAACTCACGCAACCTCGACCGACCGACCAACCGCTAGCACTAACGTGGGCGACAGCTCTCTGATACCCTCCACTCTCACCGACTGACGGCCTCCACTCTCACCGACGTGCATCCTAGTTCACCGACGGCCCTCCACTCTCACCGACGTCCCTCCATTCTCACTGAAGGCTCTCCACTCTCACCCAGGGCCCTCCACTCTCACCCAGGGCCCTCCACTCTCACCCAGGGCCCTCCACTCTCACCCAGGGCCCTCCACTCTCACCCACGGCCCTCCACTCTCACCCAGGGCCCTCCACTCTCACCCAGGGCCCTCCACTCTCACCCAGGGCCCTCCACTCTCACCCACGGCCCTCCACTCTCACCCAGGGCCCTCCACTCTCACCCAGGGCCCTCCACTCTCACCCAGAGCCCTCCACTCTCACCCACGGCCCTCCACTCTCACCCACGGCCCTCCACTCTCACCCAGGGCCCTCCACTCTCACCCACGGCCCTCCACTCTCACCCACGGCCCTCCACTCTCACCCAGGGCCCTCCACTCTCACCCACGGCCCTCCACTCTCACCCACGGCCCTCCACTCTCACCCACGGCCCTCCACTCTCACCCAGGGCCCTCCACTCTCACCCACGGCCCTCCACTCTCACCCACGGCCCTCCACTCTCACCCACGGCCCTCCACTCTCACCCAGGGCCCTCCACTCTCACCCAGGGCCCTCCACTCTCACCCACGGCCCTCCACTCTCACCCAGGGCCCTCCACTCTCACCCACGGCCCTCCACTCTCACCCAGGGCCCTCCACTCTCACCCAGGGCCCTCCACTCTCACCCACGGCCCTCCACTCTCACCCACGGCCCTCCACTCTCACCCACGGCCCTCCACTCTCACCCAGGGCCCTCCACTCTCACCCAGGGCCCTCCACTCTCACCCAGGGCCCTCCACTCTCACCCAGGGCCCTCCACTCTCACCCAGGGCCCTCCACTCTCACCCACGGCCCTCCACTCTCACCCACGGCCCTCCACTCTCACCCAGGGCCCTCCACTCTTACCGACATCTCTCCACTCTCACCCACGGCCCTCCACTCTCACCCAGGGCCCTCCACTCTAACCCACGGCCCTCCACTCTCACCGACGGGTCTCCACTCTCACCCACAGCCCTCCACTCTCACCCACGGCCCTCCACTCTCACCCAGGGCCCTCCACTCTCACCGACGGCCCTCCACCCTTACCAACGTCCCTCCTCGCTCGGCCGCTGGGGCCCGCCCTTGTCCCTTGTAGAGTTTATTTGTAGAGGAGATGGGGCGACGGGAGGAGGGAACTAATTTGAAAGGACAGATGGAGCAGTCTGTAGATTGTTGGACCAGGGCATGGTATCACATCCACCGTCCTGAAACAGAGACATTTGTTAATCTCTGTGTTGCAATCATGGTCATGATTCAGTTTCGATTAGAGATGTTTTGAAAATGCATCAGTAAATAGATTATTTAAAAATCTGCCCTAGAAAGCTCGGGTGGTATTAATTTAAATGAGTTTAAAGTGACAAGGAACCAGATTTTCTTTGAAAGCTAGTCAACTTATTAACTTTCATGTTGAGAGAGATGGATTCGTTTTATTTGTTTTCGACACTGGTGTGGGAAAATATTCCACAACTCCAAGTAATCATGGGCTACACAATGGCATTTCTCCGATATACGACTTGTTTTTGTGGTGATTGGGATTACTTCTAAAGGATATATGGCTTTGAAGAAAATGTTCTTTTGCACTGACTTCTTACATTGATGTTCTGAGAGAGAATAATAAAGAACCCATTCTTCAGTTCACAGAAGATTCATAGACTTTAGAAAAATTAAAATACATTTATAAACGTAATTTTTCATATCGCTTGGCTAATTATCAAAATAGTCACATAAATGGCTTAGATAGGCAAACTTTTCCACGTGGAAATATCAAAGACTAAAGGCCATAGCTTTAAGGTGAGAGGGGCAAAGTTTAAAGGACCCGTTCATTGTAGGGTTTCTATTACGACCTGGGGAAATCGCGTTTTTTCTTTAAAATAAATTGTCTTAAAAAATTTTTTGAATCTCAATGGGGGTAGAGGGGGGGGGGGGGGTGGAGAGGGGGGAGAGGGGGGAATGGGGTGGGGGAGGGGAAAAGGGAGAGGGAGCCACTGATACCGTCCTGTCAGCGGCCATCTTCTTTCTCCTTCACTGTGGTGCCATGCTCCTCCAGGGGAGGGGGAGCGCAATTAAAGGCGGTACAGGGAAGGGGAGAGGGTGTGACCGAGGAGCCCTGGACCCAAAGCCTCTCCTGTATTAGTGTAGCACCCTCAACACCCTACTCAATCCCCCTTATCCCCCCCCTCCCTACCCCCCACGCTCCCATCTTCCCTGACCCCCACTGTCCCCCTTGCCCCCCACCCCCTCTCTCATCCACCCACCACCACCCCCCCACCCCTGCTGCCCCTTCCCCCCACCCCTCCTCCTCCTCCCTACCCCCACTGGGTGTGTGGAACGTGCTGTCAGGTTGGAGAAGGAGGCAGAGATAATAGTTACAATCAAGAGGCTTTTAGATAGGCACATGGATGTTGATAATATGTTGATAGATGAGGTTAGTTTATCTTGGCATTATGTGCAGCACAGACAGCGTGATCCAAGGGATCAGTTCTAGTGCTGTACTTTTCTATGTTTTATATTCTGCATGTTTCAATATGTTTTATTTCCCCCATTATTCTAATATCCTTTGCATGGACATACTGCAGGCAAAAAGATTTATTGATTATAAATTGTGGTATTTTCGTACACATCTTAAAATATAAAACACAAACTATAGGGCGGCACGGTGGCGCAGCGGTAGAGTTCCTGCCTTACAACGAATGCAGCGCCGGAGACTCAGGTTCGATCCTGACTACGGGTGCCGTCTGTACGGAGTTTGTATGTTCTCCCCGTGACCTGCGTGGGTTTTCTCCAAAATCTTCGGTTTACTCCCACACAAAGACGTACAGGTATGTAGGTTAATTGGCTGGGCAAATGTTTAAAAAAAATGTCCCTAGTGTGTGTAGGATAGTGTTAATGTGCGGGGATCGTTGTGCGGTGCGGACCCGGTGGGCCGAAGGGCCTGTTTCCGCGCTGTATCTCTAAATTAATTTTTTTTTTAAAACTCTGAATTTTACATGTATGAAATTCTTCACATTATTTCACAAAAGGCAAGCATCAACTCCATATTTTATTTTTGTTACTTGAAAAACTTTGGCAATCTGCATTGGCCACTGCCCTGGATCATTCATTTTGAAATGGCAGAAATGATCACAATATTGGAAGATTCCAGCAGTTGCATTATTTGAAACCTTTGAGCTATCTTTAATTGGACTTTATTAGGCTTTATCTTGCATTAAATGATATACCCTTTATCTTGTATCTGTACATTGTGGATGGCTTGATTGTAACTGTGTCTTGTCTTTTGTCGACCAGATAGCATGCAACATAAAAGCTTTTCACTGTACCTCGGTACACGTGACAATAATAAATTAAACTAAACGAAAGTTCCTTGGTCTTGTTGACATTAAGCATGAGGTTGATATGGTGGCATCACTCCACCAGATGTTCTTTCTCTCTCGTATATATAATGACTCATCACCTGTGCATTAGTGTCATGGGGAAATTGGTAGATGCCATTGGGACTGTGCTTTGCCACACACTTAAGGACTATGAAGAGAGTAGAGCAGGGGGGCTAGGCATGGAGCCTTGGTGCATCTGTGTTGATGTCAGTGACGATCAGTGATATCGTTACCAATCTGCACTGATCAATATCAGCAGATGGGGATGCCGAATGATCCTGGTACAAAATGTTCTGATGTAACACACGATGCATCAGATAAGAGCACCACTACTAAACTAAACAACTCCATTGTCCCCTTTCTGATCCTAATCCGTTTACTGCACATGTCTAACATTGCTAAAAAAAAATAATTGTTCACCTCTTGTACCTCTGCCCTGAAGTGTTTGTCAGCTCCTTCAGATGAAGAGATCACATTATAAAAACCTTTGGGGTGGAGTGCCAGGCTGCGCATGATATCTTGTGCCAATGATGAGCTATATTTTCTGCTCATGGGTTGAATGGAAGAATGAACAGCTGAACTCAGAAAAGCAGAAACATTGAGACGCTCACGTTATCTCATCACAGCAAACTAATTTCACAGGAAAGTTCAATCAGGGAATTTTCTACTAGTTCGAAAGCAGAACTATAAAGGAACTAAGGGTTTCATGTGATTATGTGCAGTGATAGCTCTGCTGGAAATAGTTAAAAGAATGGGATGTTTGATAGAATTTGGTAGAATCTTGTCTTTCTTCCTAACCTGGCAGAGGTTATATCCATTGTGTGAAATTGACCATATTACCTCTTCATGCTATAATAAAAATCCCAATGAATTATTTGGAACAATGAAACGTTATGAATTTGAAAAACATTTGGACATTTTAAGCCATATTTTTACGATTTTGTGATCAATTGGTGGATCTCTCTTGGTGATGTGTGTTAGTAGATCAAATTATTCTTAGGTTCAATTCTACATTTTGTATGCACTCTCCAGTTTTCCAAAAAGCTCTAAAGTGAAATCTGTATCATTCAGGAGAATTGGGGCGGCACGGTGGCGCAGCGGTAGAGTTACTGCCTTACAGCGCCAGAGACCCGGGTTCGATCCTGGATACGGGTGCTGTCAGTACCGAGTTTGTACATTCTCCACTGTGACCGCTTGGGTTTTGTCCCACACTACAAAGACAGGGTTGCAGGTTAATTGGTTCCGGTAAAAATTATAAATTGTCCCTAGTGTGCAGGATAGTGTTAGTGTATGGAGATCGCTGGTCAGCGTGGGCTCGGTGGGTTGAAGGGCCTGTTTCCATGCTGTATCGCTAAACTTTCTTTGACACAGGAATCATGAAGGAATTGTGATAGATTTCAAAGTTAGGATGGAATGCAACAATAAAAATGTCCCTGCAGGAGGTACCATTCTCATGCACCCTGTGCACGATTGTGGAATGGATTATTTGGGAAAGTAATTGATATGGTGTACATAATTGTGTGAAAGAAGTAATTAGATGAATATTGCTAGAGAGGAGAGGATGCATAGATAGAGTGGATGTGGAAAGGATGTTTCCATTGGTGGGAGAGTCCAGGACCAGAGGGCATTGTCTCAGAATTAAAGGGCGCTCTTTCAAAAAGGAGTTGCGGAGGAACTTCTTTAGTTAATCTGTGGAACTCGTTGCCACAGAGGGCTGTGGAGGCCAAGTCAATGGATATTTTTAAGGCAGAGATAGACAAGCTCTTGATTAGAACGGATGTCAAGGGTTATTTACACTTGACTGCTGGGCTTGAGTTTGTTGGGTAACCAAAACACAGAATCCTAGCTTGCTGCTAAACTGCACAATTCAAAATGCCAAAGGGCTCAATAGGAATTTAAGAGAGCAACGAGGCACAAAATGTATGCACTCCCATTGTAATGGCATGGTTTCTTGCATGAATGTGCGCCTGATTTGTCTGGCATTGCACACATATTCCCATTGATGTACTTCCAAGTGATTAAATTAATCCAAATCTACATGCATCATGCTGCAGCTTCAATCTAATGCAAATATGGTTCATATAATATGAGAGTATGTTGAATGCACAGGTAACTGTAGACTTTTGTTTTGACTCTTTATCAGTTTTGCCGTGTTTTACTTCCTCTGTTTCTCTCTCCCCTCCCTTGGCCCATGCTTCACATTCACTCACCTTCGCACTATCGCTCCCTCACTCTCCCTCTCTCTGCTTCCTCTTATGTTCTCTTTGGACTTTCTCCTTGCCTGCACCCTACCTCCGATACTATCTGTATCTGACTTTTGTTTAGTGCAGGAAGCAACTGCGGATGCTGGTTTAAACCGAAGATAGAGACAAAAAGCTGGAGTAGCTCAGCGGGACAGGCAGCATCTCTGGAGAGAAGGAACGGGTGACGTTTTGGGTCGAGACCGTTCTTCAGACTGTGCATCTCTTTTCCTGCACCATCCCCAGCTTGTTCCCTCTGCCATCGGCCATCGACAGTCGGCAATCAAAGTTTGGAGTCTTTCACAGGCTGTTTGGAAAACATCCAAATTAATTTGTCACAATTCGTGTACAATGAAAAGCAGACGAATGATACAGGTACACCATGGATTTTCCACCACCCCTGTTTCCAGAGCCTTGCTGGATTACCCATTTTGCCGGACCAACAGAGGTCAGGTTGTGGCTGTGCCCGGGGATTAGGCCCCTCCTTGGGTCATCCCCCTCTGAACGGGTTGGACAGGGCTGGGGAGGGTACTAGTGCTACGGGGTTTGCCTGAAGGGGCTAGAGTTAACTCGTGCTAGAGACTGAAGAGAGTGGATGTTCTGATGCTGCATTAAAATTACTGTTAATACTTACCTGGCATCTTGCCTGATTTCTACTGCGTCCAGACCCACTACAACGTAATAATAATTCAGCAACACACCTCTGACCCACTAATTATGCCCCTCCCATATCTCTAAAGCAGCGTGGACTGCGAGAAACTTAAATAAAGAATTAATGATTAACATAGAAGTAAACAATCAACTATTTCAAGATGGAGGCACATTTACCAAAAGAACGTGCGCCACATGCAACACGCTCACAATCTTGTCCGGATTAAAGGAGGTGCCGGACCATCAGTTGACAGAAAATCGGTTTCAATTTTTAGATTGAAAATAAAATATGTAGAATCTCTTATTGATTTCCTATCATTATCATTCAATCTACAGGAATTAGTATGACTCAGCTTGGCTTGGATCATAACGCACTCTCCTTAAAACAAAATTTCTAGTTAGCAGATTCACTGCTGGCCATTAAACTCCATTACCCATTACGTTGGATACTTTAGTTTCAAGGTCAGGCCATCCGCACAGTTGCTGTGATTGTCTCTTAATGTCTGATCTGTACTGAGCACAGATATTGTGTGGATTTTCTCCGGGATCTCCAGTTTCCTCCCACACCCCAGACGTACAGGTTTGTTGGCTAATTGGCTTGGTATAATTGTAAATTGTCCCTAGTGTGTGTAGGATAATGTAAGTGTGTGGGGATCACTCGTTGGTGTGGATTCGGTGGGCCAAAGGGCCTGTTTCCACACTGTATCTCTACACTAAACTAACCAATGTTCTGTTCTCCCTCCTCAACACTTCTTTCTTTTCTGTCTTCACAATGCAGCTTGCCTTCTCAATCCTCTAAATCTCGATTCTGCACAGTGTAAACAATAGGGTTGCTGAGCTTGTTAGCCTGCACTATTCTCAATCAAATTAGCCACGAATTTGTTTATAAAAAAGCAGTCCAAGTCTTTCTTGACCTTAGAGGTGTCCAGATTTGAGGGCTTGCTGTGGACTGTTAAACTGGAAGGCATGCAGAGAATATTAACAAGGATGTTGCCAGGACTCGAGGGCCCAAGCTTTCGGGAGAGGTTAAGCAGGTAAAGACTTTATTCATTGGAGTACAGGAAAATTCAGTGTATAAGATCATGAGGGGAATAGATAGGGCAGATGCACAGTCTTTTACCTAGATTAGTGGAGTCAAGAACAAGAGAACATACGTTTAAGGTGAGATGGTAAAGATTTAATAGGAACCTGAGGGGGAAGCCTTTTCACACGGAGAGTGGAGGGTATATGGAGCGAGCTGCCAGACAAGATAGTTGAGGCAGGCACAATAATAAAATTTTAAATACATTTGGACAGGGACATGGATGGGAAAGGTTGAGAGGGATTTGGGCCCAACGCAGGCAGGTGGGACTAATGTAGATGGGGCATCTTGGTCAAGTTGGGCCTAAAGATCTGTTTCTGTGCAGTATGACTCTATAACTAGTCCATGCAAAATATGTTTCATAGATGTTGCACGCTTAGCACTGTGCACCAGTGCAGGAGGGAATGCGTGTTCAGATGATGGATGGGGGAACAAGTAAGTGGGCCGGTTTGTTGCTGGATATGGTCAAGTTTCTTGAATATTGTTCAAACTGCATTTATCCAGGCATGTGGAAAGGTTGCCATCAATATTCCTGACGTGCATGCTGTAGATGGTGGAAAGGTTTAGGGGTATCGGAGTTTTATTTCATCGATGTAGTATTTATGTTGCTTTCTGTACAGTAGTAAGCCCCAAGGATATTCATGGGTGGAGACTCAATGATGGTAGCAATGTAGAGTATGAATGGTAGGTGATTAGACCTGTTGGATACAGTGATAGATAGCCAGACTAGGAGAGGAGAGGGACGTCAGTTCGCAGGAAGTGCTCCAGTACATCCAGCGTGCGGGCCGAGCCGACCTTGGACTTTGAATAATGGCGGCACTCGCATGTGTAATATATGCAAAAAGAATTTCACTGTGCAGTTGCATATGTGACAAATAAAGCAGTATTGAACGATTATTCAACTAAACGTATACTGGAGGACAGCAAGATTACAGTTTATGGAGCTGTACATTTCTGCCGCTGCCGGAGGGGCCACAGAGCCTCGTAGAAGTTGTGAGCTGCCAAATTTGTTCTGACTTTTAGTTCAAGGATGATTTGCGATAGACAATAAATAAAAGCATTGCAGGTGATGTCCTATCCCCTGAACAAATTAAAACTGCTGATGAGGAATTTCTGTTTATTATCAGCAGTACAGCTTGGTGTGGATCAGCAACAGTTTAAACTGCATTAAGAATAATTGTATTAATATCAAATTGGTCTTGGGTAAGCAATTAACACCAATCTTCAGTATATAAATCTAACCTACAAATAATTGATTTTATTTTCTTTTTCCTGTATCAGTTATGGATTTTATGCCCATTTCAAGCATGGTTTCGCAGCTATTTATCTGCATTGCAGGCTGTGCTATCATAAGCTGAATTGTTCAAAGCATTTTATTGATCTCATTTTCCTATTATTAAAGTAAAAGCATTCCACTTTTTGCATTCGTATCCTATTTGTTACCCTTCAATCCGGCATCTTACCATTAGAGTGTTTCTTTTCTTGGTAAAGGAGTTCGGGTTTATATGAAGTTGGCTTATAGACATAAAGATCCTGAGGACATTTTCACAGATTGGTAAACAAGAAGAAACAAAATTTTTAAAAGTGACGGAAAAAAGCTTGAAAATGCTGTTGGAGAATCAGGCCATTTCAGATCTAAACAGAAACCTTCTGAGCTATCCCCACGGTCTGAAATAGTTGTTTCATTTTTGTTTCATGTGTCAAGTACATTTTAATTTTTGCAGTCTTTTTCTTTTCACAGTTGATTTTACGTCTAATTTATGTGTAGTTTATGTCGAATCTATGTATAATTCAAGTTTCTGAGTGTTGGCTGAGTCTATGTGTTGTGCCATAGAGTCAAATTGGGTAGAAACAGGCCCATCGGCCCAATTTGCCCACGCCGACCAATATTTCCTAGCTACACATCCCATCTGCGTGTGCTTGACCCATATCCCTCTAAACCTGTCCTATCCATGTACCTGCCTAAATGTATCTCAAACTTTGCGAGAGTACCAGTCTCAACAACCGCCTCTGGCAGATTATTCCATACGCCCACCACCCTTTGTGTTAAAAATAGTTACCCCTCAGGATCCCATTAAATCTTTCCCCCTTCACCCTAAAACTATGTCCTCTGGTTCTCGATTCCCCTACTCTGGGCAAGAAACTGTGTTTACACGATCTATTCTGCTCATGATTTTATACACCTCTATAAGATCACCCCCCATCCTCCTGCGCCCCAAGAAATAGAGTCCCAGCCTGCTCAACCGCTCCCTAAAAGTATTGAAAACCTTTTTGACCACAGGTAGATAGGGTGGTCAAAAAGGCTTTTGACACTTTGTCCTTCAGTCCAGGCAACATCCTCGTAAATCTTCTCTGCACCTTTTCCAGCTTGACAACATCTTTCCTATAATATGGAGCCCAAAACTGAATACAATACTCTAAACGTGGCCTCACCAGTATAACTGCAACATGACCCCCCCAACCTCTATACTCAATACTCTGGCTGATGAAGGCCAAAGTGTCGAAAGCCTTTTTGACCACCCTATCTACCTGTGAAGCCATTTTAAAGAAACTATGTTCCTGCACTCCTAGATCCCTCTGCTCTACAACACTTCCCAGAGCCCTACCATTCACTGTTTCGGTTCTGCCCATGTTGGACATTCCAAAATGCAACACCTCATAGTTCTCTGTATTAAATTCCATCAACCATTCCTCAGTCCACCTGCCCAACCGATCAAGATCCTGCTGCAATTTTTGACAAACATCTTCACTATCTACAATACCAACCACTTTTGTATCATCTGCAAACTTTCTAATCATACCATGTACATTCTCAACCAAATCATTGAGATGGGTGACAAACCGTCAGCTTTTTTTCTGGTTGACCTAATAATAGTCCTGATTATATGGATAAATGGCTTTTCTCTTGTGCTTTCTCAATAAAGGGATGAGAAATATTTGTATTGTATTTAATCTACCTTCTGTGGTTCTGTGACCTTGATGTCCCAAAATGTTTTATATCTAGTTGGTGATGGTGTCTCCGGGAAAGATAAGCAGAATATCTCCATGAAAGATAAGCTCAATATGCAGAGAAACAGTTTGAACAGGTTTTTATTCACAATAGAAAGTACTTCTGAAGATGAAAATCTGAAAATGAAACAAAAAATGCTGGAAATAATCCAACAGGCCTGACAACATTTATCGAGAGGGAAACAGACTCAAGATTTGAAGTCCAAGTCCATACTAATTCATTGCAATTGGGAATAAAAGACCACACTTGCGAAAAACTGCAAGAAAGACAAAGATAATAAAGCTTTAAGGTATCACAAAATGCTGGAGTAACAGCAGGTCAGGCAGCATCTAGGAGAGAGGGAATGGGTGACGTTTCGGGTCGAGACCCTTCTTCAGACTGAAGATTTGTACCAGCATCTGCAGTTATTTTCCTAATAAAGCTTGAAAGTCAAATTTCCCACTTCTTAACGTGGATATATTGAGTTTAAATTATGAGAAATAAAAATTTAGGACAGCAACCAGCAATATACTACATATCTTATATTTAAGATTTATGGGAGATTTTGTCGTTCTCTTTAAAATGTCCATACCAGTTGGTTTAAAGGCGGTAAATTAAGTTCCAAAAATCAAGGTACCCAAGGCATATTAAAGCATTAATAGATTTTGTATTTAATATTGCCAATCATCATATTTTATATGTACATTAAGACTATGTTTAAATTTTGCATCACCTAGGTCTTAATTACGCGGAATAATTATTTATTAGCCAAGTGTGATACAATACAAACTGCTGTGCATGCTTTCTTGAAAACTTTGGTGCAAAAGGTAAAAAAAGTGCTGACATAACTCAGTGGGTCAGGCAACATCTTTGAACGATATGGAAAGGCTGAGTAGAGGGGAGGGGAGGGGGGGGGGTGGTGGGAGTGGGAGAAAGCTGAGAAAAGAGATTGGGAGGGAACAAGACCTGACAAGTTTTAGGTGGGTACAGGTGAGGGGTGCTTTTATTATTGTCCTGCCCCCTTCCCTTTTCTCAGCTTTCTCCCCCCCTTCCACAAATAGTTTGATGAAGGGTCCCAACCCGAAACATGGCCTATCCTTGTCTTACAGAGATGCTGAAGATAGACACAGAAAGCTGGAGTAACTCAGCAGGACAGGCAGCATCTCTGGAGAGAACGAATGGGTGACTTACAGAGATGCTGCCTGACTTGCTGAATTACATCAGAACTTTGTGTCTTATAATTGTAAATTAGCATCTGCAATACCTGTGTCTACCCAGTACAACATAGCAGGATGGGGAAAAATGGCTCATAAAAGTTCATGAACCCTATGTCCAGCAGCACAACAGTACAACACTATGATTGCTTAGACAGTAAATGGCTGAAATCACACTTTGGCATGTTTTAAATAATTTATTCTTTTTTAAGGATGTCATTTGCAAAGACAACATTTACTGCCCATCCCTAATTACCCGCAAAAAGGTGGCGATGCACAACTTTCTTGACTGCTACAGTGTGAAGGCAGTAGCTTTACTGAAAAAAAACAACAGGAAAGAAAATCAGTGAAGGGTATTTCTCTTTCTGAAAAAATCTTTTTTTTTGTGTTTTAATTTGAAAACCAGTCTTTGTTCCGGGATAATTTTCTCATAAATTGTTGCCAATTCTAAAAATACAAAAGCTAAAGAGAAGGATATAAAGCCATTGCTTTTGTGGCTAAATTGCATAACCTGGCAACCATAGACAATTCCCAACTGCACTCGGAAGCAGCAGATGATGGCTTAATCTGTATTTAGGCACAAAAGGAAACGTAATCGAAAAGTAGCAATTGGCAAATTATTGTTCATTTAGTGCAACACTTGTGTTTTCCAGATGATTGAGGTTATTTCAGCTGGTTAAGAACATTGCCAATTTATTTTGCATAATATCTAGTGATAATATTGATGGAGGTTCTGTTGAGCGATTTAAATATCGTATTCCAAAAGATTTAAGAAATATTCTGTGCAAATCAGTTCAATGTGGGGCACGGGGAGAAAGAAATTTAAAGGAATTTTACTGACATTAATAATAATAATAATGCATTTTATTTATATAGCGCTTTTCATATACTCAAAGACGCTTTACAGAGATTTTGAGAACATAGGGAAATTAATAAATAGATAAATAAGTAAATAAATAAATGAACAGAGAAAGGAGATAGAAGGTGAGGTGACCTTCAGTGGTTGAAGGCAGTACTGAACAGGTGAGACTTCAGTGATGTTTTGAATGTGGTGAGTGTGGAGGAGTCTCTAACGGTTTGGGGTAGTGAGTTCCATAGGGTGGGAGCAGCGATGGAGAAAGCCCTGTCCCCCCAGGATCTGAGTTTGGTCCGGATGTGGGGGGATAGGAGATTGGCAGCGGCAGAGCGGAGGGTGCAGGTGGGAGTGTGCCTGTGGAGGAGGTCGGTCAGGTAGGATGGGGCCAGGTTATGGAGGGCTTTGTATGTTATGAGGAGGATTTTGTACTGGATTCTCTGGGGGATGGGGAGCCAGTGGAGTTTATAAAGGACATTGGCAGAGTACATTTAATCTATTTGCGTAGGAAAAGGGAATGTTAATTTTCTTGACACTTCACTGAACTGATAGAGGGAATGATCAATCTTTTGGAGCATAGTTCCAAGATTCTCCATGTGAGGCGAATGCAAATGAAATATTATAGTTATTGTGTGTTGCAATTCATAATGAAATCAAAGGCAATTTGTTAACCATTCTCCTCTCCCAAAACAATTAGTTCCTGGAATAAAATTTATCTGTGAGAATTAAATCTTTTAGGCCTTTATACACAGTTTTCAAGTTTCCATTTTCTAATGATTCAAAGAAAAATTTAGAAACATAGAAAATAGGCGCAGGAGTAGGCCATTTGGCACTTTGAGCCAGCACTGCCATTCAAAATTTTCATGGCTGATCATCCAAAATCAGTACCCTGTTCCTGGTTTCTCCCCCTTCCTCTCTCCAGAGATGCTGCCTGTCCCGCTGAATTATTCCAGCATTTTGTGTCTACCTCCTCCCCATATCCCTTGATTCCGTTAGCCCGAAGAGCTATATCTAACTCTCTTGAAAACATCCGGTGAATTGGCCTCCACTACCTTCTGTGGCAGAGAATTTCACAGATTCACAACTCTCTTGGTGAGAAACGTGTTTCCTCATCTCAGTCCTAAATGGTCTACCCCTTATTCTTAAACTGTGATCCCTGTTTCTGGACCCTCCAACATCAGGATTTTTTTTCCCTGCATCTACCCTGTGGCGGAGCTGGCTCGAAGGGCCAAATGGCCTCCTCCTGCACCTATTTTCTATGTTTCTATGTATCTAATCCCGTAAGAATTTTATATGTTTCAATAAGATCCCCTCTCATCCTTCTAAATTCCAGTGAATATAAGCCCAGTCGACCCATTCATCATATGTCGGTCCCGCCATCCCAGGAATTAACCTGGTGAACCTACTCTGCACTCCCTCAATAGCAAGAATGTCCTTCGTCAAATTAGGATGGAATATCCGAGGAGTTAGTCCCAATAAAAGCAGTTAAATTATGATATTGGGACGGTGGCTGTGAAGATTAGGTCCAGTGGCAATTGTCCCAGGTGAATTAATAATCCATAAACATAGAATTTTATTTTTTGCTAACGTGTTTGGCAATGTGTGGATTGGGGGCCTGACACCCTGAACATGGCTAATATGTTTTAGGGGTCATGGAAGTCAATTCCATTTTAAATGTTAACAGTTGCACTGATAAGACATTTCTTGTTGTCATTTCAAACGTTGAAAGACCTACTTTCCTGAGCTAATCAGCCTCATTCTTTCTACCAGCAGCAGCGCCCATCTCTTGAAATGTTAAGTGTTTATTGCATTATTAATACAAATAACACTCACTATTAGAGAAGAAAACCAGGCCAAATTTGACGTGTCTTTTTAACTTTGAGTCAAGTCAAGAATTTTTAATTGTCATATACACTGTCAAATCATTATATTCTGCAGCTTGTTATAAGTACATTAAACACACTAACTCAACAGATGAATATATAAGAAGTCACTAGCAAGAGGAACTGCAGATGCTTGTTTACCCAGATGGCACAAGGCGCTGGGGTAACACAGGCAGCATCTCTGGTGAACTTGGATCGGTGACGTTTCGGGTTGGGGCCCTTCGTAAGACTGGTTATCTCATATTGAATAAACCAGGTTGTTATAGTGCAAGCCAAAGTATGCAGTACATTATTGTAGAGGTTTATGCATGGTACATAATAGTTTGATGCCGAGGTAGGGTTGTGCAAGGTGGTCCAAGATGGTTGATGGGATGAAGTTCTACGATTCAATTATTCAATGATCTTTTATGATCACATGTATCTAGGTACAGTGAGATTCTTTGTTTTGCATACAACACATAAAACACACAAAAAGTCACCACGTTTCTGACGCTGACAAAGTTGCAAAAGTACTCATTAGCTTTACGTTAGTTCTTCTTTGGTCTCGGCGTTCCCCCCACCCCCAACCTCTTTGTTCTCAGCGCCACCTCGCACCCCCCCCCCCACCCAATGATAGCAGGGAGAAGAGCATGGCCAGGGTGATATGGGTCTTTGATATTAGCTCCCTTCTTGAAGCAGTGGTGCCTGTACATCTTTTCAATGGCAGGGAGGTGGATTCACGTGATGGACTGGGCAATTTCCACCGCTCTCCGAAGCTTATTTCACGCTTGGGCATTAGAATGATCGATTTAGGCCGTAATGCTACCAGTCAGGTTGTTCTGGAGAAGTTCAGTGGAATATTTGGCATCATGTCTCATCTGTTGAGAATTCTGCGGAAGTATTTTTAGCTTCCTTTGCAATTGTATCATTGTGCTGGGGCCAGTCCAATTCATCAGAGATGTATACAGTCATGAACTTGAAGCTGTTGGCTCTCTCTTTGGCCATGCTGCCTAAGAAGACAGCATGGCCATAGAGAGAGCCAAGGTCGAGTCTGTTGCTTAGGGACATTGAGAAATAAAGCATACACATATTTTTGTTGGGTTATTTAATTTTCAATTTGCATATTTGGATATGCAAATCAAACGATAGGCTGATTTTAAAAAAAAACATATTCTAATTAGTCTGTGGCCAGAAGTGTGAAGAGTTACCAAGCCCAACAAAACATTGTAGCCACCACCAGTGAGTTCTCCATCAACTTAGTTTCAGATTGGAGCTCATATTTAGATTTAAGCTATTTCAATGTTGAGCTAGTTTTGAATAAAGAAAGCATCAAGAGAACAATCATGTAACTAGTTACATATTACATATTTTGAATATCTAAAAAAAAAATGTTACTATTAGATCTCAAATGTAAAGGTAAGGATTTGGTATTGTAGTAGTGCATTCATCTTTCTTCAGCTCCTTACTAAATTAACTTGATAAGAGGTTTATCAACTTTATACTTGGGCTGAGATCCTTCATTAGTATTTTTCCAAACAACTTGAATGATGAATAGGAATGGTGAAGATAAGGACAAACAAAATAAGTGTTAGAATTTGAAATAAACTAGTCCTTCAAAAAAGGATTTTGTGAATGAGTTTCAACAAATGGAGGTATTAATGTAAATGGCACCAAGATCACCCAGTTCAAGAATAGAGGGACATTGACGGATAAAGCACACATTAAGATTGACTACCACATGCAATTTTGAAATCAAATCCTGAATGGAAAGTTACAAGGTTTCCAATTATGTAAGTCAACAAAGAATGCAAAAAACATCATCTCCCATCCACTGCCATTATTGTCAAAGTGCACAAATACTTAACACATTTTTGAAGAGCAGTCACTCAAGAAATGTGGTAAGGTCGGAAAAATTGGTAATTAGTACACAGAAAGATTCCCCAATTGTGTATGTTCAATTCATCCTCCTAAATCCAATCAATTGGTCTTAGTAATATTGCAGTCCATAGAGTTTAGTGTCATTTTTAGCATGGATGGGCAGTTTGCTGACTGGCAGAGAATGTCATTAAATGATTAAGCCCATTAAGAGTCTGAAGAAGGGTCTCGACCTGAAACGTCACCCATTCCTTCTCTCCGGAGATGCTGCCTGTCCCGCTGAGTTACTCCAGCATTTTGTGTCTGTGTACCATTGAATGGTTTAGACCAAGGAGGGTCCCGATCCGAAGCGTCACCCATTAGTTCACCCCAGAGCTGCTGCCTGACCAGCTGAGTTACTCCAGCACTTTGTGTTTCTCTTTTTTAATTGCTGTAACCTGTTTACTGTGAGAAATATAAATTCATGCTCGCTATAAATGGTTAAAATACCAAAAATCAAAATTTAGGTTTTAAGTTCCAAAGTGCAAAATCGCATTTTATGGGTTGACGAGGTAAATTGAATCTAACTGATTCCTTTAGTTGTTGAACTAGATTTTAAATCTTGATTAATTTGATGTAATGGATGGTGTTAATTGGAATGCAAATATCTGATGTAATCCCACCTTGTACCTGGATTACTATTACATTCATTATTTTTGACAAAAATGATCATTATCTGAGGTTGCGATACTCCATGAAAGAGACCCTTTTGCAATCTAGCTCATCATTAATATTTTATTCATCTACCTTTATAAATAATGCAGAATACAACATCAGTGACCATCCAGTACCAAACAAATCATAATCAGAGATTGTTACCATGTATTCTCTAAGAAACGGCAAGGATCTTGTATTCTAGTCTATTTAAGTTTGGGAATCAAACATGTTAATATATTGCAGAAGTGTTTGTAAGGGAGTGTGTTAGTTTACCCTGTATCCTTTTGCTTCACTTAAATAAAAGGACAATAAATCTGAACAGGCAGTTCATCCTTCTGAGTTCTTTGTCGCCTGAGGTGATAAAAAGACATGCCGGATAAGATTTATGGTTCAGAGTTTGTTAAAACTACAGCAGTACCGAGAGAAGGACACAGATTTTAATCTATTGTTTCATTCGGTTTAAAGTAAAATTTAGTATCAGGGAAAGCGCTTTGCAGATGGTAGTAAGGTTGGGGTAGAAAACTGAGATTTTCCATATATTGTGGGCAGCGAATAAACAGAAGAGCTTGGCCGGGGTGATATGGGTCTTTGATATTAGCTCCCTCTTGAGACAGTCCTTCCTGTATATCTCTTCAATGGCGGGGAGGTGGATTCCTGTGATGGACCGGGCAATTTCCACCGCACTCTGAAGCTTATTTCACAGTTGGGCATTAGAACTATTGACTTGGGATGTGCTGCTATCAGTCAGGATGGTCTCTGCCATACAGCTGGAGAAGTTCAGTGGACTTGGACAGGTTGTGTGAGTGGGCGGATGCATGGAAGATGCAGTTTAATGTGGATAAGTGTGAGGTTATCCATTTTGGTGGTAAAAATAGGAAGGAAGATTATTATCTGAATGGTGTCAAGTTAGGAAACGGGGACGTACAACGAGATCTGGGTGTCCTAGTGCATCAGTCACTGAAAGGAAGCATGCAGGTACAGCAGGCAGTGAAGAAAGCCAATGGAATGTTGGCGTTCATAACAAGAGGAGTTCAGGTCCTTCTGGAGTACTGTGTGCAGTTTTGGTCTCCAAATTTGAGGGAGGATATTCTTGCTATTGAGGGATATTCTTGCTATTGCAGCATAGGTTTACTAGGTTAATTCCCGGAATGGCGAGACTGTCATATGTTGAAAGACTGGAGCGACTAGGCTTGTATACACTGGAATTTAGAAGGATGAGAGGGGATCTTATCGAAACATATAAGATTATTAAGGGGTTGGACATGTTAGAGGCAGGAAATATGTTCCCAATATTGGGGGAGTCCAGACCCAGGGGCCACAGTTTAAGAATAAGGGGTAGGCCATTTAGAACGGAGATGAGGAAACTCTTTTTCACTCAGAGAGTTGTAAATCTGTGGAATTCTCTGCCTCAGAAGGCAGTGGAGGCCAATTCTCTGAATGCATTCAAGAGAGAGCTAGATAGAGCTCTTAAGGATAGCGGAGTCAGGGGGTATGGGGAGAAGGCAGGAACGGGGTACTGTTTGTGAATGATCAGCCATGATCACATTGAATGGTGGTGCTGGCTCAAAGGGCCGAATGGCCTACTGCACGTATTGTCTATTGTCTATTGAATGTTGTTTAGAGGACTTATATGTGATCTTCCACATCATGAGGAAAATTTGCCAGAAGCTTTTAGTGGTGATTTGGGAAAACATGAATGGACAGATGTAGCATCGGCTGTAGTTGTCAAGTAAAGTGCCTTGAGAAAATTAGACAGTGGTGGAGTTACAGACGAGTTAACAGGGGATATTGCCATAATGGCCCTTGTGGCAAGAATGCAGGGGTGGATAAGATCAACTTAGAATTCAAGTGCTAGCACAAATGATTTAAGACGAAACTCTCTAATTAAGGATGTCTAGAGGCCCCATATCATTAGTTTATGCATTCATTTAGCTCTGCTATGGTCATCTCACACCTTCAAGACTCAGTCACAAGACTTGAGCACCTAATCTAGGCTAATGATTTTGTACAGTGTAGAGGGACATAATTTGCAGATATTGAGCTGTAATTCTGCCTGTCTGTTCAGATAGAATTACAGAGGCATCAGATAGACTTTTTTCACGAGTCACAAATGATTAGGCCATTCTCCTGGACAATATTCAAACTTCAACCAACGCCGTTAATACTGACTCCCAGATCCCTTATCTTACTTGAAGTTGATGGGATCTTCACGCGCACATCGGTTTCTACATTGAGTAAAATACAAGGACCACATCCTAACACTAACTCCTTGAGGATGAAATAGGTTGTAATATGCAATTTTCTTCTTCGGTAAGAAGACACAATAAAATTAAGACATGGAAATGAATTAAGATTGATCAATTCCACTTTGTTTACAAAGAGGATGAAAAAAAATGCCATTTCTAATGCGCGAAAGAAAGTTGAGTCAGTGCTGTTTAATATAAATCTTTCTCTGAATGTTATTTTTTTAACACTAAATTCTACTTCATTCATCTACTGTATAGTACAGTAAGTTATCATCTCAAGTGGTGATGGCCATGACTGTGACCTGAAAACCGTAGCTGTAGACATTTCAAGCATGTTAGTTCCCCCTGTAGTGGGCAAAATTAGGGCACATGGTATTGGGGGTAGGGTACTGACATGGATAGAAAATTGGTTGACAGACAGAAAGCAAAGAGTGGGGATAAATGGGTCCCTTTCGGAATGGCAGGCAGTGACCAGTGGGGAACCGCAAGGTTCGGTGCTGGGACCCCAGCTATTTACGATATACATTAATGACTTAGACGAAGGGATTAAAAGTACCATTAGCAAATTTGCAGATGATACTAAGCTGGGGGGTAGTGTGAATTGTGAGGAAGATGCAATAAGGCTGCAGGGTGACTTGGATAGGTTGTGTGAGTGGGCGGATACATGGCAGATGCAGTTTAATGTAGATAAGTGTGAGGTTATTCACTTTGGAAGTAAGAATAGAAAGGCAGATTATTATCTGAATGGTGTCAAGTTAGGAGGAGGGGGAGTTCAACGAGATCTGGGTGTCCTAGTGCATCAGTCAATGAAAGGAAGCATGCAGGTACAGCAGGCAGTGAAGAAAGCCAATGGAATGTTGGCCTTCATAACAAGAGGAGTTGAGTGTAGGATCAAAGAGGTCCTTCTACAGTTGTACCGGGCCCTGGTGAGACCGCACCTGGAGTACTGTGTGCAGTTTTGGTCTCCAAATTTGAGGAAGGATATTCTTGCTATGGAGGGCGTGCAGCGTAGGTTCACTAGGTTAATTCCCGGAATGGCGGGACTGTCGTATGTTGAAAGGCTGGAGCGATTGGGCTTGTATACACTGGAATTTAGAAGGATGAGGGGGGATCTTATTGAAACATATAAGATAATTAGGGGATTGGACACATTAGAGGCAGGAAACATGTTCCCAATGTTGGGGGAGTCCAGAACAAGGGGCCACAGTTTAAGAATAAGGGGTAGGCCATTTAGAACGGAGATGAGGAAGAACTTTTTCAGTCAGAGAGTGGTGAAGGTGTGGAATTCTCTACCTCAGAAGGCAGTGGAGGCCAGTTCGTTGGATGCTTTCAAGAGAGAGCTGGATAGAGCTCTTAAGGATAGCGGAGTGAGGGGGTATGGGGAGAAGGCAGGAACGGGGTACTGATTGAGAGTGATCAGCCATGATCGCATTGAATGGCGGTGCTGGCTCGAAGGGCTGAATGGCCTACTCCTGCACCTATTGTCTATTGTACCAGACCCCAAATAGGGCATTCCAAGTTATTGTTGCTAAAGTTGGAGGAGAAAATACATGGAGCAGATGGAGGTGGAGAGGGTAATAGATAGCCTTGAATGGATTGGCCAAGTAGAATCTACATACTAAAACGCTCGTTTGTTATCTTGTTTGTGACTGAACTTCAGCCAAAACGGTACACGATAGCGCGACAATTTTAAGCCCACCTTACTCACCATTGTCACTTTCGTGATAATGCTAGTAGTTTTATTGAAATCGGTGTTATATTTTTAGTTATTCACATTTTAAAGTTTAGGGAGGGAGGGAAGGAGGGGGGAGAAGGGTGGGCAAGGGGGGTTTGAGGGGGAAAGGGAAATGAGAGGGAGGGGGGGGAGGGGGAGGGAGGGGGTAGAAGAGGGTGCCGCACCAATGCAGGAGAGGTTTGGGCCCAACGAGTCCACTTGGTCTAGTAGCAGTGAAAATCAAGCTTGCATTTATGTAGTACTTTTAGAATACCCATGTAGCAGTTGCAGCCTTTGAATGCATTTGGGACATGGTTAGCATTAGGAAATAGATTGCTTGGTGAGTAATTTATGTATGGCATGGTTCTATAAAATTAAAGTTAATGGCCTTATTTTGTTGGAAAAAAACCCCTGCAGATTTTGGTTTAAATCGAAGTTAGACACAAAATGCTGGGGTAACTCAGTAGGTCAGGCAGCATCTCAGGAGAGATCATACCAATGGATTCAAGGTTGTTTTTGCTAGGAGATACAAAAGGAATAATACCAAAGCTAAGTTTGGATAAACATCAAGAAAGATTTCTCAAAATATCATTAGCAGTAGCAAAAAAATGTGTTGCGGTCACATGGAAAGAACAAAATGAAATAAGATTTGAAAGATGGCATGCAGAAATGCGGAGTTGTATCCCATTAGAAAAAGCAACGTATAATCTGAGAAATGGATATGACTTCTTTTTGAAGGTGTGGAACCCATTCATGGCAAAGCTAGGATTAAGAATAGGAAGTAGTT
The DNA here is from genome assembly GCF_053455715.1 of Rhinoraja longicauda. NCBI lineage: Eukaryota > Metazoa > Chordata > Chondrichthyes > Rajiformes > Arhynchobatidae > Rhinoraja > Rhinoraja longicauda. The sequence continues at coordinate 10,530,364 of NC_135976.1, forward strand.
AAATTCAGGATTGCTTTGATACCTAACAAGAATTTAAAAAGAAACTACTCGGAAGTGACTCCCTCAGGACTCCAGGTTTTTCTTTTTCTTTCTTTCTTCTGCTTTTTCTTTTTCCTTCTTTTGAACTGGGGGGTGGGGGGGGTGGGGGGGAGGGGAGAAAATACAGAACAATACGTGTATAATCGAAGTTATAGGTCAGTGACTATTGTTTACTAAGGAATGTAAAATGTATAACGTATGGGTTCTGTTAAAATTTAAATAAAATATTTTAAATTAAAAAAAAGGAGAGAAGGAATGGGTGACGTTTCGGGTCAAGACCCTTCTTCAGGCCTTATTTTGTTGCCAATGGTGAATTGTTAACCATAAAATCTCACTCCATAAAGATCTACTCAACTGTGTTACATGTTTTCCCTTCCGCAATGCAGGTTACTTCCGTGGATTGGTTTCAGAGGAACTCCAGAAATATCAGTGGTAATATCATCATGAAGACAATAGTTATCAGGTTAAGAGAGCTGCCTTTTTGGTTTTCATTTGTCATTTTCACACCTTGCCCCTCCATATATCTCTAGACTCCCTCTCACCTGACTCCCCTACAAGTATTGTCTTTAAATGCGCGAAATATCAAAAATAAAGTGGATCAGCTTGAGGCTCAGTTAGATATTGGCAAGTATGATGTTGCGGGAATTACAGAGACATGGCTGCAAGAGGACCAGGGCTGGGAGCTGAATATTCAGGGGTATACGACCTATCGAAAAGACAGACAGGTGGGCAGAAGGGGTGGGGTCGCTCTGTTGGTAAGGAATGATATTCAGTCCCTACAAGGGGTGACATAGAATCAGGAGATGTAGAATCAGTATAGACATAACTGAGGAATTGTAAGGGTAAAAAGACCCTAATGGGAGTTATGTACAGGCGCCCAAACAGTAGCCTGGATATAGGGTGCAAGTTGAATCAAAAGTTAAAATTGGCATGTCGCAAAGGTAATGCTACAGTGGTTTTGTAGATTTCAACATGCAGGTAGACTGGGAAAATCAGCTTGGTAATGGATCCCAAGAAAGGGAATTTGTGGAGTGCCTCCGAGATGGATTCATAGAGCAGCTTGTACTGGAGCCTACCAGGAAGAAGGCAATTCTGGATTTAGTGTTGTGTAATGAACCGGATTTGATAAGGGAACTGTAACGGACCGCAGGTAGATCCAAATGCAGCACACGGAACCAAGGAAGTAGTTTTAGAATGAGCTTTATTTCTACCTGCTCGTGGTCGGGGACAGAAGACTGAGGCGTTCACCAGGGCTACGACGAGACATGAAGGTCGGGAGCAGGCAGGGTCGGCAACGGGAAATCAGTCCAAGAGAGAATGCTGGGGAGTCTTGCATGAGGGCTAAGAACAATCTGGCAAAGAGTGTGTGTGCAGGAAGGGTTTATATGCTGGCTTGATTGGTGATCTGGAGCAGGTGAGTGAACAGGTGAGGGGAGTTGGCTTAACGTGGCGGGCGTGGCTTGCAGGTGAGTGAACAGGACAGACAGTGACAGGAACTCAAGGTAAAAGAGTCATCAGAGGTAGTGATCATAATATGAACAGTTTTAATCTACAATTTGAGAGGGAGAAGGGAAAAGGGAAAAGGGAAAATGGAAAATGGAAAAGGGAAAAGGGAAAATCGGAAGTGTCAGTATTGCAGTTGAGCAAGGGGGACTATGGAGTCATGAGAGAGGAGCTGGCCAGAGTTGACTGGAAAGATACCCTAGCAGGGAAGATGGTGGAACAGCAATGGCAGGTATTTCTGGGAATAATACAGAAGGTGCAGGATCAGTTCATTCCAAAGAGGAAGAAATATTCTAAGGGGAGTAAGTGGCGACCGTGGCTGACAAGGGAAGTCAAGGACAGTATAAAAATAAAGGAGAAGAAGTATAACATAGCAAAGATGAGTGGGAAGCCAGAGGATTGGACTCTTTTAAAGAGAAACAGAAGATAACTAAAAAGGCAATATGGGGAGAAAAGATGAGGTACGAAGGTAAGCTAACCAAGAATATAAAGGAGGATAGTAAAAGCTTCTTTAGGCATATGAAGAGGAAAAAAATAGTTACGACAAATGTGGGTCCCTTGAAGACAGAAGCAGGTGAATTTATTATGAGGAACAAGGAAATGGCAGACGAGTTGAACAGGTACTTTGGATCTGTTTTCACTAAGGAAGACACCAACAATCTCCCAGATGTACTAGTGGACAGAGGTCCTAGGGTGACGGAGGAGCTGAAGAAAATTCACATTAGGCAGGAAATGGTGTTGGGTAGACTGATGGGACTGAAGGCTGATAATCCCCAGGGCCAGATGGTCTGCATCCCAGGGTACAAGGAAGTGGCTCTAGAAATCGTGGACACATTGGTGATCATTTTCCACTGTTCTATAGATTCAGGATCAGTTCCTGTGGATTGGAGGGTAGCTAATGTTATCCTACTTTTTAAGAAAGGAAGGAGAGAGAAAACGGGAAATTATAGACCAGTTAGCCTGACATCAATGCTGGGGAACATGCTGGAGTCAATTATAAAAGAAGAAATTGCAGAATATTTGGATAGCAGTAACAGGATCGTTCCGAGTCAGCATGGATTTACGAAGGGGAAATCATGCTTGACTAATCTTCTGGAATTTTTTGAGGATGTAACTAGGAAAATGGACAAGGGAGAGCTAGTGGATGTGGTGTACCTGGACTTTCAGAAAGCCTTTGATAAGGTCCCACATAGGAGATTAGTGGGCAAGATTAGAGCACATGGTATTGGGGGTAGGGTGCTGACATGGATAGAAAATTGGTTGGCAGACGGGAAACAAAGAGTAGGGATTAACGGGTTCCTTTTCAGAATGACAGGCAGTGACTAGTGGGGTACCGCAAGGCTCGGTGCTGGGACCGCAGCTATTTACAGTATACATTAATAACTTAGATGAAGGGATTAAAAGTAACATTAGCAAATTTGCGGATGACACAAAGCTCAGCAGTCATTGGCAACACTAAGGAGGCAAAAATCCTGCTAAGTTATCCCCTAATTACAAAGTTACTAAGTGAGATACTTTTACTGGTGTGTATAACTTATTCCTCATGTCTTCTTGTTTCTTGGACGTGAATCCACGAAAAGACGCATTGAACGTGAGATACTGATGTTGTTACTAGAGTGAGACTTCTTTTCAGCTAATCTTTATACAAATTATATTCTCACTGATATCCTCCCAGCCAATTTCAACACAAAAGTGGAGGCAGTGGATAAGTACCTGTTTACTGCGATAATGTTGACAGAGCTTGTTTGGATTTTCCCCGCCACTGCTCAGAAAAGCTTTGGCAAACCCTCTTTCCATGTGTTTTCTCGGCAGCACACTTTAATGTACCTTGTTTTTCCACAGCCAATCCATTTTATGACCGCTAAAATTGATGTCAAATCATTAATGCTCCTCCTCAGTTCATGTGGAGGTAGTCTATGGTGGATGGTTAACAGGTGAAAAGGAGGGAAGAAGATAATACATTAGTGCCTTCCATCACACTGCGCTGTGGTGAATGTTTACATTAATTTTTATGTAGTTGTGTGTCTTGTTGCTTTTTTGGTATGACTGTATGGCAAATCAAATTCCTTGTATGTTTTTATATACTTGGCTAATAAATTAATTACAATTACAATTACAAATTACAATTTCTACATCATCCAAATGCTCTTTATCAAGAGAACATTTTGAAATTTGAAATTTTGAAAGAATTTTATTTAAATAGTTGGGAATAATTCTTTAAGATAAATAGCTTCACATAGCTATCTCATTGACCACCTCATCCTTGTTTTTGTTTTAGAGATACAGCGCAGAAACAGGCCCTTCGGCCCACCAAGTCCGCACCGACCAGCGATCCCCGCACATTAACACTATCCTACACACACTAGGGACAATTTACACACACACCAATTAACCTACGTACCTGTACGTCTTTGGAATGTGGGAGGAAACCAAAGATCTCAGGGAAAACGCACGCGGTCATGGTGAGAACGTACAAACTCCGTACAGATAGCACCCGTAGTCGGGATCGAACACAGGTCTCCGGCGCTGCAAGCACTGTAAGGCAGCAACTCTACCAATGCTGCCCATTGTATTTCAACATTTTTAGTTTTGAGGTACAACATGGAAACACAATCCTTTGGCCCATCGAGTCCACGCCAGCATCAATCAACCGTTCACACAAGTTCCAAGTTATCCCACTTTTGCACCCACTCCATACGCATAAGAATTTTTTTTACAGAAGCTAATTAGCCTGTAAACCTGAAGGTGTACACAAAATGCTGGTGTAACTCAGGCAGCATCTCTGGAGAGAAGGAATGGGTGACGTTTCGGGTCGAGACCCTTCTTCAAACTTCGATTTAAACCAGGATCTGCAGTTCTTTCTTACACACCCTATAAACCTGCACATCTTTGGGATGTGGGAGTAAACTAGAGCTGCCGGAAACCCACAAGGTCACAGGGTAAAGTTGTAAACTTCACACAGACAGTACCCAAGTTCAGGATCGAACCGGGATCTCTGGCGCTGTGAGGCAACTGCTCTACCAGCTGCGCCATTGTGCAGCCCTATGCCTTTCCATAGAATTACTATTAATGTCATTTGTTAGTCCAATGGGATGTGTTTTTTTTAGCCAAACAATGTACATTATATGTTGAGTCTGACGATGGGTGCCAACCCGAAATGTTACCTATCCATGTTCTCCGGAGGTGCTGCCTGACTCGCTGAATTATTCGGCCACATTGTGTTACGTTTTGTCCTGTACTTTAAGAGTACTTTGCTTTTTCTTGAAAAAAATAATGATTTTTGATGGAAAATTACTTGAATGAAACATGAGGCTACAGATTGCCAAACATCTGTGCAGATTCAGTGGAAGTGAAAACAGGGACTTTTCAGTCTTGAATTTTGAATATTAACGTATTGAAAGATCAAAAGGAATAATGCACCAGCCGGGACTGTCGTCCTCATGTATCGGATTTGTCGTACACAAGTGGCAATTCCCAAATGGTGCTGCAAATAGCACAGGGCATGTTCACAGCGACTGTTCACACTAACACTTCCTTGATCTGCAAGTGTGTTAATGTCAAGCAGTCCACATCAGATTTGCCGAGGTATTCCTGTTCAGGGAGTTGGCATGATGGTTAACCTCATGTATTAAAATACCAAATCTTCTTCAACCCCATGAAATATGAAAAGAGTATATCGTGACTAAATTGCTTGCTTTTGCAGCTGTTTATTTTTGCTGGTAAAATGAGCAGATTGCACATATTTAATTGCCAACCAACCACCAACTTCCAAAATTATCTGTCAATTATTAATGATCCAGGGATCTTTGTGTAAGAATGAAATTGGAACTAATGACCATGTTTTTGACAGAAGAAATAATGATGAGCCTATCATCTTGAGAGTGCCTCCCATTTTAATTTATCTTCCCTCACTTTTATTTTCAAACTTAATGGTAAATAATTCATGCTCAGTGAAATGCCCCCTGGGTTTTCTTTTTAGTAGAGATTGTTTTAGTTTCTTCCTGGTGTGGTGTTAGAGTTAGAGGTTTGATATTTGGTTATGTAAGAGAATAGGATTTTTTTTTCCATCTTCCTCACATACACAGTCACTTCCAAGAGTTCTTGTGCTGAGGGTCAAAGTAGGAAAGAGAGGTTCAGTGTTTCCATAAGTTATGTATAAAATGGAGGACTGAGAGAGCTATCTAATTTTCTGAGTGATCTCTACATAAGTAGATTGGTTTGATCTTCCAGTCTGTGAAGGGCTGCTGCTGATTGAGCCTGTATTATTATTTCTAAGGTCCTCCAGAAAATTCACTATGTGTAGGAAGGAACTGCGGGTGCTGGTTTAAACCGAGGATAGACACAAAAAGCTGGAGTAACTCAGCAGGTCAGACAGCATCTCGGGAGAAAAGGAATAGATAACGTTTTGGGTCGACACTGAAGAAGGGTCTCGACCCGAAACGCCACCTATTCCTTTACCCCAGAGATGTTGTCCGACCCGCTGAGTTACTCCAGCTTTTTGTGTGTATCTCCAGAAAATTTGCTGTTTTCTGATTTAATGTTGCACTATAAAGAGGTGCTGTATGGTAGCTCTTCCACAAGTTATAGTCTTTAAAAAATTGTTTTTTTTAAAACCAAAAACTGATCATAATTGGACTAGTTTCTCTGTCTTATCACATGCATCATTGCAGATTGTTCATGAAAACATGTCTTCCGCCTATCCATTCCAGTTTATTGTCTTATGTACAAGTATGGGTACAATGGAAATCTTGCTTGCATTCATTCTTAATATTCTTATTTAAACGAAGACATTGTTACAGTATTCACAATTTCTGTCAGTGAGTCAGATGGAGTTTGAAATTGACAACATTTTTTCTTTACATTAAAATATTAAATTTAGCTCAATATCAATTCCTTCATTCATTATTGTAGAGGGTATTAGCATGAACAGGCCATTCTATCAGAAGTGCCTGACTGCCATTCACTCAGATCATGACTGGTCTTTTACCTTAGCCATTTTTCTGCAACAACCTCACACTCCTTGATTTGTTAACATCCAAAAAATGTCTTGATGTGTTTCTGGATTAGACAATAGACAATAGGTGCAGGATTAGGCCATTCGGCCCTTCGAGCCAGCACCACCATTCAATATGATCATGGCTGATCATTCTCAATCAGTACCACGTTCCTGCCCTCTCCCCATACCCCCTGACTCCTGATCTCCCGGTGGCCGAGCACTTCAACTCGCCCTCCCATCCCCGGTCTGACCTTTCTGTCATGGGTCTCCTCCAGTGCCATAGTGAGGCCCACCGGAAATTGGAGGAACAGCACCTCATATTTCGCCTGGGCAGCTTGCAGCCCAGTGGTATGAACATCGACTTCTCCAACTTTAGATAGTTCCTCTGTCCCTCTCTTCCCCTCCCCTTTCCCAGATCTCCCTCTATCTTCCTGTCTCCACCTATATCCTTCCTTTGTCCCGCCCTCCTGACATCAGTCTGAAGAAGGGTCTCGACCCGAAACATCACCCATTCCTTCTCTCCTGAGATGCTGCCTGACCTGCTGAGTTACTCCAGCATTTTGTGAATAAATACTGCTATCCTTAAGAACTCTATCTGGCTCTCTCTGGATTGCATTCAGAGAATTGGCCTCCACTGCCTTCTGAGGCAGTGAATTCCACAGATTTACAACTCTCTGACTGAAAAAGTTTTTCCTCATCTCCGTTCTAAATGGCCTACCCCTTATTCTTAAACTGTGGGCCCTGGTTCTGGACTCCCCCATTGCATTCTGTGATGAATCATTCACAAGCCTTTTGAACAGAGATTTCCAAAAAATCACTGTTCTCTGAAGAAATTTCTTCTCAATCCTGAATGGACAATTCTTTCATTTTAGAGTGTGACCTCAAGCTATGGGAATATATCACTGCATTTACCTTGTCAATCCACGTGAAAATGTTGTACATTTACGTCTCATTCTTCTGAGCCCACCTGGCCATAGGAGCAGTATGCTTTATTTTGTCTTGCAGAGCAGCACTCCCATGCCAGTAATCAATACGATCAGTCCTCATTACATTTCAAACATACCCTTCCTTAAATGGAGAGATCAGGCCTGTACACCAATATTCTAAGTGTGTTCTCAGCAGGACCGTGTATAACTTCTCTACTCCAGTACTTGGATCCTCTGTATAGTAGGTCGTGACCATAGCTTGATAAAATTCAACCTGCAATTTGAGAGGGAGAAGATGACATTGGATGTGTCGGTGTCACAGCTGAGCAAAGGTGATTACAGAGGCATGAGGGAGGAGCTGGCTAAAGTTGATTGGAAAGGGGCCCGAGGAAGAATGACGGTGGAACAGTAATGGCAGGAATTTCACGGGATTTTTTCATTCCAAAGAGGAAGGAAGATTCTAAAGGGAGAATGAGGCGACCGTGACTGACAAGAGAAGTCAAAGACAGCATTAAAATAAATGAAAAGGCATATAACATTACAAAGATTAGTGGGAAGCCAGAGGATTGGGAAGCTTTTAAAAAACCATGAGAAGGTAACTAAAAAGGTACCCAAAAGGTAACCAAAAAGGTAATATGGGGAGAAAAGATGAAATATGAAAGTAAGCTAGCCAATAATATAAAAGAGAATAGCAAAAGTTTCTTCAGATATATAACGAAGGCAGAGATACAATGCCCTCCATAATGTTTGGGACAAAGACCCATCATTTATTTATTTGCCTCTATACTCCACAATTTGAGATCTGTAATAGAAAACATAAGGTCCAGGTTCAGGAACAGCTTTTTCTCTGCAGTCATCCAGCTGTTAAACACTAGCAAAAAAGCTCTGAACTGCATCGGCTTGGGGGCATTTGTTTTGTCTTTTTGCACTATTATTGTTTGTTGTTGTCATGTGTGTGTGTGTGTGTGTGTGTGTGCGTGTGTATATATATATAGTATAAGAAGATAACTGCAGATGCTGGTACAAATCGAAGGTATTTATTCACAAAATATATATATATATACATATGTGTGTGTGTGTGTATGTTTGTGTGTGTATACTGTATATATTTGTGTGTGTGTGTGAATATATATATGTGTGTGTGCATGTATATATATATATATATATGTGTTTGTGTGTGTATGTGTGTGTGTCTATATATATGTATGTATATGTATGTGTGTGTGTACTGAACTTTTGTTTATTATATTGCTTGCAAAGTACATGTTCACATATTCTGTTGCGCTTCTGCAAGTAAAAGTGTCATTGTTCTGTTTGGGACATATGACAATCAAACATTCTTGACTCTTGATGCTATTCTCTGTTTACTCTCTAAATTCAGTGCATTCAGTTTATCTATTTATGAGTTACTTTGCAGTTGAAGTAAATGATTTTCTTTCCTTTTCCCCAAGTGTGTTTGCTTTTGCAGAGGGCAGTGACCTATTTGCAGTTTAACTAAAACACATTGATCTCAATCGACAAAACATGAAATTGCTCAGTACATGGATACACCAACACCCTGCCTAGTGCTGATGCTTTCTAGTGTTGATCCATCAGTCCGAATACCCCCGGGTATTTACCTCCTGTACTCACTCAGACTGTGTGCGATGCTCTGCTCTGGCAGAAACCTGGCGCAAACTTCTGCCCTCTCTGCTGCTGCGCACTGCACAGCTGGGAATCTCACGCGAACCCCTGCCCTTTGATAACCTCTTCCCCAGCAATGAATTGGCCTGTCGCTTAAGCAGAGATGCCGCTGTGGTGGGATTGTAGCCCAAATCCAATCATGAAATTCCCCCACTCCATGGTGAGGAGAGGTGGGCTAAGCAGCGCTGAGCACTGAGATGTGGGACCTCCACTGCAGCCCGGCTGGCCAAGGTGAGCATGGATCATTGTCCAACATGTCCTGATAGCCTAGCCAGAGCCTATGGTCTCTGATCACCTCCTGTGGAATAGCTCTCTCACCTTACCCTGCCATGCAGATTGGTTGTCAAGCTTTTATTTCTCTCTCATGCATCAGTAATGCTCGTTTGGAGCACTTTATTACCTGTGAAATGTCCTTAGACAGTGGAAGGCAGTTTCGCAAGATGAATTCATTCTTTCTTAAAATGTGAAAATGTTCAAGTTATTGTCTGTTGTTTTGAATTTCTTCATTTCCTCAATGCTTTTGAACGTTGAGATTCTTTAGCTTTCTGGGGGTAAGAAAGTTCTCCACACACATTAATCAGGCGACAGTTTATGTACTATTTCTCTCTCCATCACCGTCTTTACCTCGAGTTTCCTGCCTGTCCCTGACTCTAAACTGAAGAAGTTTTTTTTTCACAAAATGCTGGAGTAACTCAGCAGTTCAGGCGGCATCTCAGGAGAGAAGGAATGGGTGACGTTTCGGGTCAGACTGAAGAAGGGTCTCGACCCGAAACGTCACCCATTCCTTCTCTCCTGAGATGCTGCCTGACCTGCTGAGTTACTCCAGCATTTTGTGAAATAAATACCTTCGATTTGTACCAGCATCTGCAGTTATTTTCTTACACTAAACTGAAGAAGGGTCTAGAGCTGAAACACCACCCATTCCTTCTCTCCAGTGATGCTGCCTGTCCCGCTGTTACTCCAGCATTTTATGTCTATCTCCAGTTTAAACCAGCACCTGCAGTTCTTTCCTACACAGTCCTTTTTCTTTTATTTACAGAGTACTTCTATCAGTATTTCCACCTCTCTATTTTCCATTTAGCTGAATGTGAGTTCAAATGATGGATGAAAGCAACTAGACAGTGATCTCTATGTAAGTCGGTTGTTTTGATCTTGTCTGTCAGGATTTGTGTGTGAAGTGCTGCTGCTGATTGAGTCTTTATTATTTTTAGGTCCTCCAGAAAATTCACAGTTTTTAAAATTTCATGCTGCATTATAATGAGGCGCAGTTTGATAACTCTTCCACAAGTTGCAGATAAAATGGAGGACTGAGAAAGTGGAACTGATTTTCTGAGTCTTTAAAAGTGTGTTTTAAAAAAAACCAAAAACGGATCATAATTGGACCAGTATCTCTGTCTTATCACTCCAAAGACGTACAGGTATGTAGGTTAATTGACTGGGTAATATGTTTAAAACAATTGTCCCTAGTGTGTGTAGGATAGTGTTAGTGTGCGGGGATCGCTGGGCGGCGCAGACTCAGTGGGCCGAAGGGCCTGTTTCGACGCTGTATCTCTAAATCTAAATCTTAAAAAAAATCACATGCATCATCGTAGATTGTTAATGATAACTTCTTCTGTCTATCAACTCAAATTTAATGTCTTATGTACAAGTACCGTGAGGTACAGGTACAATGAAACTCTTGCTTGCAGCAGCATTCATTCATTCTTTAAAATTATTTTTAAATGAAAACATTATTACAGCAATGACAATTTCTGCTCATTGTTGGTGAGCAGAGAGTAAAATGTAGCGACATTTCTTTTACATTAAAATATGAAATTTAGCACAATATCAATTCCTCCTATCGTTATTGTGTGAGGTATTAGCATGAGTAGTTCCATTCTATACTATGTGCCTGGTCGCCATTCAATGAATCAGATCATGGCTGATATTTTTTAAGGTCCTCAGAAAATTCACCTTTGGGGTGGCACGGGGGCGCAGTGGTAGAGGTGCTGCCTTACAGCACCAGAGACACAGGTTTGATCCTGACTACGGTGCCTCCCTTGTACATTCTCCCCGTGACCTGCACGGGTTTTCCTCTGGTGCTCCGGTTTCCTCCCACACTACAAAGACATTCAGGCTTGTAGGCAAATTGGCTTGATAAAATTGTGAATTGTCCCTAGTGTGTGTAGGATAGTGTTGGTGTGCGGGGATCACTGGTTGGTGTGGACTCGGTGGGCCGAGGGGCCTGTTTCCGCGCTGTATCGCTAAATGAAACTTTTATCTCAGCCATTTTCCTGTAACGACCCCATACCCGTTAACCTGTTAATGTCCAAAAAATGTCAGTAACGAATCGATCACTTTTGGGTGGAAAATTCTAAAAAATGCTGTGTACTCACTGTGATCAGGTGCTGTATGGTAGCTCTTCCAAAGATGCTTAATTCTACTGGCATGCTGGTTTGTGACTAAAACTTACAGCTTCACGATGCAGATGTACAGCACTTCTGTCACTCTTATCATAAAGCCAATCCCAAAAGTGCAATGTAGTCTAGATGCCGATATATTGGACTACTTCCAAAAGAAGCCCATCTCCAAGCTGTGGTCTTCAAACGGATGAAGATTTGCCAGCAGCAATGTAACTGCTGGCTGTGCACTGTCAACAGCTGTTGTGCCACTTTCATGTTCAGAGACATTTACAAATGTTAGTCGGACATTCTTTTGGTAACTAAAACAGCCACCGGGATGAATTTTCTTTTTTGAAGGTGCAGGTGCTGGAATACTGATGTAGAAAACAAAAAGTGCTGGAAACACTCAGCAGGTCATGCAGCATTGTGGAGGTAGAAACCGAGTTAACACTTCACATGAAAGACCTTTCTTGAAATGAAAAAAAAAATGTGGTTTTAAATTGCAAAGTAAGTAACGGAGAGAAAGATAGCACAAAAGGAATGTCTCTGAAACCAGGGTTGCTATGGAGATAAGCAGTAAACAAGCTCAGCAACACCATGGGTTAATAGGAATGGTTAGAGAAAGAGGGGATCTGAATAAAGAAACTGTGAAATGATGGCAGTTCAAGGACGATAACACAAATAAAGAAGTTAAAGCTACAAAATGCTGAACAATATAATGTCCACAGCAGTGCTAATGCAGAGAGAGAAAAGCTGACGGAATATCACAGATGCACTGGCCAGTACAGATACAGATGGGGAAAGGCAAGATTCCTGAAGTTATTAAATTTGAAATTTAGTCCAGAAGATAGCAATGTGTCCAGAAGGAATATGAGTTGTTTTTCCTTAAGCTTGCAAGTACAATAATGCAGAGTCCCATTTCGATTGGTCAGAGTGTGAGTGGGATGGATAATAAAATTTGTGGGCAACAGAAGTGCTTTTGATTCTCCCGGCTAAAAGAGATGTGGAATGACCAGGAGATGGCATAATTTGGCAGAGTTTGAGGACGTTCGATTGGCATTCTCATGGACTTAGTGTTATAACTGCAGGGGTGGCACAGTGGCACAGTGGTAGGGGTTCTGCCTTACAGCATCAGACCCAGGTTCGATCCTGACTAAGGGGGCTTTCTGTACAGAGTTTGTATGTTCTCCCTGTGACCATGAGGGTTTTCTCCGAGGGCTCCGGTTTCCTCCCACACTGCCTTTTAGAACCTCGAAGTGCCGTATTGTAATTAATCCAGATCTGAGAAGGATATGGAAGGCCAAGGATCCCTGTTGCCCAGTGCCTACGTTTGTGCCAGGTCTTGTGTTTTTGATCTTCAAATAGCTTTTTCTACAATTGACTCAAGCCTGCACTGACACTTTGAAGGTCTTGGTGGATGTTATTATCAATGGCTGCCTGCCCTGTGAGCTGGCGCCCGAGATGTGGGAAGTGGTCCACCATTCCCATGAATATTTCATTGTTGGAGGGTAATATATTGGCAGAGGAGGCAGGCTGGTGGAGAGCCTTTAGCTTGTGGATGTTTAGTTTGAAGCCCATTGTGTTGTGAGCTTCAGTGAGCAAGTTAATAATGAATTGGAGCGTAACCTCCTCACGCAAGCAAACACAGGCATTGTCTGAATACTGCTACTGGACTACTGAAGCTGGAATCGCCTTGATTCTGGAGTGTAGCTGTTGCATTTGAACAGCTTGCCACTCCTGAAGATTAGCTGTGGGAGGTTCATTGGAGTTTGAGTCCTTGTAATAGCAATTTAAAAAAAAATAAAAAATTCCATATGCTTAGCCCAGATTAAATTCTGCAACTGTCTCAGAAAGAGGGGAGTTGAAGGGGGGAGGTGACAGAGATGGGGTTGGAGAAATGTTGGTGGGTTTAAACTTGGCATCTGGAATACCAGCTCAGTAATCTAACTGAGCCTAAACGTCACCAACCCAAGTTCTCCAGGTATGCTGCCTGACCCGCTGAGTTACTCCAGCATTTAATGTCTTTCCTTGGTAAATCAGCATCCGCAGGTCCTTGTTTCTACATCACCTCCATTCCTGTTTAGACTTTACTTTAGACTTTAGAGATACAGTGCGGAAACTGGCCCTTCGGCCCACCGAGTCTTTGCTGACCAGCGATCACTCCCGCACACTCACCTACACACCTACATAACACCAGGGACAATTTTACAACTTACCAAAACCAGTTAACCTACAAACCCACACGCCTTTGGAGTGTAGGAGGAAACTGGAGCACCCAGAGAAAACCCAGGCAGTCACAGGGAGAACGTACAAACTCCATATAGACAGCACCCATAGTCAGGATTGAACCCAGGTCTCTGGCGCTGTAAGGCAACAACTCTACTGCTGCGCCACTGTGCTGCCCTTTTCTTACAAGTTCACTGATTTAATTGGAGAACATTGCAAAACAGCCCACCACTTGGAGTAGGAAATACAAGAACAACTTCTGGATTTCTAACTGAATTATACATGTACACAGTTCAGGTGTTGCAGTCTGATTTTCTGGTATGTACTGGTGACCATTGTAGCAACCGGCAAAAGGTGCTGAATATAGGAGCAGCTTGGTTAACATCTGAAAGGGAAACATTGGTTAATATTCGGCTGTGATTCTTCCAAGCAACGTACAACCGATGAGTATGAGTCTGAAGAGGGGTCTCGACCAAAACGTCACCCATTCCTTCTATCCTGAGATGCTGCCTGTCCTGCTGAGTTACTCCAGCATTTTGTGTCTATCTTCGATGTAAATCAGCATCTGCAGTTCCTTCCTACACAGACTATATAACCATATAACCATATAACAACTACAGCACGGAAACAGGCCCGTTCGGCCCTACCAGTCCACGCCGACCACTCTCCCTGACCTAGTCTCATCTACCTGCACTCAGACCATAACCCTCCAATCCCCTCCTATTCGTATACCTATCCAATTTACTCTTAAATAATAAAATCGAGCCTGCCTCCACCACTTCCACCGGAAGCCCATTCCATACATCCACCACCCTCTGAGTAAAGAAGTTACCCCTCATGTTACCCCTAAACTTTTGTCCCTCAATTCTGAAGCTATTGGAATCTTCCCCACTCTCAAAGGGAAAAGCCTACCCACGTCAACTCTGTCCGTCCCTCTCAAATTTTTAAAAACCTCTATCAAGTCCCCCCTCAACCTTCTACGCTCCAAAGAATAAAGACCCAACCTGCTCAACCTCTCTCTGTAGCTTAAGTGCTGAAACCCAGGCAACATTCTAGTAAATCTCCTCTGTACCCTCTCCATTTTGTCGACATCCTTCCTATAATTTGGCGACCAGAACTGCACACCATACTCCAGATTCGGCCTCACCAATGCCTGTACAATTTTAACATTACATCCCAACTTCTATACTCGATGCTCTGATTTATAAAGGCAAGCATACCAAACGCTTTCTTCACCACCCTATCCACATGAGATTCCACCTTCAGGGAACAATGCACAGTTATTCCCAGATCCCTCTGTTCCACTGCATTCCTCAATTCCCTACCATTTACCCTGTACGTCCTATTTTGATTTGTCCTACCAAAATGCAGCACCTCACACTTATCAGCATTAAACTCCATCTGCCATCTTTCAGCCCACCCTTCCAAAAGGCCCAAGTCTCTCTGTAGACTTTGAAACTCTACTTCATTATTAACTACACCACCTATCTTAGTATCATCTGCATATTAACTATGTATAACCTTTCCATGCAAAACAAGAAAATCAAAGTTATCTCAAAGTCTTTGCATGACCTTTATGCTCTCTGTAAAAAGTACTGGCTCGTAGCTTTAATGGCTGAAGGTAGCAAGTGCACAGATAAATCGAGTTTTTCCTTTAGCATTCCACCTGGCCAAACATCTCCCATATATCCCGTTCCCTCAGTAGCAGCGTATGTAATCAGTGGCACACACTGATGCACAAAGTAATCAGGATCATGTGACCTCATCATTTGAAACAAGGAGAGCCAGAGACGTTGTAGCCCAAAACTGAAAAACTAATTATTCAACACAGTGATTTCCTGCAATGTTGTTTTAAATTCCAAAAGAGCCTGATAATAAATGCATTGGTAATCACCTTAGTCATGCAAGGAGTACAAATGCACAGAAAAGGAATAAAAATGTTGGAATGTGCACCACATGGTCAGGCGGTCGATCTCCCTTCTATACTCTGACTCATTGCCATCTGTAATTCGTGCAGCAACAACGAACTTGAAGATGGCAAAAAAAATAAATAAATATGAAGACAAAAATATGAAAAATATGGAGTTTGCATCACATGATTGGGTGGTAAGTGGCTTTTCTGTGGCCAGGGTATGTCTGACCAGTTTTCCACATTGTCCATAGGGTACTAATGTTCCAGCTGGTTGAAAGAGACTGGCTTGAGGCACAACTAGTGATGAAGCACAGCTATTTTATATCACAGCAGGCATGTTGGTCAGACATGATTAAAAATCCACATATTCTTGCCTCAGTTCTCTTTGTGCAGCACACTGTAATCAATGATTGTTCTTGTGGATGCATAACTGAGGAATTATCACAGGAGTAGGTCCTTTGCTGCAATCACTCCTGTGCTCCACGTGATCTCTTGCCAACAAAGCTTATCAAGATAATCTTCATTTTTTAAATTTCATGTACTTGTCTGGATTCTCTTTTAATGCAAATGTATTAATCACCTCAGCAGTCCCATGTTGTACCAAGTGTCATATTCTCTGGTTAACATTTATATATCATTTTAAGCTATATCAGATAACAAAGATGCTTCAACGAAACGTTTAAGTAAGAGGGGAAAGTTTAAAAAAAAGAAACTTCTTATTAGGCTGCTGGAAATAACTCTCTCCTCTACATCTCTAAGTTCACTGTACCCTTTTTCATCACTATTTGATGTTGACCTTTTTCTCAAAAGCAATAGGTTGCTCTGTTGTAAAATCCAGGCACCCCTGATCCCCCCTACTTTACTACCATTTAAATGGCCATACTATCATTTTCTGGTGCACTCAATTATGCCCATTATTTCCCGTTTTTTAAATGCAGTGCTATCCAAGAAGCAATGAGGGCTGCATTTAGTATGGGAAATGGACTATGCTAGTCACCATTAAGAATAAGGGTAAATAATTACCGTCTTAGGGCATTGAATGCTTCACTTCTCCAGTTTGAGTGTCGTAGAGAATTAAAAAATGAGACACCAAACAAATTCTGCCCAATAATTTCCAAATGGTTTGACTGTGTATATTTTATACGGTCGGGTTTTCCCTTTCCTTCTGATGAGCGGTAATAATATTAAACTGTTAGTCACAATGTCCCTGTAAGATATTACGAATTCAGCATATAGATAGAAACTAGCACAGGTTTTCAGTACACGCTGTTGCTCGCGTGGGTCTTCTTTATTTTACAAAAGCACACTGCACATACTCACGCTTATTCACGAGACTGACAAGAGATCGAATATATCACAGGCCACAGATCATACCATTCTAGCACTTAGTTCTTAAAGTTACAGTTACCATTATATACACCACACTGCTCTCCCCTTAGAAAGTAAAATAACGTAAATTTGACAAACAAGAATAATTTTATAAATTACAATCTGACGACTGGTTTACACACTCGTTCTGTCTTCTGAATGGTTTAGGGGGAGTGTCAGATTGTTGTTATGAAGGAGAGTCAAGTTCAGGATCATTTACCTATGTCTCTAATTTCTTTGGAGTTTCTGATTTTACATCTGAACTTGGAATAATACCAACGTCGGACAGATCTGCTCTCCGTCTATGCTTTGCTCTTGTTCATCTCTTGCTGGGATCATATGGTTTATGTGCACACTTCTAACATGTCCCCCAATTTGATACCTCCTGGTACCACATAGTTCAACTACTGTTCCCACCTCCCATTTGTTTGCTATGATTCCATGAATCATTAATCTAGATGACGGAGGTATGTGTTGAGGAGCACTTTGGGTCTAGTGATCATAATGCCATTAGTTTCAATATCATTATGGAGAAGGTCAAATCTGGACCAAGGGTTGAGATTTTGGATTGGAGAAAGGCTAATTTTGAGGAGATGAGAAAGGATTTAAAAGGAGTGAAATGGAAATTGTTGTTTTATGAAAAGGATATAATAGAGAAATGGAGGATATTTAAAGGTGAAATTTTGAGAGTACAGAGTCTTTATGTCCCTGTTCGGTGGAAAGGAAAGAATAATAATTTGAAAGAGCCGTGGTTTTCCAGGGAAATTGGACACTTGGTTCGGAAAAAGAGGGAGATATACAATAAATATAAGCGGCAGGGAGTAAATGAGGTTCTTGAGGAATATAAAGAATGTAAAAGGAATCTTAAGAAGGAAATTAGAAAAGCGAAAAAAAGATATGAGGCTGCTTTGGCAAGTAATGTAAAAGTAAACCCCAAGGGGTTCTACAGATATGTCAATAGCAAAAGGATAGTGAGGGATAAAATTGGTCCATTAGAGAGTCAGAGTGGACAGCTATGTGCTGAGCCGGAAGAAATGGGGGAGATATTAAACAATTTCTTTTCTTCGGTATTTACCGAGGAGAAGGATATTGAATTATGTGAGGTAAGCGAAACAAGTAGAGTAGTGATGGAAATTAGGAGGATTAAAGAAGAGGAGGTACGGACACTTTTGAAGAATATAAAAGTGGATAAGTCTCCAGGTCCTGATAGGATATTCCCTAGGACATTGAGGGAAGTTAGTGCAGAAATAGCAGGGGCTATAACGGAAATATTTCAAACGTCATTAGAAACAGGGATGGTGCCGGAAGATTGGCGCATTGCGCATGTTGTGCCTTTGTTTAAAAAAGGTTCTAAAAGTAAACCTAGCAATTATAGACCTATTAGTTTGACGTCTGTGGTGGGAAAATTAATGGAAAAGATACTTAGGGACAATATATATAATTATTTGGATAATCAAGGCCTGATTAGAAACAGTCAACATGGATTTGTGCCTGGAAGGTCATGTTTGACTAATCTTCTTGAATTTTTTGAAGAGGTTACCAGGGAAATTGATAAGGGCAAGGCTGTGGATGTTGTCTATATGGACTTCAGTAAGGCATTTGACAAGGTTCCACATGGAAGGTTGATTAAGAAGGTTAAATCGTTGGGTATTAATAGTGAGGTTGCAAGATGGATTCAACAATGGCTGAATGGGAGATACCAGAGGGTAACGGTTGACAATTGTATGTCAGGTTGGAGGCCAGTGTCTAGTGGAGTGCCCCAAGGATCTGTGTTGGGTCCACTGTTGTTTGTCATTTACATTAATGATCTGGATGATGGTGTGGCAAATTGGATTAGTAAATATGCAGATGATACTAAGATAGGTGGAGTAGTTGATAGTGAGGTAGATTTTCAAAGTCTACAGAGAGACTTGGGCCTTTTGGAAGGGTGGGCTGAAAGATGGCAGATGGAGTTTAATGCTGATAAGTGTGAGGTGCTGCATTTTGGTAGGACAAATCAAAATAGGACGTACAGGGTAAATGGTAGGGAATTGAGGAATGCAGTGGAACAGAGGGATCTGGGAATAACTGTGCATTGTTCCCTGAAGGTGGAATCTCATGTGGATAGGGTGGTGAAGAAGGCGTTTGGTATGCTTGCCTTTATAAATCAGAGCATCGAGTATAGAAGTTGGGATGTAATGTTGAAATTGTACAGGGCATTGGTGAGGCCGAATCTGGAGTATGGTGTGCAGTTCTGGTCGCCAAATTATAGGAAGGATGTCGACAAAATGGAGAGGGTACAGAGGAGATTTACTAGAATGTTGCCTGGGTTTCAGCACTTAGGCTACAGAGAGAGGTTGAACAGGTTGGGTCTTTATTCTTTGGAGCGTAGAAGGTTGAGGGGGGACTTGATAGAGGTTTTTAAAAATTTGAGAGGGACGGACAGAGTTGACGTGGGTAGGCTTTTCCCTTTGAGAGTGGGGAAGATTCCAACAAGGGGACATAGCTTCAGAATTGAGGGACAAAGGTTTAGGGGTAACATGAGGGGGAATTTCTTTACTCAGAGGGTTGTGGCTGTATGGAATGGACTTCCGGTGGAAGTGGTGGAGACTGGCTCGATTTTATTATTTAAGAGTAAATTGGATAGGTATATGGATAGGAGGGGATTGGAGGGTTATGGTCTGAGTGCAGGTAGATGAGACTAGGTCAGGGAGAATGGTCGGCGTGGACTGGTAGGGCCGGACAGGCCTGTTTCCATGCTGTAGTTGTTATATGTTATATGTTATATGTTATAGATAAACTGAATAGCTAGCAATGATCTAGCTAACAATGATCTAGCTAACCTAACTGACAATGATCTATTCTACATTTTCCACGATATTCACCCCCTTTGATGTCTCGTTTTCACACCTTACACCTCCTTATTGTGTTTCGAGTCTAGATCCTTCGATCCAGAGATGCTGCCTGTCCCACTGAGTTACACGAGTATTTTGTGTCTATCTTTGAACAGTTCGTTTCTGTTTCTGAATCAATTTTTAATGCAGTTTATGTATTATATCAAACACATAATGTTTAAAAGGACCACTGCTCTCTGCCCACCCACCCTGTCCGTGGGCGTGGGGGGAAGAGAGTGGAAGTTTTGTTGCCTTCCATCACAGTGAGGGGGTGTTTGGACTCACTGTGATGGATGTTTGTCTTGGGGTCGTGTGTCCTGTGTACTTTTTTCTTTTTTTTTGTTATGTTTTGTGACTGCTGTAATTTCGTTCGGTATTTGTACCGAATGACAATAAAGTTCTGTACTGTATTTTTGTATGTCCCTCTCCGCTGAATCTCGGTATGAAAAAGTGTCTAGACCCGAAACATCACCCATTCCTTTGATCCAGAGATGCTGCCTGTCCCACTGAGTTACACGAGTATTTTGTGTCTATCTTTGAACAGATCGCTTCTGTTTCTGAATCAATTTTTAATGCAGTTTATGTATTATATCAAACACATAATGTTTAAAAGGACCACTGCTCTCTGCCCACCCACCCTGCTCCACGCGTGTGTATGTGTTTGTGTGTTTGCGTGCGTGTGTGTGTGTGTATTTGGCATGTGGCAGCGAAAGATAAATGAAAACAGGACCAATTGGAAATAATGAATAGATCAACCAGTAGCTGTATTGAATAAAGTCAACGCTTGAAGCAATGACCTTTTACAAGCATGAAATAATATTTAAAAATTTTACTTGAGGCAAATTTGTAATATTTCCAGCGTCATTAATATCATGATTATGTAGTGCGCTCTCAAAAACAAAGCTAGTCTCATTCTGTACAGATGTGAAATATTTTGGAAGAAGTGCAAAATATTCTATTATATCCATTGCATCAAAATGGTTTAGGTCAATATGGTTTATTATTGCATCAATATGGTTTACAATTGACTCAAAAGATATGTTGAACATTTTCTAGATGCAGCTGTAAGGCCTATTTACTTTTGGATTGTTGCCAGTTGATTTTGAAGTTCTAATAAATTGCTTTACAAATATGTTAATGTATTGTGTTTCCTCATTCTTGGGTACAAGATGGTACTGTCCATGTTCAAACCAATCCATTTCTCTTTATTGTCTTGCTATCAGCAGACTGATCTTTTCTCTTCCCAAAGTTATGCATCTTGGACTAAAACGCTGTTTTCATTGAAGATTGTTCTCAGGCTCCACCTTAACAGAGTGGAAGAATTAAAAGGAAACAAATTAACCAGGTAGAAAAAAACTTGCTGTGTTTATTCCCCAGAAATTATATTTCAGCATGTATTCATCACTGTTTGTCTCTTTCTCCCGATGATTGATGTTGGCTTTCAATGTTGTGGAATTCCATACTTGGGCTCAGGCTGAAACCTGGAGCAAAATATGAGCTCATCTGGTCAGGTAGCATCTGTGGAGGAAGACTGTTGACATTCTGGGTTGGCGCCCTTGCTCTCATTTGCATAACTCTTCTCAACTTTGATAATATTTGATAGTATTCTTGGTTGCCTTCATTTGTTGTTAACATTGTATTATCTGAATGGTGTCAAGTTAGGAACAGGGGACGTACAACGAGATCTGGGTGTCCTAGTGCATCAGTCACTGAAAGGAAGCATGCAGGTACAGCAGGCAGTGAAGAAAGCCAATGGAATATTGGCCTTCATAACAAGAGGAGTTGAGTATAGGAGCAAAGAGGTCCTTCTGCAGTTGTACAGGGCCCTAGTGAGACCGCACCTGGAGTACTGTGTGCAGTTTTGGTCTCCAAATTTGAGGAAGGATATTCTTGCTATTGAGGGCGTGCAGCGTAGGTTTACTAGGTTAATTCCCAGAATGGTGGGACTATCATATGTTGAAAGACTGGAGCGACTAGGCTTGTATACACTGGAATTTAGAAGGATGAGAGGGGATCTTATCGAAACATATAAGATTATTAAGGGGTTGGACACGTTAGAGGCAGGAAACATCTTCCCAATGTTGGGGGAGTCCAGAACAAGGGGCCACAGTTTAAGAATAAGGGGTAGGCCATTTAGAACTGAGATGAGGAAAAACGTTTTCAGTCAGAGAGTTGTGAATCTGTGGAATTCTCTGCCTCAGAAGGCAGTGGAGGCCAATTCTCTGAATGCATTCAAGAGAGAGCTGGATAGAGCTCTTAAGGATAGCGGAGTCAGGGGGTATGGGGAGAAGGCAGGAACGGGGTACTGATTGAGAATGGTCAGCCATGATCACATTGAATGGCGGTGCTGGCTCGAAGGGCTGAATGGCCTCCTCCTGCACCTATTGTCTATTGTCTATTGAACAAAATGAAGTACAGTCACAAACAAGATTTATTTCATGAATAAAGTAGTTAAATATTGTTTTGAACTACCTTGCTTTGACATTAATGCAGACCACTTGCAGTAATAGAATCTGTTCTTGCACTTTCATCTTATTGAAAAGGCAATAGTGATACTGTGTATAATTCAAGACAATTAATAGAACATAGAACGCACAACAGTACAGCACAGGAACGGGCCATTTGGCCCTCAATGTTTGTATACAACATGATGCCATGTTAAACCGATCTCATCTGCGTACACATGATCCATATCCCTCTATTCCCTACACTTCCATGTGCCTATCTAAAGCCTCTAAAATGCCTCTCTCATATCTGCCTCCACCACCACTCCTGGCAATGCTTTCCAGAGCTCCACCACTCTCTGTGCCGAGAAAACTTGCCCCGCACATTTCCATTAAACTTCCCTTATCTCACCTCATAGCTATGCCCTCTGGTGTTGAATATTTCCAACGGGGGGGAAAAAGCTTCTGACCACTAAATGTAAACAAGGCTAATTTTCTTATATTCGAGCATATGGAAATTTAAGGGTTGTGTGACGTATCATTGACTACCTAGGCAAATACTTTAGAGAGAACTCAGTGTGCATATAATGTTAGCGACTTTTAGATATTGTGGGGAAGTTAATTGGAGACCATTTTGGAAGTCTATTTTGGTGTATCTTCCGTAGAAAAAGAACATTTTTGTACTAAAGTGCAGAGAAAATATTTTACATAGTTAACGATTGTACGAAGTCGCCTATTAGACGAACTGTGAATGTCTTTAACTCATTTAATCGCGATGTAGAAATATATTGTTGGATATTTTCAAACAGCCTTACTCAAAGTGCATTTATTTGCTGAGCTGTCAGCCGATGATGTAGAGAAATAAGAGTCCAAGTTTTGTTTGCTGTGATTTATTTAATTGATTTATTTATGACTATTTATTTAATTGATGAAAACATCCTTAGTTATGCCCAAACAAACCACATGTTCAAATCAGTCCAGATTAATTTTACAAACTACATAAAGATCCAAATATTTTGAACAGAACCTCAAATAAGTTTAATCAAGAAATTGATCTGTGTTTCCACAAATACTTTCAAATACAGATGAGTGACTATTGGTGCCTAATTTAATCGATGATTTACTCTGTAAATGGCCTTCCTTCAGTGAAATATTTTCTTTTTTTGCTATCAGTTGCTCTCCAATGAAATTAAATTAAATGCTCCTTTAAGTCAATGGCTGGTATCCCCAACTAAATACTGTTGCAGTCTTTTTAAACCACCAGGGCTGATCTGACTAAATTTCCATCAAATAATAGATTCTTATTTCTCCATAGGGAGAAGGTAAATGCTTTAGTTTTACTAGGAAACCGTGTGTCTTGGTAGGGAAATAGAGAAATAGTGCAAAAGATTAAGAACAAGCTTGAGAGAAATACCGTGGGAACGGTTCTGTTTCTGAGTTTTCCCTTGTACGATCGTAAAGCATCCACCCACATTAAGCTGTCCCTGCCTTATAAAATTAGTTTGTTTGCCACAGTGAAATCTTGCATTCTTGGTCAAGTTTGAGGCTTCCTTTAGCATTAAAACAGTCCATTAACTAATGGAAAAGAACACAAAGTGCTGGAGCAACTCAGCTGGTCAGGCAGCATCTCTGGAGAACAGTCTGAAGAAGAATAAAGAAGGATCTCGACCCGAAACGTCACCCGTTCCGTCTCTCCAGAGATGGCGCCTGTCCCGCTGAGTTCCTCCGGCATTTTGTGTCTATCTTCAGTCTGAAGAAGAATCCTGACCCGAAACGTCACCTATCCATGTTCTCCAGAGATGCTGCCTGACTCGCTGAGTTACTCCAGCACTTTGTGACTTATTTTGTAAACCAGCAGCTGCAGTTCCCTTGTTTCTCCATTAACAGTTACTAGTTTGGTTAATTTTGGTCAATTTCGCAGGATAAGAAGCAATCCTTATTTCAGACCCTCATTTTTCAATATTCGATCAAGTGGAGAGTAGAAGAACAATTAAAGACATTCCCTCACTTCCATCGCACACTTGTAACTGTTGAATTTTAGAATTGTGATTGGCTTCAATCAGTTTATTTCACACAAACCCAACTCTGATATGAACCTTCTTATTGAATGCTGTTATTTTCTACTTCATTTTAACTAACGTACAATAATGGCATTTTATTGGATTATGTTTTTGATGTATGTACTTGTTGAAGTTCATGTTTATGACTGTTGCTTGACAACAGGAACAGCTCTTTGGAATTTTATGTTTTACAATAAGCTATGGACATAGTTCAGACTTTTCACAAGGTCTTTACACTGACTCAGTGAATTGTTTCATGCCAGCTCTTTGAAAGCTGGTCTTCAGGTTGTTTTGCCTCATTGGCCTGATCTTGCTTTCCATTATTTGGGCTGTATCTACTCTTTCTTTCATATATATCTTTTTTAAATTTTCAATCAATGTACTTCTTAAGTATATTTTTGGTATTTACAATATCCATGCTCATTCTGTGAATTCAAGTGTTTTTTTTTACCTCTCTGTAAATCTCATCTTAAGGCAACATAGTTAATAATAGATATTTGCAATGAATATAGTTTTTTTCAGTTTAGTTTAGAGGTACAGTGATTCGGGGTTGTATTTCATGATCTGCTTCTCTCCATTTAGTTTAGTTTGGAGATGCAGCGCAGAAACAGGCCCTTCGACCCACCAGCAGTCTCAGCACACTAACACCATCCCGCCCCCCTGACATCAGTCTGAAGAAGGGTCTCGACCCGAAACGTCACCCATTCCTTCTCTCCTGAGATGCTGCCTGACCTGCTGAGTTACTCCAGCATTTTGTGAAATAAATACCTTCGATTTGTACCAGCATCTGCAGTTATTTTCTTATAACACTATCTGTGAATCTGTGGAATTCTCTGCCTCAGAAGGCAGTGGAGGCCAATTCTCTGAATGCATTCAAGAGAGAGCTGGATAGAGCTCTTAAGGATAGCGGAGTCAGGGGGTATGGGGAGAAGGCAGGAACTGGGTACTGATTGAGAATGATCAGCCATGATCACATTGAATGGCGGTGCTGGCTCGAAGGGCCGAATGGCCTACTCCTGCACCTATTGACTATTGTCTATTATCCTACACACACTAGGCACAATTTACAATTAAATCAAGTCAATTAACCAACAAACTTATACATCTTTGAAGTGTGGAAGGAAAGCGGAGATCCCAGAGAAAACCCACGTAGGTCATGGGGAGAATGTACAAACTCCAGATAGACAGCACCCGCAGTCAGGATCAAACCGAGCTCTCTGGCGCTGCTGAGTAGCAACTCTACCACTGCACCACTGCGCCATCCAAAGCCACAGGATGAAACTTGGGGAATTGTTGTGGAAACTATTGAGGGCGTGCAGCGTAGGTTCACGAGGTGAATTCCCGGAATGGCGGGACTGTTATATGTTGAAAGACTGGAGCGACTGGGCTTGTATACAATGGAATTTAGAAGGATGAGAGGGGATCTTATTGAAACATATACGATTATTAAGGGACTGGACACGCTAGAGGCAGGACACATGTTCCCAATGTTGGGGGAGTCCAGACCCAGGGGCCACAGTTTAAGAATAAGGGGTAGGCCATTTAGAACGGAGATGAGGAAACACCTTTTTCACTCAGAGAGTTGTAAATCTGTGGAATTCTCAGCCTCAGAAGGCAGTGGAGGCCAATTCTCTGGATGCTTTCAAGAGAGAGTTAGATAGAGCTCTTAATGATAGCGTAGTCAAGGGGTATGGGGAGAGGGCAGGAACGGGGTACTGATTGTGGATGATCAGCCATGATCACATTGAATGGCGGTGCTGGCTCGAAGGGCCGAATGGCCTCCTCCTGCACATATTGTCTATTGTCTATTGTGTATTGAATCATTTCAAACGCAACACCTGGTGTTACTTTAATCTCAGAAAATGCACTAAAGATAAATCCTTTATTTTCTTCTGTCTATCTACTTATATTGTACATCACTATCTACTTATATTGCCAAATCATTATATTTCCTTTTATTAAATTGTAACAGTTTGACAATCTGCAGAAGAGATTAATCCATGAGGCTCTAGCTGCTTGCCTTAGGTCTCTATTGGAAATGCTGGACAGGTGTATGAATGCAGTTTCATAGAACAGTTTAATTTTAGCCCTTGTGCTTAACCTGCATTGCTTAATGAAAATATTTCAAATCTTGTCTCACAATGTAATTCTACAAATCCTGAGGGTTTTTCCTTAGTTCAGGTTGGCAGTGGATAGGAGCAGCTTTCCATGCGTGGGTTTTGTGACCTGCTCACTTGGCGTCATTTGAAAACCATTCCTGATTAATTCTGAACCATCATGTCTTCTTGATGGTAGACACAAAATGATGAAGTAACTCAGCGGGACAGGTCGCATCTCTGGAGGGAAGGAATGGGTGACGTTTCGGGTCGTGACCCTTCTTCAGACTGATGTCAGGGGAGAGGAAGATACATAGATAAGGAAGAGTAAGGTGTGAAAACAGGACAAAGGGGATGAAGCTCAATGATCTATGTAGAATAGATAATTGTTAACTGGGAGAAGGTAACAACAAAGCAAGCAGAGATAAAATGTAGTCGGAGACAGTCAGACTGGTCGGAGAACTGGGAAGTGGGAGGGATGGAAAGAGAAGGAAAGCAAGCGTTACTTGAAGTTAGAGAAGTTAATGTTCATACCGCTAGGGTGTAAGCTGCCCAAGCGAAATATGAGGTGCTGCTCCTCCAATTTGTGCTGGGACCTTGGTTGTCTTCAAGATGATGTACTCACAAACTGTTGATGTGTCGTTATGCCCAGGATTTTGACTCGGCAGTAATGGTGATATATTTACAAGTTTGCCTGCAAGGGTGACTCAGACCTTTGGCTTGTCCCTCATATTCTGTTCCAATGAAGTTCAACTTGAAATAGTGAATAGTCAGTGGTTCAGTAGTAGAGTTGCTGCCTCACAGCACCAGAGACTCGGGTTCAATCCAACTATGGATGCTGTCGAAACTGAGTTTGTACATTCACGCTGTGACCACGTGGAGTTTCTCCCACATTCCAAAGATGTACAGGTTTGTTCATAAGTTCATAAGTCATCGGAGCAGAATTAAGCCATTCGGCCCATCGAGCCTACTCCGCCATTCAATCATGGCTGATATATCTTTCTCTCTTAACCCCATTCTCCTGCCTTCTCCCATAACCATTCACCCTTACTAGTGAAAAATCTGTCAATCTCCACCTTTAAATTACCTCATCTGTGGCAATGAATTCCACAGATTTGCCATCCTCTGACTAAATAAATTCCTCTTCAATTCCTTTCTAGAGATACATTCTTTTATTCTGAGGCTATGCCATCTGGTCCTAGACTCTCCCACTAGTGGAAACATCCTCTCCGCGTCCACTCAATCGAGGCCATTCAGTATTTGGTAAGTTTCAGTTTATAGCAGATGATGGAAAGCAGTCCTGCTTTGCTGGTGTCCTATGGAGCTGATAGACCTGTTTCGAATCAGCCCTATTTCACAATGTATGGTACTTTATTGAGGTACATGTACTGAGGTACATGAAATTCATTTTTGTATACAGTTCACTACAAGTATCACTATACATACGAACTTAGATACATATCAGATAAGCATCTCAGATACAGTACAAATGTTTTGCAGTAGAACACGGAGTCAGTATACAGAGTCGCCAGTTTGGCGCCATTTTCAAGGAACAGCCTTTGTAAGTGCGGGGATCTTGATCTGACCATGAAGGTCTCATGTCCTGGCCAAGTGTAGCCGTTGATGTCCGCCGCCTCTGCCCCACTGCTGTTGTCCGCGTCTGGCCCACTTGCTCGTCCTTCTGGAACGGCACCCAGTCCAGCCGTGCCCCAGGCTGCTGCAGGGCCTACAGCCGCCCACTCCACCATTGAGGCCGTGCACTCCCTCCCGCTGCAGGTCTGTTTACCGGTCCTCCAGGTGGGCTCCCCTGGGTCCGTGTTCCGCGAGGGGGGGGGTTGGGCCTTTCGGGTGGGTTCTGGTCCACGGCGCGGGTTCTGGTCCACAGTAGGCAAGTCCTCGGTCTACGGCGGGCCGGCTGGGCCGACCGTCCAAGTCCTCGGTCTGCGGCGGGCGGCCTGGGCCTACTGGGCAAGTCCTCGGTCTACGGCGGGCGGCCTGGGCCGACCAGGCAAGTCCCTGGCCTACGGTCCTCGGTCTACCTGCCGTAGCTCCCCGGGATACATTTGCAGGTTTGAGAATCGTGCTTCAAACACCATGAAGATGTGTTTTCAATTTAAATTTGGGGTTTTGCCTGCAGAAAGATGGTGCAATGACACCTCTTTCATTTCACCTGTTGACATTTGCATCTGCATCCAAGATCAAAAAGTCTAATTTTCCACTTTTTTGACTGTCTTAACACCTGTCACAGGCTTGGTCTGATGCCCTTGAATGTTCGATCAGTTGGGGTGTAAGCAAAGCATTTTTGAAAATGGCTTTGAAGTGCCACAAAGTGCTGGAACATGGATGGCTGACGTTTCAAGTCGTGACCCTTCTACCCTCTCCACAATGCAGTACATGGCCATGCTGTTCTCAATGCTACTTCCGTCTGGTGTTTAACACTGAAAAAATCTGGCATTAACTGAGGGAGGGGAGGGAATGGTAATGAGCGGGCGGTATAAAGGAATTTCAAAAGACTGCTGGCTTTGGCAATGTAGAGAGTAATATTTTACACAAGTTGTCGGTTTAACATTAACATGTATCAAAATTGATCACCTTTAGAGGGACTTCTTGTGTTTGTGTGTAGTTCCAGACAAGGATGGATTATCCTGTGGTCCTGAAATCAGTGTTAAGATGATGTGCTCAGCTGCTTATGATGTACTCTGATGCTTCATAGGAAACAGAGCAATCATCAAATGGATTAAAGCTAACAGCAGTAGCTGATTTTTTTTTTGCACGAGCATTATAGTTATTGAGTCATTGATTAAAAAAATAATCATTTACAGGCTGTTAAACTGGTGCAAGTAAAAGATCATTGTTCTCTTGATGGTACATATAACAATTAAACACTTGTGAATTGATTCTGCTAGCAATGCTCTAAGTCGCTTCATTCTTGTGTTTAGATTTTAGCATGGGAACAGGCCCTTCGGCCCACTGAGTCCATGCCCGCCAGCGATCACCGCCTACATTAGTACTATCCTACACACTAGGGACAATTTACAATTTACAGAAGCCATTTAACTGACAAACCCGTATATCTTTGGTGTGGGAGGAAACCGGGGCACTTGGAGAAAACCAATGGAGTCACACAAGCGGGTATAGAAACATAGAAACATAGAAAATAGGTGCAGGAGTAGGCCATTCGGTTCTTCGAGCCAGCACCGCCATTCAATGTGATCATGGCTCATAATCCACAATCAGTATCCCGTTCTTGCCTTCTCCCCATATCCCTTGATTCCGCTAGCCCTAAAATCTCTATCTAACTCTCTTTTGAATGCTTGTTACATCCTCAAAAAATACAAAAAATTCCCCTTCATTAATCCATGCTGACTTGGACCGATCCTGCTATCCAACTGCGCTGCTATTACATCTTTAATAATTGACTCCAGCATCTTCCCCTCCACCGATGTCAGGCTAACTGGTCTATAATTCCCTGTTTTCTCTCTCCCTCCTTTCTTAAAAAGTAGGATAACATTAGCTACCCTCCAATCCACAGGAACTGAACCAGAATCTATAGAACATTGGAAAATGAGTACCAATGCATCAACGATTTCTAGTGCCACCTCCTTGAGTACCCTGGGATGCAGACTATCAGGCCCTGGGGATTTATCAGCCTTCAGTCCCATCAGTCTACCCAACACCATTTCTTGACATATGAATTTCCTTCAGCTTCTATCACCCTAGATCCTCTGTCCCCTAGTACTTCTGGGAGATTGTTTGTGTCTTCCTTACTGAAGACAGAACCAAAGTACCTGTTCAACTCATCTGCCATTTCCTTGTTCCCCATAATAAATTCATCTGTTTTGTCTTCCAGGGACCCACATTTGTCTTAACTAATCTTTTCCTCTTCATGTATCTAAAGAAGCTTTTACTCTCCTCCTTGATATTCTTGGCAAGCTTACCTTTGTACTTCATCTTTTCTCCCCAGGTTGCCTTTTTAGTTACTTTCTGTTGTTCTTTAAAACTTACCCAATCCTTTTATCGCAGGTAGATCATGCAAACTCCACACAGAAAGGGGCCCAAAGTCTGGTTCAAACCCGGGTCTTTGCAACTGTGTTGTCCTTTGCAACTGTTTCCCGGTGATGTCTCACAAAATCTATGTCTCATGCCTCTACATTATTTGTAACTGTGAGGTGTTTTGTAATTTTTTATGATGAATACCAAAAAAAAATCCCCCAGGTTTTACAATAGTTGCCTGGTCTTGTTTGCAGGTTGCGAACAGTGAGATACCAACGCGCAGAGATATTTTCCTTTTGTGTTGAGTATTCAATAAAGCTTTGACAGTTGAAGGTTTTCTCAATGAATGAAATACTGAAGATGAGAATTCTCATCCCACAATTCTGAAGTAGTTCACTGCAGAATGTGGACTGGTGTATTTAATTATAGTTTGAGGACTTTTTGTTAACATCATCCTCACGGTGCAATATTTCTTCAAGTCTCATTTCTTTTCTTCTGCATTCCCACCTTTACTCTTCTTTGTCTGAAGTGCAGTTTCTTTTGCCATGCGCATTGACAACCCCAAGTACAGGAGATTAAGCTGTTTATTTGCTTTTCTAATTGCCGGTTTGGGGAACAAGCAATAGACAATAGACAATAGGTGCAGGAGTAGGCCATTCAGCCCTTCGAGCCAGCACCGCCATTCAATGCGATCATGGCTGATCACTCTCAATCAGTACCCCGTTCCTGCCTTCTCCCCATACCCCCTCACTCCGCTATCCTTAAGAGCTCTATCCAGCTCTCTCTTGAAAGCATCCAACGAACTGGCCTCCACTGCCTTCTGAGGCAGAGAATTCCACACCTTCACCACTCTCTGACTGAAAAAGTTCTTCCTCATCTCCGTTCTAAATGGCCTACCCCTTATTCTTAAACTGTGGCCCCTTGTTCTGGACTCCCCCAACATTGGGAATATGTTTCCTGCCTCTAATGTGTCCAATCCCCTAATTACCTTATATGTTTCAATAAAATCCCCCCTCATCATTGACCCTGCTCTTTGAATTGTGGCTTCAGACCTCTGCATTCACCTGCCAACTAACTTTAAAATGCAGAGAGCAACATCAAACATTGTGTGGTACTGACTGATACCTTTGACTCCATGAATCGGATGGCACAGTGTCACAGGGGGTAGAGCTGCTGCCCCACTGAACCAGAGACCCCGGTGCGATCCTGACCTTGGGTGCCATCTGTGTGGCATTTGCACTTGTGTTCTCCCTGTGATCCAGTGGATACCCTCTGGGTGCTCAGGTTTCCTCCCACATCCCAAAGATGTGCGGGTTTGCAGGTTAATTTGTCTCTATAAATGACCCCGTGTGTGTAGGGAGTGGATGTGAAACTGGGACAACATAGAACTAGTGTGAACAGGTGTTTGATGTTCGGCATGGACTCGGTGGCTGACACATGTTGCGTGCTATCCAGTCAGCGGAAACACAACACATGATTACAATCGATTACAAATCGAGCCATCTACAGGGGCCTGTTTCCGAGCTGTATCTCTAAAAAAATGCGTGAAGCATTCTCCTCAAGTATGACTACCCTCACAACTTGTATTCATTTTATATTTGGTGCCCAACGTCGTGCAAGCTGTGATCCCAATCAACCGGTTAGAATTAGATCCAATTAGTATGTCATCACTTCTACGCTATTCTCGCCACTCCGTTGCACCTCAATTCCAACAAGTTTCCACTCGAGTGGAACTGACCTACCGGACAAATGGAAATCTATTTAATTTACATCAACTCCACTCAAGAACCAAGATGGGCCAACCTCTGCAAACATGCTGCAGAATGCACCTGACATTTACATAAGTGTGCGTTTAGAGGCTGAGTTCCATGTCATCATCGACTTGTTTTGAGTGTAAATAGACAATAGACAATGGGTGCAGGAGGCCATTCGGCCCTTCGAGCCAGCACCGCCATTCAATGTGATCATGGCTAATCATTCTCAATCAGTACCCCGTTCCTGCCTTCTCCCCATACCCGCTGACTCCGCTATCCTTAAGAGTTCTATCCAGCTCTCTCTTGAATGCATTCAGAGAATTGACCTCCACTGCCTTCTGAGGCAGAGAATTCCACAGATTCACAACTCTCTGACTGAAAAAGTTTTTCCTCATCTCAGTTCTAAATGGCCTACCCCTTATTCTTAAACTGTGGTCCCTTGTTCTGGACTCCCCCAACATTGGGAACATGTTTCCTGCCTCTAACGTGTCCAACCCCTTAATAATCTTAATAAATGAAGGAATGGACCTTCATGCTGAGCGTCTGCAAAACTGAGGTCCTTCATTATCCTGGCTAGAGTGTACAATGCAAAGAAAGGCTGCTCCTTGACCCCAGAAAACATGGAGTAAGACGCATGTTTTGGGAGTCAATTCTCAAGGAAGCTGATACTTTCAATGTACAAGTGCAACGGTTGGCACTGAGGAAAAGGGAGTTTGATGAACAAGACACGTTCAGAAGTCATGAGCTCACTGGACGTGTCATGATACCAAGATACCAACATGTTAACAGCTATCAGTGTGTTTAAAGGTGCCTTTAAAGCAGATTGTTTCTGAAAGGGAGTGTGGCTACAAGGACCTTATTTCGTGGTGGTCAATTCCACTGAACAATGTGCATCTTCAAAGGTCTTGTCAAATGGAAGGAGCTCCAGGACGTAGCATCACCGGCATCCATCATCTGTAAAAAAGTGACACCTTCTTAAATCAGACACCGGGACCAGCGGCATTGTAACAACATCAAAGAATCAGGCATGGCAGTAGCTGATGGAAAATGTAATACTTGCTGAGTTGTCACTCCAGTTCAATTTATTTGACTTGTTTGTACTTCATGTTCAGCTGTAGGATCCTCAAATCATGCTGCCAATGTGTCTTAATACTGCATCAGTCTCTTAACTTATTATTTTTTAATAGAGCTGTTATGTTACAACTGAATGGCTTGCTCGGCTATTTTGGAGGGCGGAAATAAGTCAACAGCTAACTGTAGTTTTCATGTTTGTCTATCTTTTGGCACAGAGATCAACAGTTTGCAAGATCCTAGGTCGTGACTTGAATTGTCTTTGCCATTTGTGTTTGACCATATGGGGCAGAAGTGTCAATCTCTCTCTTGGAGGCCAGTGATACCTAAAGCATGCTGATATTGAATCAACAAAATGGCAAATCACAATTGGCATAATCTTCATGCACCATAAGCCCCTTCTAATTTAAAAGTATAACTCAAAGTCATTTATTTCAAGAAGATTGTAGATTATGTTTTATGTTCAAAGTTAACAATTACAGGGAGAATTTTACCGCTGTGCCATCGAGCCGCCCATTTATCTTAACCTACGTATCTATCTTTATAATACCAAAACTCCAATTCAAATGTAACAAAGGTAAACTTCTTAAGTGGTTTATTCCTGCTTTCATCTAAGTCATCCTGTTTACTGCACTGCATTTGTGCTTTTGTCCAATTAAAATCAGAGCTTGCATTATCTGAAGAAGGGTCTCGACCCGAAACATCACCCATTCCTTCTCTCCAGAGATGCTGCCTGACCCGCTGAGTTACTCCAGCATTTTGTGTCTACCTTGCATTGTCCTAGTCAGGCTATCTTGCACCTTGGAAACAACTTTAGAATCCTTCACCTTTAACAGTGCTGTGTTACTGCATCTCTGCAGCTGCCGTCCACAGTTCTCAGTCTTTGCTCTACAGATCGAATTCAACATTCATTCCCCATTCCATGTTTATTTTAGTTTAGAGTTTAGTTTAGAAATACAGCGTGGAAACAGGCCCTTCAGCTCACCGAGTCTATGCCAACCATTGATCACCCGTACACTCGTTCTATTTTTATCCCACTTGCGCATCCAACACACTAGGAGCAATTTACAGAAGCCAATTATCCTATAAACCTGCATGCCTTGGGAATGTGGGAGGAAAGTGTTGACCCTGTCCATAATCTGTTTCATTTATTCCCCTCACTTGGTGTTCATATTCAAGGTGGCACAGTGGCGCTGCGGTGGAGTTGCTGCCTTACAGCGCCAGAGACCTGGATTCGACTCTGACTACAGGTGCTGTCTGGTCGGAGTTTGTACGTTCGCTCCGTGTGCGCGTGGGTATACTCTGGGTGCTCCGGTTTCCTCCCACATTCGAAAGATGTATAGGTTTGTAGGTTAATTGGTTTTGGTAAAAATTGTAAATTGTCCCTAGTGTGTAGGATAGTGCTAGTGTGTGGGGTGGTCGCTGGTCGGTGCAGACCTGAGAGGCCAAAGGGCCTGTTTCCGTGCTGTATTACTAAAATAGTAATTATTAAACTAAACTAAGCTAAATATTCTTGAATATTCAAAGTATTCAGAGGCAGTGTACAGCAGCCAATCATGAGGGAGAAACAAAATAAAGAATAAAATTTGACTTTCCTGACTTGAGGTTGGGCAAAACATTAATTTGCGTAAAACTGCATATTTGATGTGCCTGTTGACATTGTAATTGCAAATAAGCACTTTGAGGAACTATCGTTTCAAATCGTTAATTTGAAGCCTTAATTTCAGGTTATCTGACGCAGTTCACACTTCATGATTTAGTTCAAACACTGAAGGGGGTAAATTCAGGCTTGGCTACTAGTATGGAATATACAGTTGCTTCCAGATATTTTGCACTGTTGACATGGAGTTAAGCATTGGATCATTGCAAGAAGCACATTTTATGACCTCAATTGCATTAATGAACAATGGCTGGAGGCCTAGTTATGTTTCTATGTAGCCCCTGCATTAAAGAACACAAGGGCAGATCGGAACAAACTCCTGAACTGAAAGAGGTGCAGCACCCAGAAGCAACCCTGAGTATTGTCCTGTTGAGCAAGCAACCAGTCGGAAACGTTTAACCGTTCGTGTACAAGGCAGAACGCTGACAGGAAATCACAACAAACCCAGCTATCAGGTCTGATCGACCTGGCCCAGGAGAATAGATACAAATGTCAGAGACATTCAGAAGCACTTCAAAAGCTTGACAGATTTGAAAGATGACAAAGCTAGTGAAATGGCTTTGCCATCTGTTGCAGCTTTTCTCAGCAGTCTTAATATGATCTGCCGATGTTTGCATTTACGGCGTGCCAGTCTATTGGACAGCAAGTTTACAATATGGAGCATAGAACAGTACAACAGAGGTACAGACCCTTCGGCCCATAATGTCTGGGCCTTCTGGATTCAAACTAACCAAGTGTGGGCAAGGAAGGATCTGAACAGCACGTGGATTTGCTGGACCTGCTCAAACTGGACTGATATCCCAAACTGTGCAGGTGAATGCCATGTACAGTATTCCAACTATGGCCTAATCAATAGTTTATATATCTTCAGAAATATCCCCTTCTTTTCTCTACAACTCTGCATAATAAATCCTGCTTTTGTTTCAAACTCTGCCCGAAAGAACACCTTGCATTTGTAAAGTGATAAATTCAAAACCACTTCATGTCAACATTGTCAAACAGGATTTCGTACAGAGCCATATTAGAGTTTATTAGGTCAAAGGATGGATTTTAAAGAGCTTCACAAATTGGGGGAGAGAGTTGTTGAGGCGATGAGTGTTTTTGGGGGGAGCGATGGGGAGACATTCGAGAGGTCCTTGATGATGCTGGTTGCCTTTTTGAGGCAGCACCTCCGATAGACCCCTTCGATGGTGGGGAGGTCAGTACCCGTGATGGACTGGGTGGTGTTCACCGCCTTTTATAATCTCCTTTGTTCCTGGGCGTTCGAGTCAATGAACCAGGCCATGACGCAACCAGCCAATGTGCTCTCTACCACATACCAGTGGAAGTTTAGACGAGTATTCATCGACATACCAAATCTTCTCAAGAGGCGTTGATGGGCTTTCTTTATGATGGTATCAAAGTGCTGGATCCCAACAGACCTTCAGAGATCTGGCAAGCCCGGGGATTAGAAGTTGTTGACTCTCTCCACCGCCGACCCATTGGCGAAGACAGGTTTGTGGATCCTCGGCCTTCCTCTTCCAAAATCAACAATCAACTCCTTGGTTTTTCTTATGATAAGAGCAGTGTCGTTGTCCTGGCACCATTTGGTCAGTTGATCGATCACCTTCCTATACTCTGACTCATCATTATCCATAATTCATCCAACAACGGTGGTGTTGGCAACTTTAAAGATGGGGTTGGGACTGTGTCTGGTTACACAGTCATGACAGTACAGAGTGAGTAGAGCAGGAGGTTGGGCACACAGCCATGAAGTGCTCCTGTGCTAATGGTTATCGAGGAGGAAATGTTGTTGCCAATTCACACCGATTATGTTCTGTTGATGTAGAAGTCAAGAATCCAGTTGTAAAAGGATGCACTGAGACTTAGTTCCTGAGATTGGTAACAGAGTTGGAGGGGATGATGGTGTTGAATGCCGAACTGTATTCGATGAACAACACCTAACATATGTCTAAGTGATCCAGTGCAGAGCCCACAAGATTGCATCTCTCCCATTGATCTATTGTGGTGGTATGCAAATTGTAGTGGGTCCAGGTTCTTGCTAAGCAAGGAGTTGATGTGTACCATAGCCAACCTCTCAAAGCACTTCATCACCACGCACATTAGTGCCACCGAACTGTAGGTGTTGAGGTATTGAGGCACGTTACCTTACTCTCCTTGGGCAAGGTGAGTAGAGAAGTCGGGCAGTCATTTTGTAGCTGTGTGAAACTTTAGTTAGGCCACATTAGGAGCATTGTGTGCAATATTGGTACCGCAACTCAGGAAAGATGTGGGGTTTTAGAGAGCGTGCAGAGGACATTCCCCAGGATGTTGCCTGGATTAGAGAGCATTAATTATAAGGAGAGGTTGGTCAAATTTGAATTGTTTTTTCTGAAGCATTTGAGGTTGACCTGATAGAAGTAAATACAATTATGAGAGGCATAGACAGGGTACGTAGTCAGGGTCTTTTTCCAAAGCTGGAAGTGTCAAATATGAGAGCGCATAGCTTTAAGGTGAGGCGGGGGGGGGGAGGGGAAGTTTAAAACGGATTTAGGTGGCAAGTTTTTACATGAAGAATGGTAGGTGTCTGGAACGCGCTGCTAGGAGAAGTGGTGGCAGCAGATACGCAGATGCATTTAAACAGATGCATGAACAGGCAGGGAATTGAGAGATACAGGCTACATGCAGACAGATGTTGAGGCTGAACTATACTCTCACCAACTAGAGAGCAGTCCAGATCTCCCATCTACCTCATTGAACAAGTTCAAACTATCTTTAATCAGTCTGAAGTAGGGTCTCGACCCGAAACGTCACCCATTCCTTCTCTCCCGAGATGCTACCTGACCCGCTGAGTTACTCCAGCATTTTGTGTCCACCTTCGTTTTAAACCAGTATCTGCAGTTTTTCTTTCCTGCTATTTTTCATCAGATTTTGCTGGACTTAATCTTGTACTAAACGTTATACCGTCATTTATCCTTTTTCCTGTATCTGTACACTGTGGATGGCTTGATTATAATCATAAATAGTTTTTTCGTTCACTGGATAGCCTCTTCCAACCTCATCGACTGTTTCCGTTGTTATTGATGTGAATATATCAGTGAGACAACGCAGACAGGGTGATTGTTTTGCTGAACATTTGCGCTCAGTCCACCTTGCCCAACGCGATCTCCCAGTTGCCAAACATTTTAACTTCCCTTCCCATTCCCATACTGACCTTTCTGGCCTGACCTCCTCCAATGTCAGCGTGAGGCCACACACATAAATTGGAGGAACTGCAGCTCATATTTAGCTTGGGCCGCTCACAACCCAGTATGAACATTGGTTTCCCTAATTTCAAGTAACCCCTGCATTCCCTCTTTCCCGCCTTCAGTCTGAAAAAGGGTTCAGCCTGAAACATCCCCATTTCTTTTTTTCCGGAGATGCTGCCTAACCTACTGAGATACTCCAGCACTTTGTGTCTATCTAAATGAAACTAAATTGGTGTTGTGTTCGGCACAGACATTGTGAGCCATGGGGATTTTTCCTGTGCTGGTACTGTTCTATTTTCTATTCATGTTTCCATGAGCAGACAGTGAAAAAGTAGGAAAATCAAGCATACACTTAATTACAGGTGAAAATGAAATGAATTTCTTATATTTGTACAACGTTAGTTTCTCATAATGTTTGCTATGTATTACGTGGGCCAAGCTTGAATGTTTACCGGATTGAATTAGATTCAATGAATTGACCTGCGACTTGTTCTTATAGAAAATAAATGGATATTTTAGCAGTGCACCAGTAGAGCTTCAACATTCAATAATTATATCTCATTAATAATCAGATACTTTAACAAGGCAGACTAAGGTAAAAAGATGATTGTGTGAAGAATTAATGTCACGTCTCTTGGCAAATCTTGCTGTTGCTGAGTAGAAGTCTTCTATCTTATTGTTTTCTGCTGAACAACATGCTTAATTAATCATAATTATAGCTATGAGTGGGAGTAGTTGAATTTATATTAATAATGGCGCAACATGGCTCTGATTTGAAATTTGTACTTGGTATTCTTCACGTTGCCTTAATTTCCACGCTTTCTTTAATGAACCTTGTATCCCAAAAGAGTGGCAATAATTTTACTGGGCCATTACAAGTGTTACTTTGCCAGGTGCAAATTAGCAAATTTGCAGATGATACAAAGCTGGGTGGCAGTGTGAACTGTGAGGAAGATGCTATGAGGTTGCAGGGTGACTTGGACAGGTTGTGTGAGTGGGCGGATGCTTTGCAGATGCAGTTTAATGTGGAAAAGTGTGAGATTATCCACTTTGGTGGTAAGAATAGGAAGGCAGATTATTATCTGAATGGTATCAAGTTAGGAAAAGGGGACGTACACCGTGATCTGGGTGTCCTAGTGCATCAGTCACTGAAAGGAAGCATGCAGGTACAGCAGGCAGTGAAGAAAGCCAATGGAATGTTGGCCATAACAAGAGGAGTTGAGTATAGGAGCAAAGAGGTCCTTCTGCAGTTGTACAGGGCCCTAGTGAGACCGCACCTGGAGTACTGTGTGCAGTTCTGGTCTCCAAATTTGAGGAAGGATATTCTTGCTATTGAGGGCGTGCAGCGTAGGTTTACTAGGTTAATTCCCGGAATGGCGGGACTGTCATATGTTGAAAGACTGGAGCGACTAGGCTTGTATACACTGGAATTTAGAAGGATGAGAGGGGATCTTATCGAAACGTATAAGATTATTGAGGGGTTGGACACATTAGAGGCAGGAAACATGTTCTCAATGTTGGGCTCGAAGGACCGAATGGCCTACTCCTGCACCTATTGTCTATTGTCTATTGTGCCCGAATCATTTGGAGAGTGCCTGTTCAACCATGTTACTCAGATGGCCAGATCAATCGCAGTCTAGTGACCAGGAGTGTGTAGGAAGGAACTGCAGATGCTGGTTTACACTGAAGATAAGCAGCACAAAATGCTGGAGTAACTCAGCGGGACAGGCAGCATCTCTGCAGAGAAGGAATGGGCGACGTTTCTGGTCGAGACCCTTCTTCAGACCCTTCTTCAGAGTGTTTGAAGAAGGGTCTCGAAATGAAACGGCACCCATTTCTTCTCTCCAGAGCTGCTGCCTGTCCCGCTGAGTTTCTCCAGCATTTTGCGTCTTATCTGCAGTCGAGTGACTAACAACCTTTTTTTTTTTTTCAACCTTGGGTTTGTTTACCTGCACCTTGATTCTTTTTGGACTGGTAGATATTGGTATTTATAACCTTTTACAAATACAAAAATGATCAGCCAATGGTAACATAAATATTAATTTTACTGGCAGTGGTGAAGTGAAGTGCTACATTGTCTTGCAGGACAAGGGAATTTATCAAATTGTCAATCCAAATCACACTTTAAGGTATTTTGCTTAAGGTGAATTCACTTTAAGGTGAATTTATTTCACTGTTCTGATTGTGCATGACTTTCATCTGCACAGTTTGTGAAAGTCTTTAGCAATCATCTGAAGAGAAATGTTGCTATGCTGGTAAATGAAATGAGCATTGTTAAAAAATGTAGTAACATCACTGATTAACTATATACAAGAATCATATAGATTTCTGATCTTGCAACATGTAGATATGTGGATCACCTCTGCCTCTCTTATTTTTTTTTTAAATTTTGGTTTATTTTGATTGAACTCAAGATTTGTTGAATTTTGACATGCCTTTTATATTTGATGTTGATCGGCCCCAATGTATTTTGGTGTGTTTCATGGTTGCCTGTTAAACGATTGAAGTAATGTTCACAATATAAGTGTCAGTCAAGCAATCATCCACTCTCCTCAAATGGTCCACAGCATAATTGTATCATCTATTGTTGCTTCATGTATGCATGTTTAGTTTAGTTTAGTTTAGAGAAAACAGCATGGAAACAGCCTCTTCGACCCACCGAGTCCACGCCGACTATCAATCACCCATTCACACGAGCTCTACACACTTCCTACATGCTCGGGACAATTTACAGAAACCAATCAACATACAAACCAGCAACTCTGGGATGTGGGAGGAAACCAGAGCACCTGGAGGAATCCCATGTGGTTACAGGGAGAATGTGCAAACTCTACACAATCAGCACCTGAGGTCAGGAACGAACGTAGGTCTCTGGTGCT
This sequence comes from Rhinoraja longicauda, assembly GCF_053455715.1. NCBI lineage: Eukaryota > Metazoa > Chordata > Chondrichthyes > Rajiformes > Arhynchobatidae > Rhinoraja > Rhinoraja longicauda. Next base: position 10,571,455 of record NC_135976.1, read on the forward strand.
GTGAGGCAGTGGCCCTGCCAGCTGCTCCACTGTGACACCCTCGCCTATTATCACCTTTTGCAACCCCCTCTTCCAGCTCTGGTAAATAATGAATAATTGGTCTAAGATTAAGCCTTCAATGTATCCCGTGCCTGAATTTTGTGGGTTAACCTCAAATAAAATGGAACCTCTACATTCACCCAGTTTAATATCAGCTAGTCTGGGCCAAGCGCGGCAAATGGGATGAGTTTAGATTGGGCATCTCGGTTGGCAGGATGAGTTGGGCTGAAGGGCCTTTTTCGGTGCTGAATGACTCTGACACTGTTTAAATGTTTATAGTTGATTTTATTTTCATTCGGCCAGCAATGACAGCCAGAAAAGCTTTGATGATACTTTGCCAGGTGTAAAGGTTTTTGGCGGTTTTCCAGAATGGGGCTTCAGAACACTGTTTGAAATGCGATCATCTGATCTTGGCTATCTTATCGTGATCTTTGCATTCAGCTGCTGTGTAGTGAAGAAAGCAAATCTTAAGAAATCCATGCATTTATTTTCATCAATGGTCTGAGGTATGGTAGCTTGCAAGTGAGACCAGCAAGCAATATAAAGGATTTGGTTTAAATCTGATCGTAACTGACAGGCTGTGAAATTAAATGTAATGTATCTAGTTTGTATCCTAGCATGAGAAAAGTATGAAAAAAAACCTGCCTTCTCTGGTGCTGCATATAGATTGTAGGGTTGGTTAAATGAAGTTTAAAATATATTAATTTGATTCTGTAGCAGGGAGACTGTAGATCATCTCAACAAATAATCTTGGCAAACAAAAACTGGCCCATTATACTGTTATATAATTGGAAATGCAAATCATCTCTCTGTCATAAGTATATAGTTTCTACGGTAATGTTTTTTGGGGAATTGTTTAGAAACTGTTTGGTGTTGGGGAAAATATTTCCTCTTCATCTGGTTTTTATTGCAATATCCCTATTGTGTATGTTGAAGTGTTTTGCATGGCTAAGTTGTTTTTGAGTTAAAGTTCAGTGATCGTTTTGTGTTGGGTGACTAAATCCCACTGGTTCTTTTGACCGACCTGTGTGAAATTCCTGCGCTAGCTGTGCACCACATGAATTGAGATTTCAACGTTCATCGTACTGTAGCTCTCTGAACTAGATCCTTCAGCATTTGCACAGTCTTCAACTAAAACCAAGGCGACTGGGAGAGTTTGGTCAACACGTAGCCGGACTGTTGAATGTGAAGCTGACCTAGAATTTCTCATTGTGTTCTCCGGATTCTACACCAACAATGTTCAAAGAAAGAAATTAATGGCTCTTGGAGACCATTGTTAAGGCTGTTCTTTGCATTCCAGAACCTGTATTGTTCGAGTCATTTAGTTCCGAATAGCAGCAAATGCACCACTTTGGGATATTCAGCATTGCTCGGGAAATAGTGCTGCTGAACCATTTGGCATATCACAGACATGTTTCTTATTGGCCTTGGCATATTTGGATCTATAGAAGATTGCCAAAATGTTGTTGTATGTATTGCAGTATAATAGCAACCTATTTTATTTGGGGCAATGTATTTATTTTTTGACAATGTTTAACATGTATTTGCATTAACACTTCCTATTTCACTTTTATTTCATCCATTTAAAACGCTTAAAATCATGGAAAAGTCAATTCAGAGCTAAAGTGTTCAGCTGCATTGGATAAAAGGTTCGATAGTAAATATTCAATGAACAATGTGTAGGAAAATAACTGCAGATGTTGATTCAAATCGAAGGAAGACACAAAATGCTGGAGTAACTCAGCGGGTCAGGCAGCATCTCAGGAGAGAAGGAATGGGTGACGTTTCGGGTCGAGACCCTTCTTCAGACAGAAGAAGGATCTTGACCGAAACGTCACCCATTCCTTATTTCGTGAGATGCTGCCTGACCTGCTGAGTTACTCCAGCATTGTGTGTCCACATTCTATGAACAATGGTCGGCTATTGGGGTGATCTAAAGGTTTGAATCCTTTCCAGTTGTCATCCTTTCTCTTCGTGGTTTACACTCGAGAATTCATCCTTTGAAAGTAGGAAGGTTTTTGGTCTGCATATTCTGGCTCAGTTATTGAATTCCAGAAATTCATTTTTGCATTTTGTTTTAGTGAACAGGCCCTTCGACCCACCGAGTCCACCAGCGATCCCCGTACACTGGCACTATCCTACACGCTAGGGACAATTTACAATCTTTACCAAAGCCAATTAACCTACAAACATGCACGTCTTTGGAATGTGGGAGGAAACCGGAGCACCTGGGGAAAACCCATGCGGTCACATGGTGAACGTATAAACTCCGTACAGTCAGGATCGAACCCGGGCTTCTGGCACTGTAAAGCAGCAACTCTACCGCTGCGCCACTGTGCCACCCCATTGGCAGAAAATAGAATTACATCTGAATATAAAACCCCTCTCACCAATCTGCATATTCAACACTCAACAAGGTTCAATGGCTGAAAATGGCAGGTTACCTGCCATGGTTTCTCTCCCCACTGCCTATAACAGGAACACTTATATGAAATGTTGCATTGGTACAGAACAGGATGGAATCAATCATTAGATAACCTTGGTCTCCATCACTCAGCACCAAATGGTGTGTTTACTCATTTCTGGGCTGCAGGCTTGGGTTCCACTTTGCTGTCATTACTTTGACACTGCGCTAACAAAGATTAATTCCTACTCTACCCTCTTCAAATCGCCATGGCTGGATATTCTTTCTGCCATCATTTGCTCAACTCTGAAGCAGCAGTCCCAAGATGTTCCACTTTGCAACCCTCCTGCTGATCTTTAAAGCTTTCTTTTTACCAAAGATAGACACAAAAAGCTGGAGTAACTCAGCGGGCCAGACCACATCTCTGGAGGAAAGGAATAGGTGATGTTTTGGGTCTAGACCCTTCTTCAGATTTCCTTTTTTATCAGCCCTTTCAAGTTGTCCTCAATTCTAACTCTCCGTTTCTGCTGGTTTTGAGTAAAAGCAGGAGATTTTGAGACAGTAACCATCTTGTAAAGTACAATGATAAAAATATCTATGTGGTACTTTGTGAACTCGAACTTCCCTGATTTCCTTTTAAAGCTACAGTCCTAACAGATTCCACATTCTTTTGTAGAAACATAAACAGCAGCTAAAGCAGGCCACCTTTTTTTTCACTCTGAGGGTGGTGGATATATGGAACAGGTTGCCAGAGGAGCTAGTTGAAGCAGGTTCTATAACATCATTTGAAAGACAATTGTACAGGCACATGGATAAGAAAGGTTTAGAGGGATATGGGCCAAATGTGGACAAATGGGACTAGCTTAAATGGGGCATCTTGGTCAGCATGACTGCGTTGGGCCGAAGGGCCTGTTTGCATGCTCTATGACTCTAAAAGCCCTACCTTTGTTGATATTATACGGAACCTTTCCATATTCTTCGGCAGTTGCATACATTCTTACCATGAATGTTTTAAGAATGTGCTTTCTGTTTCACGAAGATTGAATGGAGGTCGGTGATCATGGAATGGAAACTAACTGTTTCAAATAGCTTTCAACTGTGAAACAAGAGGGAGATGTTTCAGGCAGGAGTGATTTCTTTCGGATTTATAGGACATACTTTTCCCTTGGTAGTTTTGAGCATACAATTTAAACAGTTGTAAAAAGTGGGCTAAGTAATGGTACTTCAGCAACAGCAGATCATTCCTGCATTACTGAATACAATACCACCTGCAGAACTTCTATCAGACTAAGTGCCTGTCTTGTATTTGTGTTTCAGGAGTTTGCTGCACTAACGAAGGAACTGAACGCCTGCAGGGAACAACTTTTGGAGAAAGAGGAAGAGATCTCTGAACTGAAAGCAGAAAGGAACAACACCAGAGTGAGTATGCCAATCCCATTTTACAGGATCAACTGAAAGAATAATGATTGCAAGGTTCAATGATTCATCGTTCAATTCAATAATGCTTTATTGTCACATGTATCCACATACATTGAAATTCATTTGTTTAGTTTAGAGATACAGCGCGGAAACAGGCCCTTCGGCCCACTGGGTCCGCACTGACCAGCGAACCCCGTACATTAACACTATCCCACACACACTGGGAACAATTTTACATTTCTACCAAGCCAATTAACCTACAAACGTCTAAGTCTTTGGAGTGTGGAAGGAAACTGAAGATCCCGGAGAAAACTCGCGCAGTCACGGGGAGAATGTACAAACTCCATACACACAGCACCCGTAGTCAGGATCGAACCTGGGTCTCTGGCGCTGCAAGCGTGGTAAGGCAGCAACTCTACCGCTGTGCCACCTTTATTTTTGCATACGATCCGGTAAAATCATACAGCAGATTTCACCTGGGCAGTACACAACGAGCCACCACGTTTCTGGTGCTGACAAAGTTACAAGGGTTCGTAGTACAGTCTTATCTTCTCTCGCTGGCCCCACCAACGGGTCCCTCTTTGCTCTTGCTGGCCCACCGCCGGCTGGTCGCTCGGCTCCGCGACACACCCCAGGGCGACCAGCAACCAACGCCCTCTCCTCACCCCCTCCACCTTTGCTGCCCGGGGTATCCTTCTACAGCTGACCTCGAGGGCGCGTAGGCCAAAACTCGGCTCCCTCTCCTCCTACCTGAAGAACACGAATAACACCACATATATTCAGAGAGAGGACGGTGGTTGCTGATCGAAACACAAAGTGCTGGAGAAACTCAGCATATCAGGCAACACCTTTGGAAGGAATGAACAGGTGATGTTTCGGGTCGTGACCTTTCTTCAGTTTGTTCCATTATTTACCATGTCAATGACTATTTGTGGTAGTTGCCATGAGTAGTTCATTAAAGTCGAGGAATGTTATTTATCCAGCAAAGAAACCAGGCCGCATTTGAGCAGAACTCCTCTCCCCACTTATTTCTCAATTTGTCACCTTCATTCCAATACTTAAGCTTCTGCTGGGCATGCAGTATGTCTGAAAAGTTGGGATCCTGCATTTGGGACTGAGCGCTGATGAATCAAGAGTCTAGTGGGTTTTATTATCACATGTTCCAGATAGAACAATGAGATTCTTACTTGCAGCAGCACGACAGAATATGTAAACATAGTACACTGCAAACAATATGATAAATGAGAGAGAAAAAAAAGCTCAGTGTGTGTATTTATACACATACTCACAAATACACATATATATAGATCATATATATAGATCATATATATACACACACACATATATAGAATGATCAGCCATGATCACATTGAATGGCGGTGCTGGGCCGAATGGCCTCCTCCTGCACCTATTATCTATTGTCTATATATATATATATATACATACATATACACACACACACACATAACATAACATAACAGAGCAACATAGCAGTCATAGAAAAAAAAAAGAACACAAGACACATGACCCCAACACAAACGTCCATCACAGTGACTCCAAACACCCCCTCACTGTGATGGAGGCAACAAAACTTCCACTCTCTTCCCCACGCCCACGGACAGACAGCTCGTCCCCGACCGACCCGCACAGTCCCCGCACCGGGCGCTGAAACGTCTCGCGGCCGAACCGGGCGATGAAAGGCCCGCGACCAAGCCTTGCGCAGCTAAGTCCCGTGGCCGAGCCGCACCGGGCGATGTCAAGTCCGCAGCCGAGCTGCACCGGGCGATGTTAAGCCCCGCAGCCGAGCTGCACCGGGCGATGTTAAGCCCCGCAGCCGAGCCGCACCACACACATATATATATATACATATATATAGATATAGATATATACACACATGATACAATATGAAACGATGCAATAGAACTTTTTTTATCCAAGGAGGGAAATTGATCTGCCAACAGTCATTAAAAACACAAAATACATGAAACATGAAATTAAAGTGACGAATGGAAAGGCTTGGGGCATGTGGAATGATTGGGAGGGGGGGAGTCAATCTCAGTCTCAATCTAACCCACGACAGAAGGGGGAGGAGTTGTAAAGTTTGATAGCCACAGGGAAGATGGATCTCCTGTGGCGTTCTGTCCTGCATCTTGGTGGAACCAGTCTGTTGATGTCCGCAGCCTTGGCCCTGCTACCCCAGCACACACAGTGAAGGAGATGGCACTGGCTACTACCGATTGGTAGAACATCTGCAGCATCTTATTGCAGTTGTTGAAGAAGCGGAACCTTCTCAAAAGGTTCAGTCACCTATATATATATATATATATATATATATATATATACACACACACACACATTTATTCACAAAATGCTGGAGTAATTCAGCAGGTCAGGCAGCATCTCAGGAAAGAAGGAATGGGTGACTTTTCGGGTCAAGACCCTTCTTCAGACTGAAGAAGGGTCTCGACCTGAAACGTCACCCATTCCTTCTCTCCTGAGATGCTGCCTGACCTGCTGAAGCGCTCCAGCATTTTGTGAATAAATACCTTCGATTTGTACCAGCATCTGCAGTTATTCTCTTACACTATAAATACATACACACATATGTACACACACAAAACAAACATTAATAGTCGTTGGCAGTTTCTCCAGCTCTCACTCTGTGTGTGAGACAAAGCCTAGTCAATCTTCACATAATCTTCACTCAACATTATAACCTCCAGATAGCTTAAATTAATTCTTGAAAATAGAGACATTTGAACTCCTTCCCCAGTCCTTGATAATTTCCAAACCTGTGCTCAAATTCATCAGAGCACACCAAATTAATCTGCAAATCTCACCATTCCACACTGTTCACCATGGGCAGTAAATTTCTCTGCCGATCTCTCGGTTAAAATGTAGTGATAAAGCATCTCCTTCGATGCTCTTAATTTGGCTCAGGCACCTTGGACAGAGCAATCTTACAAAGCCAATTATTCAGCAACTTTGCTTGAATAGGCTCAGCATGTTTGCTCAAAATGAAACAATTCCATTTGCAATGCAGCCCCAGTGATGACCATGATGATCAGAAAGGTGCTACTTATCAGCAAGGTTCTCAGTGTGCACTCCTGTATATCGATGAGACGAAGAGCAGACTGGGCGATCATTTCACTGAACACCTACGCTCAGTCTACCTTGACCTACGCGATCTCCTGGTTGGCAAACATTTTAACTCCCCTTCCCATTCCCATACTGACCTTTCTATCCTGGGCCTCCATTGTCAGAGTGAGTCCACGTGCAAATTGGAGGAACTACACCTCATACCGTATTTTGCTTGGACAGCTTACAACCCCACGGTATGAATATTGATTTCTCTAAATTTAAGTAACCCTTGCATTCCCTCTCTCTACATCCCTCCCCATCCTAGTTTTCCTGCTGGTATCACTGTTCATATCCCTTCATTATCACCTCTTCCGTAGCCAACAATGGACCATTGTGGCCTCCACCTTTCCTCGGCCATCGGTGCTGGCGCTGATTTGTTCTGTACCATTTCATACCTCTAGTTTCCCTCTCCCGTGACTCTCACTCCGAAGAAGGGTCTCGACCCGAAACGTCACCTCTCCATTTTCTCCAGAAATGCTTTATTGAATACTTATTGAATACTTTAAACAACAATACATTCCAAAATGTATTGTATACTTGATGTCAGGCCACAAGGAGATTTTCAGGCATGTGATGAAAAAGAAGTATCTTAAAAGGCAACAGAGAGGCCTAGAGGTTTAGGGAGGGTATTTCTTGGCTTACAGGTGTGAAGTTAAAGGCGTAGCCTTCAATGATGGACTTGGTTCGGAAGTGATCAGGACTCCAGAATTAGAGGGAGTGCAAAGATCTGAAAGAATACTAGCCGAGATGAGGGGTGGTCAGAAATCCAGACTACAAAGTTTAAATTCAAAGATTTCCTTACCTAGAAGTCAATGATGGTGACCGAGGGCTGAGGTGATAACTGATACCACCAATGGTGAACCCCTCCAAATTCACTGGAAGCACGTAATTTGGTTATCCTAGGCCAACATGATAGCAATAAGTATTCTCAGTCATCGCTGTTTGGCAGCCTACGTCATTTGCAATTTTGGTACCAGATACCTAAAACACTTGCTTTTCCATTCTGTCATGGAAAGGGATTACCTGCATGGTGAGGGAAAGATTCAAGAGAATGCTCAAAGTCTCCTTGTAAAATTTACAGCATCTCCACTGACTCTTGGAAATACCTGGCCTATGAAGTTGAGGAGAAACATTCAAGGTGGCACAGCGTTAGAGTTGCTGCCTTACAGTGTCAGAGACCCAGGTTTGATGCTGACTACGGGTGCTGTTTGTACGGAGTTTGCACGTTCTCCAGATGACCGCATGGATTTTGCCCGGGTGCTCCGGTTTCCTCCCACACTCCAAAGAAGTAAATTGTCCCTAGTCTGTAGGATAGTGTTAGTGTACAGGGATCACTGGTCAGCACGGACTCGGTGGGCCGAAGGGCCTCTTTCTGCGCTGTGTCTTTAAACACTGAACTAAACTAAACTAAAAGATGAAGTTGAGAACCTCAAGTGCTTCAGAAGAATGCTGAAGCTCAGCATAAACAATGGAAATAGCCATCCACCCACTCCATCACACTCCTCCTGCCTCATCTGTGGAAGTATCTGTGGTTCCACATTATCCTCACCAGTCATGTCAGAAGCCACCACACTGGATTGGAGGAATCTTAAAAAATGGTGCCAAAACAAGGCGACTCTTGTAACCTGTCCCGGTCTACTATTCCTATACAGTTTTACTTAACCATGATTGTGCCTAAGTATAATAATATTTTTACTGAACGGTATTCAGAAAAGGAATTTCACTGTATCTTAGTACATGTGATAACAAAGTACCAAAGAACCAAAGTACCGTTGAACGTCAAACTCAGTCCCAGGAGACAAGCAAAGTTGAGTTAGGATATGCACAGTTGAAGACCGTTGGATGATCTTAAGTCTTTAGATTTTAGTATGAGATAAATCAGCCAGGAATGTGTTTCAGCAGTCAAGTCTAACACTACAAAAGGCACAGATGAGGGTTTCATCAGTCGATACGCTGAGATGGGGATGGAGTCAGAAACAAATCCTTAATTGGTCTTGAGACATCAGCATCTTGCGTGATTCAGCCTTGGTTTACATGATAGGTTATTTCTGGGTATGTTGACCACCTATTCATAGACAACCAGGATAGTTCCAACTCCAGAAGTTCAGTCCGGGTCCTGTGCTAGAAGATCTCAGCACAGCTTTTGTCAATCAGCCAATAGAGAGTCCTGTGGAGGAGAGTTCCACATCATTATCCTATGCTCTTTTAATTAAACCACACTTTTAGACTTTGAAATGCTGCAATTATTCAGAAATAATGGAGATTATTAAAATTATTCAAACATTTTTGTTTATTATTTTACTTAATACTGTAATTTAAATTCATTCGGAAGTTTAAATTCATTGCAACTTCTCTCAATTCCTATCCCTTGAAATAACTGGAAGTGTTGCTCCTACTGCAGCTTGCTCAAGCACACTTCCCTCTCCAGGTTAAACCTATTGTGTGTGGAACGCTTGGACACTCATCTCTGGTCTTTGCTCCATCCATCTGCCTGTAATAAAAACCCGACTCGCCAATGTTGACCTATTACCTGCCACGCTTTGTCCTGCCTCGCCCCTTTTCCAGCTTTTTCCTTCCCCCCTACAATCAGTCTGAAGAAGGGTCTCGACCCGAAATGTCACCCATCCATGTTCTCTAGAGATACTCACTGGCCTGCTGAGTTACTTCAGCACTTTGTGCTTATTTGTGTATTAACCAGCATCGACAGTTCTTTGTTTCTACATTCCTCATCCAAATATTAACAGTGCCTGTGTCTGCATAGCGTCTTGGATCAAGAAGCCAAGTTGCTGTTACAGAGATATGGCAAATCTATGCTTCTGAACCTAACCTCATAGTCAAATATGACACAGGTCTGCAAACATTCTTTAGCTGTATTGCTAAACGAAACGAAAAAATTAAAGCATTGCAAATAAGTGAGCCACGAAGTAAGAAACGTGAAATTCACTTCGAGCGAAGGTCGGAAGAAAGGAATTAGATGGACTGGAACCATTTTCATGGTTTAATGACTAAGTATACAGTTCCATACCTTTCACTAATTTTGAAGCTACTGCAGTTTTTAGATAAATTATTTCTTCCTGTTTTTTAATATGTGTCGCCTTTTTAGTGCTTTAAACCAATTTTTATTTGAAGTTGCAACTTGAAAATGTTGCCAAATAATGTCAGCGAAAAATCTAAACTGAAAATGTTATCACCTTCAATAAAATGATAAGGACAATTTGTTCTTTCTGTCATCTACCCAAATGGAGTTGAATGCAGCTTCATCTAAGGTAACTCAGATGATGAAAGGTAAAGAATCTGGTTTCCACAATTAATTGTTAACTAATGGGATGGATGCATTGATATGGTTGGGTAATATTATAGTGTACAGTTGATTCAATACATCATCGCCAGTGAATGCAGGATAGCAGATATGTTCATCTGGGTTTAATATGCGTTAGCCTCATCCACATTTATTTACTTCTCTTTAAAATTTCAAATGCTGTAACATAAAATCATCTAGTTTACTAATGAGTTCCCATGATATTTCAATTCAGCCATTTCAACATTCCATATTCCAACGATTAATTCATCAATGCAAACTTTGCATGATCCATGAACTGACATAACAGCCAACTTTCCTTTATTTACCGAGGAGAAGGATATTGAATTATGTGAGGTAAGCGAAACAAGTAGAGTAGTGATGGAAATTAGGAGGATTAAAGAAGAGGAGGTACGGACACTTTTGAAGAATATAAAAGTGGATAAGTCTCCAGGTCCTGATAGGATGTTCCCTAGGACATTGAGGGAAGTTAGTGCAGAAATAGCAGGGGCTATGACGGAAATATTTCAAACGTCATTAGAAACAGGGATGGTGCCGGAAGATTGGCGCATTGCGCATGTTGTGCCTTTGTTTAAAAAAGGTTCTAAAAGTAAACCTAGCAATTATAGACCTATTAGTTTGACGTCTGTGGTGGGAAAATTAATGGAAAAGATACTTAGGGACAATATATATAATTATTTGGATAATCAAGGCCTGATTAGAAACAGTCAACATGGATTTGTGCCTGGAAGGTCATGTTTGACTAATCTTCTTGAATTTTTTGAAGAGGTTACCAGGGAAATTGATAAGGGCAAGGCTGTGGATGTTGTCTATATGGACTTCAGTAAGGCATTTGACAAGGTTCCACATGGAAGGTTGATTAAGAAGGTTAAATCGTTGGGTATTAATAGTGAGGTTGCAAGATGGATTCAACAATGGCTGAATGGGAGATACCAGAGGGTAACGGTTGACAATTGTATGTCAGGTTGGAGGCCAGTGTCTAGTGGAGTGCCCCAAGGATCTGTGTTGGGTCCACTGTTGTTTGTCATTTACATTAATGATCTGGATGATGGTGTGGCAAATTGGATTAGTAAATATGCAGATGATACTAAGATAGGTGGAGTAGTTGATAGTGAGGTAGATTTTCAAAGTCTACAGAGAGACTTGGGCCTTTTGGAAGGGTGGGCTGAAAGATGGCAGATGGAGTTTAATGCTGATAAGTGTGAGGTGCTGCATTTTGGTAGGACAAATCAAAATAGGACGTACAGGGTAAATGGTAGGGAATTGAGGAATGCAGTGGAACAGAGGGATCTGGGAATAACTGTGCATTGTTCCCTGAAGGTGGAATCTCATGTGGATAGGGTGGTGAAGAAGGCGTTTGGTATGCTTGCCTTTATAAATCAGAGCATCGAGTATAGAAGTTGGGATGTAATGTTGAAATTGTACAGGGCATTGGTGAGGACGAATCTGGAGTATGGTGTGCAGTTCTGGTCGCCAAATTATAGGAAGGATGTCGACAAAATGGAGAGGGTACAGAGGAGATTTACTAGAATGTTGCCTGGGTTTCAGCACTTAGGCTACAGAGAGAGGTTGAATAGGTTGGGTCCTTATTCTTTGGAGCGTAGAAGGTTGAGGGGGGACTTGATAGAGGTTTTTAAAATTTTGAGAGGGACGGACAGAGTTGACGTGGGTAGGCTTTTCCCTTTGAGAGTGGGGAAGATTCCAACAAGGGGACATAGCTTCAGAATTGAGGGACAAAGGTTTAGGGGTAACATGAGGGGGAACTTCTTTACTCAGAGGGTTGTGGCTGTATGGAATGGGCTTCCGGTGGAAGTGGTGGAGGCTGGCTCGATTTTATTATTTAAGAGTAAATTGGATAGGTATATGGATAGGAGGGGATTGGAGGGTTATGGTCTGAGTGCAGGTAGATGAGACTAGGTCAGGGAGAATGGTCGGCGTGGACTGGTAGGGCCGGACAGGCCTGTTTCCATGCTGTAGTTGTTATATGTTGTTATATGTTATTATGTTGATTCTTTGTTCAAGATTATTATTATTCAACAGAACCTTGACTTTATGAAAAGTACCAGTTTCTATTTTAGCTCTGGTTAGGATATGTGTTCCATTTGTTTTGAGTGTAGGGAAATAAGCTTATAATTGGCCATTCAAAAATTTCAGATCATTTTCTTCCCTCTTCAGCTGTCTCTTCCTCACTTCCCAGTCAAAGGGACAGCTTGTTGCCTTAACATTATTTATGACTCAACTATTGGATGGTTTCGGCTGGCAGTGAGTGAGCCAACTCCTATTCTTCTCCGTTTCGTCACTCCTCTCTTCTGCTCACTGACTTCAGTGAAAATATTTAAATAACGTGAGAACTAGTATGTGGAGGAACATTCATGGGTGCAAAGACAGGAGAATGGGGTTTAGAGGGACAGATAGATCCGCCATGATTGAATTGTGGAGTGGACTCGATGGGCTGAATGGTGTCATTCTGCTCCTATCTCTCAATGATAAAGTTCCATTCTGCTATTTGTTGGTGCAACATGTTAAGACATTTGTGTACTGCAACATGACACTCCGATTCTCAATTTTGCCTGTTTCACCCTCTGTGCTTAAACAAATTGTTTATGCTAGCTCCATTTCATTTCCTTTTTAGCTGTTCCATTAAACAAATATTACTCCTAGCCTTTTACGTTTTTTTATAGGCTTGTTTTCCAAAGAATACGTTATTTCTGAAAATAAGGAGTTAGCTTAGCACGTAGTTTCCCAGACTCCTACACATTATATTAGGAGCTCTATTATTGTGTTGTATGCTCGGTAAATTAAATTGGATTCAGGCAGGATTAATAAGAAAGAAAAAAAGCAATGGAGGGAGGAGGTTTAATCTGTTTTTATCTCTGTGCAGGCAAAGTATACTCTGGAGTACATCCAGAGAGGCGATAGCCATTCAGCTTCCCATTATTAATTTCTTTTATGCACCTTTTCCATCATAAGAACTGTGGTCGATGCACTTGCTCTCCTTTGCTGCTCATCCTTCATACTGCTTCATCGTTTCCTGTTTAGCACCCTCCCTGTGATGCTCCCTCCCTGCCTCGCATTGTTTACACCCCTCCCCCACCCCACCATCCTTATCAAAACTTTTCTGCCCACTACTGCCCTCTGCTTCCCTCTGATCATTCTCTCTTTCTCCCATTGTATCTCCAATTTTAATCCCTCCATACTGGCGGCGAAACTTGAAGCTGTGGAGGTCCACTTCTGGGGACTGTTATTTCTCCCTTTGCTTTTCAGGGGTTCCATAAAATCCACCCATTAAACCAACATTTTGATTCATTTCAATAGTATGAATCCAGGTGGAACTGTTTATATTAATTTCAAGTGTCCTGGCGTTCAGGACTCCCATGCGGATGTGCAGGTCCTAGTCCTCAGCATAACTGATCACCAGCCATTTCACGACAGCAATCCTAACATAAACAGAAATGCTGGAACAACACAGCTAATCAAACAACATCCGTGGAAAGAGAAACCAGCGTAAATCAGCTCAGCAAACCTTCCTCCACATTCTTAACATCAGGCTCCTTGAACCCAGAGATAAATTGCAAACATCCATAGATAGACCTGCATTTATCCGAAATATTTACTTGCTTTTCATCCACGGGATTCAATTGGCACACGAAATGGTGAGCAGATGATTTTAATAGAGAGGAACGGCACTAAGAGAGAACAAGCATTTTAATTCAAGAAAATATTAAGTGAATTCATTTCCAGGCATTCAATTATGTTTAAGCGTTTTAGAATGTATTTAATTTTTAATTGTCTGTAGATAGACATTCGCAGATAAAAAATGCCAAAACAATTCAATGGGGATGTTTGCAATTTATAGTTATTGTAGAATCATACACTGGATAATTAGGCCCTATGGCCCAGCTTGTCTGTGCCGACCAAGTTGCCCCAACTAAGCTAGTCCCATTGCCATGGAGCTAACCCCATTTAGAAAGATGCTATGCTTCATTTGAAGCTGGAGACGTATGACCCAGGAGACCTGCTCCCAGGTAAGAATGTGTTTAATGGGGAGATGATCTTATTCTGTAACACTCGCGTGAAACAGTGTATTACAACTTGAATTTTTGACAAGGGTGTCCAGCACACAGAGGAGAGTTGAATTACTGATTATATGTGTGGAATCATTTGGTCAAGACTTTAAAATACTGATCGAAGTAAAGCCCATTTAACTTATGATTATTTAACAGCTGCTACTTGAACATTTGGAGTGTCTTGTGTCAAGACATGAGCGGTCCCTGCGAATGACTGTGGTCAAGCGGCAATCTCAGTCTCCATCGGGAGTGTCCAGTGAAGTTGAAGTTTTGAAGGCATTGAAGTCATTATTTGAACATCACAAAGCTTTGGATGAAAAGGTGAGCACTTGGTGGTGGACCAGGAACAAAGAACGATCTCTAAAGCTCAAATGTATCTCCCATGGCTATGCACTCAATGTGTAATACATAGGAATATCAGATGAGCCTTCACTTCTTCAAAATCATTATAAGAGGTGCTAAAAAATGTCTCTAAGTGTAGAAACTGTGTTTTGATTTAAGTATATTCAAAATACTTTGGTCGATGGTTCCTTAAATGTACATTTCATATTACTGTTGACTATTTACTATGGTCTTGAATCAAAAAAAGGCTATTGGAAAAAATACACAAAGTGCTGGCGTAACTCAGCGGGTCAGGCAGCATCCCTAGATAACATGGATAGGTGACTTTTCAGGTCAGGATCCTTCTTTCGGGACCCTCCTTCTGTCTGAAGACCAATCCATGTTCTCCAGGGATGCTGCGTGACCCACCGGGTTACTCCAGCATTTTGTGGATTTTTTGTTCTATATCAGCATCTGCAGTTCCTTGTTCCTAAAGCTATTGACATTTGTTGCACGTGCTTTTGGGTTCTTAGTAAATCTGTCCAAATGCTTGCATGAAAACATTTGACATTTTGTGAAAATGTCTTGCAGTTTTGAATGCACCATTGTAATGATGAAGTTAGAGAAATGTAAGAAAATAACTGCAGATGCTGGTACAAATCGAAGATATTTATTCACAAAATGCTGGAGTAACTCAGCAGGTCAGGCAGCATCTCTTGAGAGAAGGAATGGGTGACGTTTCGGGTCAAGACCCTTGGGTCACCCATTCCTTCTCTCCAGAGATGCTGCCTGACCTGCTGAGTTACTCCAGCATTTTGTGAATAAAATACCTTCAAGTTAGAGAAATTTATTATTTGGTATTTGACAGATGCCAGCAAGCAATGCTTTTATTTATTTGCTACGGTTTTCATTTAAGCCTGATCTACTGTTAATGCATTTTGCCTCTGACATACTGTTGCTCAGTGAATACTTTTCTAAATAGGAACGAGAATAAACTGTGTTGTATTTAATTAAAATGGTTGCACAAAGTGTTTAATCTGAAGGGGATTTAATAATTAGTTCATCAGATTGTCCCCATTTTAAGCAAGCACAATCATATATTGGGGAAGTTTCTTCATAAAATAACTTAGCTGGAGTATCGTTAACTATTTTTGAAATTCTTTGGTAGATGTTTTTTTTAAAAAACGCTTCATCCTCTTACAATTGACAAGATTTTGTGCCCATTAGAATCTCTGAGGTTGACAACTGTGACACTGGTTTTACAACCAAACTGCCCTGTGGCTAATTCTTGTTAAAGCTGAATTCTGACACACAATGATAAGCTTTGTGAGGAATATCACAAATCTATTGGAAATTTATGTCAATCCAAAGAAATCTAATGTCTTAAATGATATAATCTGTTCAGATCCCTCTGAAATGAGAAATCATTTTCCCTTTTTAAAATATTCGCCCTTAAATTACATTGAAAATGGTGGATTTTAAATTTGCATTTGTGCAATGCAGTGAGGAAAGTTCAGTGTAATCTAAAGACAAACATTTCCCCTCATTGCCCAAAATCTTGTTTGTAAGTCAAAATATATTCATACTCAAATTATAAAATTAACTATTTGGGTTGGTTTATCATTAATATTGTTGTCACGTACTGAGATATAGTGAAACTCATTGTCTTATGTGCTATCTAGGCAGATCATACCATAGATGAGTGCATTAGGTAGTGCAACAGAGTACAGAATATAGTGTTACAGCTACAGAGAAAATGTAGTTATAAAGAAAGTGTAGGGGCTGCAACGAGGTAGATTGGAAGATTGGACAAACATCCTTAACATATGAGAGGTTCTTTCAGGAGTCTACTAAGAGGAAGAAGAAGCTGTCCTTGAATCTGATGGTGCGTGTTTTCAAGCTTTTGTATCTTCTGCCTGATAGGAGAGGGGAGAAGTGAGAAGGATCAGGGTGTGAGTGATCCTTGATCATGTTGGTTGCATTGCCGAGGCAAGCTGAAGTATAGATAGATTGATGGGGAGGAGGCTAGTTTGCGTGCTGAACTGGGCTGCGTTCACAAAATTTCTGAAACTTTTTGCACAGTTGAGCAGAGTAGTTGTCATACTAAGCAAACATACATCTGGACATCATGCTTTCTATGGTGCATGGAGTCATACAGCATGAAACAGGCCTTCAACCCAACTTGCCCACACCAACCAACATGTCCCACCTACCCGCATTTGGCCCATATCCCTTTATACCCATCCAATCCATGTATCTGTCTAAAATTATCTTAAACATTGGGATAGTACCTGCCTCACCTTCCTCCTCTGGCAGTTCGTTCCGTACACCTACCACGTTTTGTGTAAAAAAGTTGCCCCTCAGGTTCCTATTAAATCTTTTCCCCCCTCACCTTAAATCTATGTCCTCTGGTTCTCAACTCCCCTCCTCTGGGCAAGAGACTCGGTGCGACTACCCGATTTATTCCTCTCATGATCGATCGAAATTAGTAAGAGTCATGGAGATATGATGAATTCCCTTAGTGTTCTGAGGAAGAGGAGGCATTGCTGTGCTTTCTTGGCCACAGCCATTGTTGGACCAGGACAAATTGTTGGTGATATTTACACCTAGAGACTTAAAGCTCTTGACATCTCCAAATTATTACAATTCGCAGCACAAAAGGTTTATGATCATTGGCTTGTTATTTGCTAATTAAAGTAATCCAAGACTAAACGTGCTTTCACACTTTCCTCATAGCCCCGTTCTTTGGGTTTTGGGCTTTTTATGCAGTTTTACCCTCAAAATTGATTTGGTTTCTCAATCTGCAATTTACTCTTTACACTGACTCTGTAGTGAGCCTATGTCCTTTTGAAGAAAATAATCTTTCACCCTTCATTTTATTAAAACCTTCTATAACCTGAACAAAAAAGTATATGAAATGTTCCTTTGGCCTTCTCTGGTCTGGTGGGAATGCCCTCAATGTCTTTAGTCTGTCTCTTCTTGTAACCATGCTATTTAATTCTCAGCATCATCCTGGTAAATTTTACAATGGAAATTCTATGGATGTCACTGGAATTGAATTTCACAAGTGGGGGTCAACATACAAACATTGTACATTCAGCTTCTAAGACCAAGGCCAAATTTCTATCTGTTAAGTCTAACATGATATCAGAAACTGTACAGTTTGCTCTGATGTCCATTGGTGATTTATCATTATTTCTTCATAGAGGCATTCCTATTTCTTAGACACAAATATTGTTGGATTTTATTTATGATTTTATCAGCTTATGCATGTTTCTTGTTAAGTGCTGGAGCATAAAGTTCAGTTCTACCATTTACATCCACACCTTTAAATGTCAAGCTTTTTCTAATGGACCAGTTTCCCAAGTTAACATTACCATTCTAAAGTGGTTTAGCACTAAGTGCAACGGCACGATATGTAAGGAAAAAGGGAGGTCCTAACACTAATGGGTATACTACTAGCAATATTATGAATGTATAGAAACTAGGTGTGTAGGAAGGAACTCCAGATACTGGTTTACACCGAAAAAGGAATAGGTGACGTTTCGGGTTGAGACCCTTCATCAGACTGAAAGTCAGGGGAGAGGGGAACTGGTGATATGGAAGGGTGGGGTGTGAAAATGACAGATCAAAGCAGACGATCAAGGAAATCTAGAATGGTTCATTGTTGGCTGAGGGGCAGGTGACAACGAGGCATACAAACAGTAAAATTAATCAGGGGGAGAGTGAAACTAGTCGGAGAACTAAGGTAGGGAAGGTACGGAGAGAGAGGGAGAGAGAAACCAGGAATGTATTAAGAATCTTGCATGGTTTTCATTTTGTATATTTTAAAATTAAAAATAAAGTTATTTTGACAATAAAAAAATGTGATAAAAGAAGTAAACTAAATTTGCAGTTTTGCCCTTAGAATCAGAGACTAGGAAATCAGAAAGGCTGTAAATGGAACATTGCATGTAGTTTTACACCCAATTTATTTGAGGGCTGTAAAAGCAGTACATGTGTAGGAAGGAACTGCAGATGCTGGTGTAAACTCGGAGTTAGGTTAGATAAGGGGGAGGTGCAGCGAGGTCTGGCTGTCCTTGTACACCAGTCACTGAAAGTTGGCGTGCAGGTACAGCAGGCAGTGAAGAAAGCTAATGGAATGTTAGCCTTCATAACAAGACGATTTCAGTATAGGAGTAAAGAGGTTCTTCTGCAGTTGTATAGGGCCCTGGTAAGACCATATCTGGAGTATTGTGTACAGTTCTGGTCTCCTAATTTGAGGAAGGACATCCTTGTAATTGAGGCAGTGCAGCGTAGGTTCACGAGATTGATCCCTGGGATGGCGGGACTGTCATATGAGGAAAGATTGAAAAGACTAGGATTGTATTCACTGGAGTTTAGAAGGATGAGAGGGGATCTTATAGAAACATATAAAATTATAAAAGAACTGGACAAGCTAGATGCAGGAAAATTTTTCTCAATGTTGGGCGAGTCCAGAACCAGGGGCCACAGTTTTAGAATAAAGGGGAGGCCATTTAAAACTGAGGTGAGAAAAAACTTTTTCACCCAGAGAGTTGTGAATTTGTGGAATTCTCTGCCACAGAGGGCCAAATCACTGGATTGATTTAAGAGAGAGTTAGATAGAGCTCTAGGGGCTAGTGGAATCAAGGGATATGGGGAGAAGGCAGGCACGGATTATTGATTGGGGACGATCAGCCATGATCCCAATGAAGGGCGGTGCTGGCTCGAAGGGCTGAATGGCCTCCTCCTGCACCTATTTTCTATGTTTCTAAACCAAAGATAGACATAAAATGCTGGAGTAACTCAGCAGGACAGGCTGCATCTCTGGAGAGAAGGAATGGGTGATGTTTCGGGTTGAGACAGACTCAGTTCAGAAGCAGAACATGGCTGGATTTACTGTGGTTTATTAAATAAAAGTGATTTATAGTTGTGTAAAAGGATTGATACCAAGATGTTTATACAAGAGCTGCAGAAGTTTGGGAATACTTCTGGGACAATAGGAATTCTTCAAGATACTTGGCGATAGGATTAGGTAACTGTTGTCTCCTTACTTCAGTCTGATGGCACCAGTTTAACACAAGCCACAGCAACAATTGAAAGGCATTTTTTTCAGTCACAAGCACTAATGGATGGGAATAATAATTTGTAATAAACAATACTTAAATGAATAAGGAGTTTGGAATAGACTGATACGATTAGCTGACTGATCTAGTGAGATTTAAAGGCACAATATTGAATGACCTATTTTCTGCAGTGCAAAGTTCTGTAATTATGTTGCAAAGGACTGTAAATCGGTAGCTACCATAACTTCTTGTTCTGCCATCTTTAAAATGAAATCCCAAGTTCAAAGATTTAAGAATGCACCACAATTCTGTCTAACTCTGTGCATTTTATAGTGCAAAAAAATGTTCATAAATATTAACATTAAATTTAATTGACATTGAAAGTCTGTTTGACTGCTGAGCTATTTCCTCATTAATTAAACAGATTGGAGTAATACATTGGAATGTGGAAATAAATATTTCAACAAAGGGTAAGATATTTCAGGTTTGGCTGTGGCCGGATATCCTGACACATGTAATGTGGGATCATATGGTCTTCCAATGGGAACATCCCCATGGCTGTTACCATATTGTGATCTGGTGAGCTGGTGAAGTGAAGCTCTGATATTGAGTCCCAAAACGTCAGATTTCTGACCACACTCCCTCGAGCTGAATTCCCAGTTTCTATATCTTTGGAGTAACTCCTTTGGTGGCATGACTCACGACTCACGACTCACGCCCAGATCATTAACATTTTGTTTGAACGTCTTCTTTATCTACCCACGTAAAGATAGGCCAGAGCGAGTTCCTAGTCAAAGAACATTCAGCATGATTGAAAATCAGAGACTCCAAAGGTGATGATATAAGAAATTGAAATGTGCTAGAGGTAATATAAAATGTGATTTTGCCACATTTGTACAGAGCTGTGCTCAGCCATTTGGAGCAGGCTGTGTTCTTAACACGAACTGCCATTGATCTCCGACTGTTAACATCACATGGAGCTTCCTGAAGCATTCCCATAGAGCATGAAAGCACAGCATGAATTGAAAACAAGCTTGTTTGCTGCATGCCACAGTGTTTTGTATTAAAGCAATCGGTTACATTATTGCCCATTTTATTTAACAGAACTTATTGATGAAAAGAACAAACAATGATTTACAAAATTCAATTCGCTTTGTTCCGAATTTGTGATCGCAACTGGCATTTCTTGACTTTATTGCTGGTGTTCCATTAGTTTCTTTATTTGCTTCATGGTGATCCTCTTATCTCCAGAGAGATTGTCCGAGTTCATACCCTCATTGATATTTATGGTGTTGGAATTACCCCCTGAGCTCTTGTTGTCTCAAGTCCTTATTGATTGCTTCCTTTGAAGTGTGTAGAGCTGTCACACTGACTTTTTAATAAGCAGAACATTCATGATGTTGCATTAAAGAGCAGCACAGTTTTGCTCAATGTTAAATGCGGGCTGAACTTTATTCTTGCAGAGTGCTGCAAGTGAGTGTTGTCAGGAGTATGCAGGAAATCTGGAACATGTTTCAATATGCCTCTTGTCGCTACTTAACTGAGTCGCGCCATTGATATATTATTTTTAGGTTTCCTGACTGGTTAGATTGAGCGGGTGTGATGATAGTTTGAGTGGTTCCATTGCAAATCCAATATAAAATAGGACTTTGTAGACATGGCAGTTGATGTTATTGTCAAAGGTAAGAGAGCAATTGAAAGAATAAATCAAGAACATACTGCGGGTCAGGCAGCTTCTGTGTAAAGAGTTACAGAGTTGACATTTCAGTAGTGAAAGAATGGGGTTTAGTTTAGTTCAAGAAGGCCTGGCTGGAGGGAGCAATTAATCAATTAATGGTCAATGAATCAGTGGTGCTTTTATTGCCACATGTGCGAAGTGCAAATTACCGTGAAATTATTTTCTCACAAACAGTCCAGTAGAGTACTGCCATACCTAAGCACACCCCCATTAGCAAATTGTACAGAAATAATCTACTGATCCCGCATGCAAGAGGCACCATGTTCTGGTACCAATTTCAAAGTTCAGTCCATGCTCTAGGCCTTATGAGGGGAGCCTGTTCCAGGCAAGCTCCAGACTGCTGCAGGCCTGCAGAGGTCACGTCCCCCTTGGACGTGCAGGTCAACCTGTGAGCCGACGTCCCTCTCCTCTCCCGTCCTCCATCATTCCCTCTCCTACCGGCCTTGCTCCTTGCTGGTCACGTCTGTTCTCATCGCGGGCTCCATCCTCCCTGTCTCTGGTATGTGGGGGACAAGCAGAAGGCAGGACTGTGCTGCCGTGCTGCTGGTCTCACTGGTGAAAGCAATTCAGTGACCTCAGCAGTGAAGAGTCTCAATAAGGTGTCATATTTTGTGGCGATTCTAATGCGTACATTGACCCAAATGTTGCTTCATAAAGTCTGCTCCAAAACATTGCTTTTCACACCAACTTACCTCGCTAGTGTAGTACTTGACATTACCCAACTGCACTCACACAAACTCTATGTCCTGCTCCATTGATAAGAGGCCACTTGTTGATGTGTAGTTATGGTTCACCCTCATTGTTATCAGCAACTAAAATGACCCACCCACCTACACATTGTGTGTCATTATCCTCACTTGCTTTTCCCCGCGAACTTTAGGGAGAGAAAAAGAAGTGATCTCTTTCCAGCCATCTTAACTGAAAATGTCAGAGGAAATGGCACAGTGGTGCAACGGTAGAGTTGCTGTCTTACAGCGCCAGAGACCCAGGTTAGATCCTGACTATGGGTGCTGTCTGTGCGGAGTTTGTACGTACGCCTATGACTGCGTGGGTTTTCTCCGGGTGCTCCAGTTTCTTCCCACACTCCAAAGACGTACAGGTTTGTTGGTTAATTGGCTTTGGTAAAACTGTAAGTTGTCCCTAGTGTAAGATAGTGTTAGTGTACGGGGTGATTGCCGGTCGGCCTAGACTCAGCAGGCCGAAAGGTCTTTTTCTGTAGTGTATCACTATAGTCTAAAAATCTAAAGTCTAAAGAGGCACTGGAATGGTGCAAAATTGAAGGGATATCTGAAGACAGGGTCCTCCTGCAAACTGGTGACAGAATTCAAAGTAATCCATTCAACACTGATCAACATCCAGTAAAATATCACACCCGCATAATATTACCGGATTTTAATCTTAGCAACCGTAATTGGTGTTCTTCATCTCCCACTGGTGATTCGTGCATTACATTGCAAGAATATGGCAACTGCTCAGAGCAGGCCACTCACTCTCTGAGGATGAAATGTCAAAACCACCCATTAGCCCAGACAGCCAGGTGTTAATGGCGATAGGAAGGTGGGTTTTAATCCGGTGAATCACATATCACAAGTAATAGCTGGTGTAAGAAAATAACTGCAGATGCTGGTACAAACCGAAGGTATTTATTTCACAAAATGCTGGAGTAACTCAGCGGGTCAGGTAGCATCTCTGGAGAGAAGGAATGGGTGACGTTTCGGGTCAAGACCCTTCTTCAGACTGATGTCAAGGAAGAGGGTGGGACAAAGATAGAATGTAGTCGGAGACAGTAAGACTAGCGGGAGAACTGGGAATGGGGAGGGGATAGAGAGGGAAAGCAAGGGCTATCTGAAGTTAGAGAAGTCAATGTTCATACCGCTGGGGTGTAAACTACCCAAGCGAAATACGAGGTGCTGTTCCTCCAATTTACGCTAGGCCTCACTCTGGCAAACTCCACTTTCCCCTGCAACCGCAGGAGATGCAACACCTGTCCCTTTACCTCCCCCCTCGACTTCATCCAAGGACCCAAACAGCCTTTCCGGGTGCGGCTGGATTCAGTAAAGATCGGGAGAGCAGCAGCAGCAGCAGCAGCGGCAGCAAGGACGACCGTTGGCTGAGAATAAGTCAATGTGAATTGCAGGGGAAAGTCTGTTTAAAAAAGAGCACCAAAAGGATGCTAGCAGTCATTCAGTGAAGCGCATGATAGGAGTGAGTGCGGGGATTGGCTGAGCAATTAAATTAGAAGTTTGGTAAATTTGCCAATTAGTCAATTTAGTGATTTGGTGACTTGGACAGGTTGTGTGAGTGGGCGGATGCATGGCAGATGCAGTTTGATGTGGATAAGTGTGAGGTTATCCACTTTGGTGGTAAGAATAGGAAGGCAGATTATTATCCGAATGGTGTCAAGTTAGGAAAAGGTGGCGTACAATGAGAATTGGGTGTCCTAGTGCATCAGTCACTGAAAGGAGGCATACAGGTACAGCAGGCAGAGAAGAAAGCCAATGGAATGTTGGCCTTCATAACAAGAGGAGTTGAGTATAGGAACAAAGATGTCCTTCTGCAGTTGTACAGGGCCCTGGTGAGACCGCACCTGGAGTACTGTGTGCAGTTTTGGTCTCCAAATTTGAGGAAGGATATTCTTGCTATTGAGGGCGTGCAGCGTAGGTTTACTAGGTTAATTCTCGGAATGGCGGGACTGTCGTATGTTGAAAGACTAGGTTTGTATACACTGGAATTTAGAAGGATGAGAGGGGATCTTATTGAAGCATATAAGATTATTAAGGGGTTGGACATGTTAGAGGCAGGAAACATGTTCCCAATGTTGGGGGAGACCAGAACCACGGGCCACAGTTTAAGAATAAGGGGTAGGCCATTTAGAACGGAGATGAGGAAAAAGTTTTTCAGTTAGAGAGTTGTGAATCTGTGGAATTCACTTCCTCAGAATGCAGTGGAGGCCAATTCTCTGAATGCTTTCAAGAGAGAGCTAGATAGAGCTCTTAAAGATAGTGGAGTCAGGGGGTATGGGGAGATGGTAGGAACGGGGTACTGATTGAGAATGATCAGCCATGATCACATTGAATGATGGTGCGGGCTCAAAGGGCCGAATGGCCTACTCCTGCACCTATTGTCTATTGTCTATTGAGGCTGATGTTCACTTGCACCTCCTCCAACCTCATCTACTGTATCTGCTGTTCCAGGTGTCAACTTCTCTACATCGGCGAGAGCAAGCGCAGGCTCGGCGATCGTTTCGTGGTTCTGGTCGCCCCCAACATTGGGAACATGTTTCCTCCGCTCAGTCCGTCTTAACCTACCTGATCTCCCAGTGGCACTGCACTTCAATTCCCCCTCCCATTCCCAATCTGACCTTTCTGTCCTGGGCCTCCTCCATTGTCAGATTGAAGCCCAGCACAAATTGGAGGAACAGCACCTCATATTTTGTTTGGGTAGTTTACACTCCAGCGGTATGAACATTGACCTCTAACTTCAGATAGCCTTTGCTTTCCCTCTCTATCTCCTCCCCTCCCCTCCCCTCCCCACCCCTTTTCTCCCACTAGTTTTACTGTCTCCGACTATTCTATCTCTGTCCCGCCCCTCCCCTGACATCAGTCTGAAGAAGGGCCTCGACACGAAACATCGCCCATTGCTTCTCTCCATAGATGCTGCCTGACCCACTGAGTTACTCCAACATTTTGTGTCTACCTAGGCATTAGAGGGTGGAGGTTGTTCTAAGCTCTGCTCAGCTGGGCACAGATGCTACATCGTGGACTGCTGGCAAGCAGGTCACTTTCTGACTGGAGCTGCAGGGAATAAGTTCGCAAATTAATGTCATAGGAGCAGAATCAGGCCATTCGACCCATCGAGTCTGCTCCGCCATTCAATCATGGCTGATCTATCTTTCCCCCTCAACCCCATTCTCCTGCCTTCTCCCCATCACCCTTGGCACCCTTACTAATCGAGAAGCCATCTTAGAAATATCCATTGACTTGGGCTCCACAGCTGTCTGTGGCAATGACTATTCACAGATTCACCACCCTCTGACTGAAGAAACTCCTCCTCACCTCCTTTCTAAACGTACGTCCTTTTATTCGGAATGTGTAGTGGGTTGGCAGGGACACCAGCTGCTCTGTGCATAACTTCACAAGATTGAAAGAATTGACATGCAGTGGGTGGGCATTTGTAATCATGTTCCACTTCAGCTGTGAAAATAGACACAAGAAGCTGGGGTAACTCAGCGGGTCAGGCAGCATCTCTGCAGAAAAAGAATAGGTGACATTTCCAGCTGAGACCCTTCTTCAGACTGAGAGTCAGGGAAAAGGGAAATGAAAGATATAGACGGTGATATAGAGAGATTTTGAGCAAATGAATGAAAGATATGCAAGAAGTAACGTTAATCATGGAAAGGTGGAGCCCACGATGGTTCATCGTTGGCTGAGGGCTAGGTGATCCCAAGTTATTCAGACAGTGAAACTTAACAGAACGGCCGTGAAACTAGTATGACAACCAGGGTGGGGGAGAAACCTGAAACATCATCGATTCATTTTCTCCAGAGGTGCTGCCTGACCTGCTGAGTTTCCCCAACTTTTTGTGACTCCCACCACTAGTCAATTCTTCCCACCCCTTTCCGCTTTCTGCAGAGACCGTTCCCCTTCAACTCCCTGGTTAAATCATCCCTTCCTACCCAAACCACCCCCTCCCCAGGTACATTCCCCCGCACCCACAGGAGATGCAACCCTCTCTCTCTGTCTGTCTTTCACCTACCCTAGCTGTGGCACAAGTTTCAACTTAAATACTAGAGTCAACATTTGGGGAGCAGTGTCCTAAATACTGTCATCTGCAGTGGATTTAATTGCCTAACCCCGAAATTCAGTGCAGTGACTGGATTGAGATTCACTTTGTTACACTACATGATGCAGGAATAAAACTCCAAGCAGGTTTAGTTCTAAGAGCTATGTTCACATTTTTGGCAGTGTTGAAAATAGAGTTTCTCCTACTTTCATTCATGGTCAGACTTATAGCAAGCACACTTTTCCTCTGACGATATTTGTTCTCTGTTGTGGTGAAAAATGTGTATCAGGTGCACTATTCAGAATCTGGAAGCCTTCTGAGGAATCACCAACTAAGTCTGGGAGTGAAAGTGGGTACTCTATCTATTCTATGTTGTGGACCTCATAGGACAATGCCACTCATTGTAGTTGCCAGTCGAGCCATATTTTTACACAATGCTGTTCCCACCTTTGTGCATGTTAATGACTGCATGCTAAGAATGTGTTGTTAACCAAGAACTCAAATTGCTGCTCACAGTGTTCAGGTGAGTTTGGTAAAGTGTGCTGTTGTTTGGGAGTGTAGGTATGAAGTAGGGTCCTGATATTTCTGAGTTAATGCTGTTGCTCCTGAGCGCTTGGTTTAATCGCAAATCTTTCCACAAGTCCAATTTACTTACTTTTACCTGACGTGATGAACTACAGAGTGCTTCAACGCATTTCATGTTCTTAATTCCTCAAGGTTCGTGAGCGGCTCCGTGTTGCTCTTGAGAGGGTATCAACGCTGGAAGAACAGTTGTCTTCAGCCAACCAGGAGGTAAGACCAAATCTCTGCAAAAATCTTTGTTACCGGTCATTACAAACTGACCTGAATTTAACTCTACATCGGAGCATTCGTGAAATATCTGGATTGACTGTCTAATTTACCTGTGTAACGCTTGTTCTTTCTATCAAATGGAGCCAGCAGTCATAATATTAGCTTTGAGCATCGTTCCGTGCATTTGTTTTATTTTCAAATAATGCAGCTATGCAGTAATGGATTAAATTCTCCCCTGTTAAATAACAACTAGAGCTTACTGTGCTGCCATTGGGGCGGTACGGTGGCCCAAAGGTAAAGTTGCTGCCTTTTGTAGGGCCTTGATGCTTTATTCTATCTAACCTCTCACTCTGGACATTCAGCCTCGGGAGACATCTTCCTTGCATAGATCCACTCTTATTCTTGTAAACTCTCATGATATAAACCTGGTTGACCGTGTGCTTCGTACGAACAGCAGGCGTTTATTTCCCTGCTTGGCTGAATTGAGTCAAACTGTCCCTGTTGGCTCCAAAGGAGATCTCATCTCCTTACTTATAAATAAGCACGAGCTTCAAGCAAAAATTATCCATCCAGCAAACGATATACGTGGCAGGATTGTACATCATTCCCAATACTGCTTATTTTCCAATTTATAACAACATTTAATCAGCCTGGAATTAATGTTAACTGGCATTAAGCTGGCATACCATATAAACTGCTGCACAGGGCCCACATGTTTTGCGGCATGGTTATTTTTATTTTTCTGCTGAAATTAGAGCTTTATGGGTTTTCATTACATATATTTCCCTTGCTTTTGCAGTGGTCTCCATAGTTACAGCCTTTCTTGCTGTAATAATGCATTTGGTCTTTCCCTTGAAGTAAATGATAACTATCTCTGATATATGAGGGGCATGAAGTGTGATAAATGCTTTTTGATAGCTTGTCTTTGTCACTGAACAGTTACTATGGACATTCTGACATTAATCTCACTGCACGGTTCAGGATTAAATGATGATGATAATTTGTTGGTCTCTGATGAGGCAAGATTAGGGATTCTTTCTCAGTGTCAGATGACAGAACCTTAGCTTGTTGATCAGCGTATCATTGAATTGTCAGTTTATAGTTTTATCTGACTTGTGATGGATGAAATTGGCACCCTGATTCAGAATTTGATACCAAAATTGGAAGATAACTTAATGCACTTCAGCTATCAAGAATTAGTTTACTTTACTTTAGTTTAGAAATACAGCATGTGAACAGGCCCTTCGCTCCACTATGTTCATGCCGACCATCAATCACATGGTCTCTTTAGATCTCTGTTAACCTAAGTGATATTTTGTTTGAGAGATATAGCGTGGAAACAGGCACTTTGTCCACCAATTCCACACTGACCAACGGTCACCCGTGCACTAGTTCTATGTTATCCCAGTTTCACATCCTACATGCTAGGGGCCATTTTACAGAAGACAATTAACCGACAATCCTGCACGTCTTTGGAGTGTGGGATGAAGCCAGAGCACCCAGAGAAAACCCACACGGTCACAGGGAGAACGTACGATCTCCAAACAGGCAGCACCCGTAGACAGGATCTAACCCGGGTCTCTGGCATCGTACGGCAGCAACTCTATGGCTGTGCCACCATTTAATTTTTGTCAAAGTATAACAGATACATCTGACCAGCTCAGGTAAGGAATTAGTCTTCACTGTTTTGGCGTGAGATGAAGGTATTGATTACATCTTTTAAGCATGTGGCTTTATGCATTCCATTGCATATTATGAAATTATTATTTTAATCATGGTGTAAATCAAATTATGAGCTATTGTTAGGGCAGAAGTTTGTGGTTTGCAAGGAATGAGTGTTGGGGAATAATCCCACAACTTGGTTGGGATTAACATCATCAAAGAGGTTGAAAAAGTGGTTTCCAAAAGCAGCATGAGTTGAATTGCTTGGATCTGACCGAATAATGTGGATTTATTCCATTGGAATGGAGAAAGCAGTTTAACTGTTCCAAGGCAACATTACTTTTTTGACTTGGTGGTAGATTTTCGTCTCCTCTTAGGAAGTGGTTTATTTTATGTTGACTGGTTATTTGGCATGAAAACGGGTTTCACATTCCTAAAACATAGTCTGACAAAGATGTAGAACATAGATGTGCAACATGAAATTTAACGAGTGGTTCGCCGGCCTTAAGGAATTAAACAGACTCATTTAATTGGTCCAGTCCCAAGTGTCAGATATTTTAAAAAAGCAACAGCAAAACAATGATTCCTATGCAAATATTTCTAATTAGCAGGATATCAAGAACAAAAACAATTCAAAACCATGCTTTCAAACAAAATCATAGATGCCCCACATTGCAAAAAGTAACAACATGAGTCTGTTTTATTTTGTCTTGACAAAGGTCAGCCAGAAGATAGACACAAAATGGTGGAGTAACTCAGCGGGACAGGCAGCATCTCTGGAGACAAGGAATGGGTGACGTTTCGGGTCCAGACCATTCTTTGGAGAGAAGGAATGGGTGACGTTTCGGGTCGATACCATTCTGTGGAGAGAAGGAATGGGTGACATTTCGAGTCAAGACCCTTCTTCAGTCTGACTGTCCCGCTGAGTTACTCCAGCATTTTGTGTCTATCTTTGGTTCAAACCAGCATCTGCAGTTTCTTCAAATACAAAAGTCAGCCAGAATTGTATTTGTATGGTTAAGCCAGCTTTCTCAATTGAAGTAGTTTCAAAATTGCATTGATTAAAATCCTGTGGTAGTTTTGTTTTCCTGCAGCGTTTGGCTTGCAGTCATTGGAAGAGGAAATGCATCAACAACTGAAGATAGATACAAAATGCTGGACTAACTCAGCAGGTCAGGCAGCATCTCTGAAGAAGACGACTAGGTGACATTTTGGGTCAGAACCCAAAGTTCATATGGTTGATTTCTGAGATGAACGAGTTGTCTTCCAAGGAAAAGTTAAGTCAGTTGAGCCTATCATCAATTGGAGTTTAGAAGATTGAGAGATGGCCATATTAAAATACAAGATTCTGAGAGGGTTTCACAGGTTAGATGCAGGGACGATGTGGGTCCTCAATGGAGAATCCAAAATGCCGAGGTATTGTTCCAATGCAAAGGATTGCCCATAAGATGGACCCAATAGGAATATCCTTGCTGAGGTTTTTGAATCTTTGGAATTGTGACAGAAATGTCACTGAGTTATTGAATATACTGATGATTAATAATTGAGATCGATTCTTGGGTGTCAGGGAATAGGGAAAGTGGAGTTGTGGACAGGATTAGATCAGATCCTAAGGTAAAGTGAAGCAAGTTTGAGGAGGCTCAGATCTGCTCTTATTGAAAGGTAGAGCAAAGTTGAAGAGCTATATGATGTTTTCCTGTTTATTTCTCTTGTTAAAAGTCAGCAGTGTTTTATTGTCCTATGTCCCAAACAGAACAATGAAATTCTTACTTGCAGCAGCAGAATATGTATACATAGTCATCTCTAAACAATATCATAAAGGAAAAGAAGTCCAGTATATATGTTATATGTGTGTGTATATATATATATATATATATATATATATATATATATATATATATATACAAACACACGTACGCAAACACACACGCACATATACATATGTATATATATTTGGAGGTTGTAGTGTTCTAGGTGGACTTTGGATTTACCTTATCATTGAGTGATAGCTTTGATCAAAAATAAATGCAAATGATTAATATTGTGGGTGTAATCATGGTAACTGCATCAGGCTGCAGTTATTCTGGGGATGCTGCTTTGAGACTGGTATTTTAAATGGCAGTTAAGAACTCAATGATCTTCCATCGACTCATTTACACTTCATGCTGCCTCGGCAAGGCCACAAACGTAATTAAAGATGAGTCTCACCCCAGTCACTCCCTCTTCTCCCCCCTCCCATCAGACAAGAGGTACACAAGTGGGAAAACACACACCTCCATATTCAGAAACAGTTTCTTCCCAGTGGTTATCAGACAACAGAACTGTCCGATCAACAACTAGAGGCCATTCCCGAGCTACTATCTACCTCACTGGAGAGCCTTGGACTATCATTAAACGGACTTTACTGGACTTTATCTTGCACTCAACGTTATTCCCTTCATCATGTACACTGTGGATGGCTCGATTGTTATCATGTATATTCTTTCTGCTGACTGGTTAGCACGCAACACAAGCTTTTCACTGTACATGTGCCAATAAACAAAACTAAAATATATTTTGTATTGGTGCAGAACCAGAGTTATCTCACTGTAATTTAGTGAAGATCTAGCAGCACACATCACACCGTGTGATGTGAAAACAACTAACGCTGATATCTGAATATTACATTACAACTCAAAGTAAAGTCTGCCCATTTGTACTCTAGTAAAATTTTATATTTTCCAAATAAACTGTTCCATTTGTGAATTGGCATTCAGTGGTGATGTGCTTACAGTGCGTTAGGTTTTTAGATCCTTTCTTTATATATATTCGGAGACAATCCTTCAATTTAATTTATCACTTGCAGAAATTCCTATGGCCAATATAACGTTGAAAGGCAGCCTATTTCCCAATGTGATCTGTCAAGAACAAAGCTCGCTCACACATCTTCACAGAGGGCTTAAAATTCTTTAATCCCAAAGTATTTCTGAAGATGTAAATGAGGTTTAAAACATTTTCCAACCTGTATTGTCAGCTGGTCATTCTTGCCAAGTTTATGCCCTTGAAATGCCTGCACTGAATATTTATGCGTTCACATTCGTTAATAACGACTACTTTGAGACTATTATTAATGGAGACATGAGGTTAAGCCGTTTTACAAAACAGGATAGGCAATTCAGGCAGGGTTTGTGTCCCACATAAGCCTTTATTTACCTTATATCTTCTAATCTTGTCAAGATGACTATTATTTTTTTCTCTCACAGCTACTCCCAGACATTCATCCTAGATAAATTCAACAACTACATGCCAGACCTCAGTTGAATAGTGTGGATTTTTGCTGAACATAATATTGATAGTCATTTTCACAAGGATGGATTGTAAAAAGAAAACCAGCGTGGAAATTTTCATAGCAACTTAACGCCTTACAAACCTCTTTCCTTTCACCTAGAAGTCTATGCTCGTTCTCAGAACAATCCTATCTCTGCAACCTGTTGCCTCACATGTGCGCATGAACATCCTTTCAATTCTCCCACCTGTCAGCCACTATAGGGGCAATATGTAGTTGCCAATTTACATAATAATCAGCATAGAGGAATAGATCGGGTAGATATACAGAATCTCTTGCCCAGACTAGGGGAATCGAGGACCAGGGGACATAGGTTCAAGGTGAAGGAAAAAAGATTTAATAGGAATCTGAGGGGTAACTTTTTCATACAAAGGGTGGTGGGTGTATGGAACGAGCTGCCAGAGGATGTAGTTGAGGCTGGGACTATCCCAACATTTAAGAAACAGTTAGACAGGTACATGGATAGGACAGGTTTGGAGGGATATGGACCAAGCGCAGGCAGGTGGGACTAGTGTAGCTGGGACATGTTGGCCAGTATGGGCAAGTTGGGCCGAAGGGCCTGTTTCCAAACTGTATCACTCTATGACTCTCTATAGGAGGAAACTGGAGTGCTTGGGAGAAATCCATGCACGCACAAGAATATGTAAACTCCATGCAGTGCCACAGCGCTGCCCGATTGATTATTTTTGTGGGGTTTGATGAAGGCAATGCAGTTGATGGTGCTTATTTGAACTTTCAAAAGGCTTTTGTTGAAGTACCGAGTAATAAGACAGTGGCGGCATTGGTAGCAACAAGAGTTGCTGCCTTACAGCACTTGCAGCACCAGAGTCCTGAGTTCGATCCCAACTACGGGTGCTGTCCGTACGCAATTTGTATGTTCCCCCCGTGACCGCGTGGGTTTTCTCCGAGATCTTCAGTTTCCTCGCACACTCCAAAGACTTAGTAGGTTAATTGGGTTGGTATAAATGTAAATTGACCCTAATGTCTGAAGGGTAGTGCCACTGTGTGGGAATCGCTGGTCGGTGCGGACTCGGTGGGCAGAAGGGCCTGTTGCCGCGCTGTATCTCTAAACTAAATATATTTTCATTTACATATTTGTTTGCTTTCACATTGTTCCAAGGAGCTTTACGTCCAATTAAGTATTTTTTGAATAGTTCATTTATTAGTGCAGGAGATGTGGCAGCTACTTTGCACATTCAGCTATGTAAATGTGATTGGAAAATCTGTTTTCAGTGAAGGAGAATTCTAAGCCAACACTTCCACAATATGAGTGTAAAGGTTCTTTTACACCCACCTGAGAGAGGGAGATGGAGCCTTTGTCTAATGGCACATCCAAAATATGTGATCTCCCACCATGCAGCATCCCCTTAAATATGCACTAGACGATCGATCTTGATATTTAGTTTTTGGTTTAGTTTAGAGATACAGCACGGAAACAGGCCCTTCAGCCCACCGAGTCCATACCGACCAGCAATTAACACTATTCTACACACACTAGAGACAATTTACATGTACACTAAGCCAATTAACCTCCCAATATACCTGTACGTCTTTGGAGTGTGGGAGGAAACCGAAGATCTCGGAGAATATCCACGCAGGTCACAGGTCGAACGTGTAAACTCACTACAGACAGCACCCATAGTCGGGATCGAACCCGGGTCTCCGGCTCTCCATCGCTGCAAGCGCTGTATGGCAGCAACTCTTCCACTGCGCCACCGTGCCGTCCTTTAAACCTCAAGTTATATATTCAAGTTTTTGGAATGGGTTTAAACTAGCAGCCTCCCTCAGTTTACCAACTGAGCCATAGCTGCAAGCAGATCAGGTGAGTAAAGGGGGAATTGGATGAAAAGTCCTGGTATGTGAGAGCAACAGAGTGTTAAAGGCTTCATTTCCTGAGGGTTGAATCGGAGCCATGGATTAAAGAATAGAATAGGTTTTATCCGGATTCATCGCTGCTTGATTTGGGAGCAGCTCCATCCAAGACCACAGGAAATTGCAGAGAATTGTGGACACAGCCCAGACCATCACACAAACCAACCTTCCTTCCATTGAATCCATTTACACTTCTCGCTGCCCTGGCAAGGCCACGAGGACCTAATCAATGATGAGTCTCACCCAGATCACTCCCTCCTCCCCTCTCCCATCAGGCAAGATGTACAGAAGTGTGAAAAAGCACACCTCCAGGTTCAGGGACAGTTTCTTCCCAGCTGTTATCAGGCAACTGAACCATCCCATCAACAACAAGAGAGCGGAACTGAGCTCTTATCTTCCTCATTGGAAACCGTCGGACTATTTTTAATCAAATTTTACTCGATTTTATCTTGCACTAAACGTTATTCCCTTTATCATGTATCTGTACACAATGGATGCCTTGATTGCATTCATGTGTTGTGTTTCCGCTAACTGATTAGCAGCAACAAAAGCTTTTTACTATACCTCGGTACAGGTGACAATAAACTAAACTAAAGTCTTGGCACAAATGAACCAAAGATTAATATTGAAGCAATTGGTAATATGTCATAATTATAGAGCAGCCACAATTGCAGGTGGTCTTTGTTCAGTTGCCAATGCTTCAAATGTTTATGAATGCTTTTAGTGCTGTTTCAAGGTCCATTTCACAGTATTGCAAGTGACGTGGCTAAGTCGTCAGCAAACAACCTGACAGACTGCCTTCTGTGAGGGCATTATTTGCAGGTCAGGGCTTCAGTGTTAGATTGGTGATCTTAGTTTAGTTTAGTTTAGTCTCTAAACTAGGGTCCACGTAGAAACAGACCCTTCGGCCCACCCAGTCCTTACCGACCACCGAACATTAACACTACCCAACACACACTAGGTACAATTTACATTTATACCAAGCCAATTAACCTACAAACCTGTACGTCTTTGGAGAGTGGGAGAAAACCGACGATCTCGGAGAAAACCCACACGGTCACAGGGAGAACGTACAAACGCCGTACAGACAGCATCTGCTGTTCAGATCGAACCCGGGTCTCCGGCGCTGCATTCGCTGTAAGGCGGCAACTCTACCGCTGCGCCACCGTGCCGCCCTTAAATCTCTGCAGAGATAAGGAGGGCCTGTGACCATAATTGTAGATGATGCTGCTGCAAATGCATTTCAGTCCCACAACATCAGAACAATTCCACAGTAGCGGTTTAGTTTGTATTGCCGAATGAAATCGTGATCACATTCAGGTTGAGTTTAAAGCCAATGAGTGAACAATAGGATTATTCATCATCTATTTTTATTACCTTTGTGTCATTTGGCAGACAATGCATTTAATTGATTATATTGGTTCAGAGGATTGTTTTCGTTTTCAATGCAATTTTTTTTTGTTTCTAAATTTAATTAACTTATTAGGAACAAGGAATCATCGGTGTATTTATAATTTTGCATTGGTGCCAATGATTACTGTGGAACAATTCCAACATGTTGACAAGGAAAGGTTTTGTGTACTATTTGTAAGAGAATTGGAAGTGCACGAATAAGGTGAGGATTTATGATGCTTTGAAATTGCAGCTCTCTCCCTTGAATATTGAGTTAGGATTGAGATATTCTGATGAGTCTCGCTAACATTCAAATTAATGAGCTCGACTTCCTAATATTCTAATTAATTCCCTATGGCATTGTTCATGGATAACTTCAATCGCAAAGTTAAATTCAGATTTAGATAATTACAATCTAGCATCTTAATGGGATTTGAGATCTGTATGTAGCCTGAATTCGTTTTTCCTGTAAACATCCTGGGATTTAGTACTTTAACCTAATTTGGGAACTTTTCACTGAGTGATGTGTATAATAGTGATGCCATTATAATGTTGGACTAATAGCACATTAATTGAAATCTTCAATTGCTACATTGTCTAGCAATCTGGGTTTAGTTGTTTCAGAAACCATGGAAATAAAAAGGTGATGCCAGTATCAGTCTGTAAAATGAACCGTTGATAGTGGGGGAAGGGGTTAACAAATTGGGGATATGAAGATGAGGTTAAAGGGAATACAGGAGATATTGCAGAAGACTCTCGGAAGAATGGGAACAGAAGTTCTAGAGGGGAAAAGAGATTAAGGGCAGGGCCATTTGTGACCGATGTGAGAGGGGAGGTAAATACAGAAGTTAAAGTGTTGTACTTAAATGCGCGTAGTATAAAAAAATAAAGTGGATGAGCTTGAGGCTCAGTTAGTCATGGGCAAGTATGATGTTGTAGGGATCACTGAGACATGGCTACAAGAGGACCAGGGCTGGGAACTGAATATTCAGGGGTACACAACGTATAGAAAAGACAGACAGGTGGGCAGAGGGGGTGGGGTTGCTCTGCTGGTAAGGAATGATATTCATTCCCTTGCAAGGGGTGACATAGAATCAGGAGATGTTGAATCAGTATGGATAGAAATGAGGAATTGTAAGGGTAAAAATACCCTAATGGGAGTTATCTATAGGCCCCCAAACAGTAGCCTCGACATAGGGTGCAAGTTGAATCAGGAGATAAAATTGGCGTGTCACAAATGTAATGCTACGGTGGTTATGGGAGATTTCAACATGCAGGTAGACTGGGAAAATCAGGTTGGAAATGGACCCCAGGAAAGAGAGTTTGTAGAGTGCCTTCGAGATGGATTCTTAGAACAGCTTGTACTGGAGCCTACCAGGGAGAAGGCAATTCTGGATTTAGTGTTGTGTAATGATCCTGATCTGATAAGGGGACTAGAGGTAAAAGAGCCATTAGGAGGCAGTGATCACAACATGATAAGTTTTACTCTGCAAATGGAAAGGCAGAAGGGAAAATCGGAAGTGTCAGTATTACAGTATAGCAAAGGGGATTACAGAGGCATGAGGCAGGAGCTGGCCAAAATTGACTGGAAGGAGGCCCTAGCAGGGAAGACGGTAGAACAGTAATGGCAGGTATTCCTAGGAATAATGCAGAGGTTGCAGGATCAATTTATCCCAAAGAGGCGGAAAGACTCTAAGGGGAGTAAGAGACACCTGTGGCTGACAAGGGAAGTCAAGGACAGCATAAAAATTAAGGAGAGGAAGTATAACATAGCAAAGAAGAGTGGGAAGACAGAGGATTGGGACTCTTTTAAAGAGCAACAAAAGTTAACTAAAAAGGCAATACGGGGAGAAAAGATGAGGTACGAGGGTAAACTAGCCAATAATATAAAGGAGGATAGCAAAAGTTTTTTTAGGTACGTGAAGAGGAAAAAAATAGTCAAGGCAAATGTGGGTCCCTTGAAGACAGAAGCAGGGGAATTTATTATGGGGAACAAAGAAATGGCAGACGAGTTAAACCGTTACTTTGGATCTGTCTTCACTGAGGAAGATATACACAATCTCCCAAATGTTCTAGGGGCCGGAGAACCTAGGGTGATGGAGGAAATGAAGGAAACCCACATTAGGCAGGAAATGGTTTTGAGTAGACTGATGGGACTGAAGGCTGATAAATCCCCAGGGCCTGATGGTCTGCATCCCAGGGTACTTAAGGAGGTGGCTCTAGAAATAGTGGAAGCATTAGAGATCATTTTTCAATGTTCTATAGATTCAGGATCAGTTCCTGTGGATTGGAGGATAGCAAATGTTATCCCACTTTTTAAGAAAGGAGGGAGAGAGAAAACGGGTAATTATAGACCAGTTAGTCTGACATCAGTGGTGGGGAAGATGCTGGAGTCAATTATAATAGACGAAATTGCTGAGCATTTGGATAGCAGTAACAGGATCATTCCGAGTCAGCATGGGTTTACGAAGGGGAAATCATGCTTGACAAATCTACTGGAATTTTTTGAGGATATAACTAGGAAAATTGACAAGGAAGAGTCAGTGGATGTGGTGTACCTCGACTTTCAGAAAGCCTTCGACAAGGTCCCACATTGGAGATTAGTGGGCAAAATTAGAGCACATGGTATTGGGGGTAGGGTACTGACATGGATAGAAAATTGGTTGACAGACAGAAAGCAAAGAATGGGGATAAATGGGTCCCTTTCGGAATGGCAGGCAGTGACCAGTGGGGTACCGCAAGGTTCGGTGCTGGGACCCCAGCTATTTACGATATACATTAATGACTTAGATGAAGGGATTAAAAGTACCATTAGCAAATTTGCAGATGATACTAAGCTGGGGGGTAGTGTGAACTGTGAGGAAGATGCTATGAGGTTGCAGGGTGACTTGGACAGGTTGTGTGAGTGGGCGGATACATGGCAGATGCAGTTTAATGTAGATAAGTGCGAGGTTATTCACTTTGGAAGTAAGAATAGAAAGGCAGATTATTATCTGAATGGTGTCATGTTAGGAAGAGGGGATGTTCAACGAGATCTGGGTGTCCTAGTGCATCAGTCACTGAAAGGAAGCATGCAGGTACAGCAGGCAGTGAAGAAAGCCAATGGAATGTTGGTCTTCATAACAAGAGGAGTTGAGTATAGGAGCAAAGAGGTCCTTCTACAGTTTTACCGGGCCCTGGTAAGACCGCACCTGGAGTACTGTGTGCAGTTTTGGTCTCCAAATTTGAGGAAGGATATTCTTGCTATTGAGGGCGTGCAGCGTAGGTTCACTAGGTTAATTCCCGGAATGGCGGGACTGTCGTATGTTGAAAGGCTGGAGCAATTAGGCTTGTATACACTGGAATTTAGAAGGATGAGGGGGGATCTTATTGAAACATATAAGATAATTAGGGGATTGGACACATTAGAGGCAGGAAACATGTTCCCAATGTTGGGGGAGTCCCGAACAAGGGGCCACAGTTTAAGAATAAGGGGTAGGCCATTTAGAATGGAGATGAGGAAGAACTTTTTCAGTCAGAGAGTGGTGAAGGTGTGGAATTCTCTGCCTCAGAAGGCAGTGGAGGCCAGTTCGTTGGATGCTTTCAAGAGAGAGCTGGATAGAGCTCTTAAGGATAGCAGAGTGAGGGGGTATGGGGAGAAGGCAGGAACGGGGTACTGATTGAGAGTGATCAGCCATGATCGCATTGAATGGCGGTGCTGGCTCGAAGGGCTGAATGGCCTACTCCTGCACCTATTGTCTATTGTCTATTCTTTAGGGAAAACGCTTGTTATCCAGTTTATTTAGTGTTAAAAAAGAAAGATGAATAAGAGCAGTAGAAGAAAAAAGTTGCATCTTTGAGGGGCAGAGCACAATAATTGTTAGAAATTAAAACACAAGGGAATGCTGGTGTAATCAAATTATAAACTCAGGTAACATCAATGGATAGAGGAGAACTCAGTTAATATTGCAGGTGAATAACCTTGAATCAAAAATGGTTACCTTTGGTTCAGGCAGGGAAGGCTGGTTATCTGAACCCTTTAGACTTTAGAGATACAGTGCGGAAACAGGCCCTTCGGACCACTGTGACCACGCCGACCAGCGATCGCCCCATACACTAGCTCTATCCCACACACTAGAAACTATATTTATGCTTTACAAAGCCAATTAACTTACAAACCTCTACGTCTTTAGAGTGTGGG
This sequence comes from Rhinoraja longicauda, assembly GCF_053455715.1. Lineage (NCBI taxonomy): Eukaryota > Metazoa > Chordata > Chondrichthyes > Rajiformes > Arhynchobatidae > Rhinoraja > Rhinoraja longicauda. The sequence continues at coordinate 10,610,974 of NC_135976.1, forward strand.
AGGAAACTGAAGCACCCGCTTCGCCAGCAAAGAGGAACCTTGCCAGTTGTAATTATAATTGTTTAACTGTTGTGCTGAAAGTTAAAATCACTTTATGTTCACAGTAACATCGAAGTACCAAAGGACTGTGCAAATAATGGGTAGATTTTGATCAGCTCAGTTTAGTAGTCCAGCAAGGAGATGCAACATCCCCTTCCTTGCACCCAGTGTTAACACTGGGAGCATTGCTGCGTTGGAAGCATCCATGCTGTGGCTGAAATTTCAATCATCTTATTTGGTTTTAGTGTTTAAAAATAGAATTGGAGGAATTTGTTTTTGGTTAATCCACCAAAGGTTTGTACATCTTGCGCATTTTAACATTCAATGTCTGCATGAAGTTTGCACATTCTCCCTCTGACCATGTTGGGTTTCCTCGGGAGCTCTGGTGTTCTCCTGCACCTCCTGGATGTGGGTGTCATTGGGTAGGTTGGCTGCTGCAAATTGCTCCCAATGTATAAACGAGTAAGAATTTGGAGAGGTTGACGAGAATGGGGAGGAATAAAACCAGATTAATATAGGATTGGTGTAAATGGGTGACTGCGGCAAAAAATAACTTGGCTACCGTGAGTCCAAAACCATCTCACCCGTACCCACCTCCTTTCCCCATTGACACTATTGTCTTTATAAGATGATTTTCTGGGGTAAGAGGTTTCTTTGTAATACAACCATAATTCGAATTTCGCTGTACCTTAATTGGTACATGTGACAATAATCTGACCTTGTAACCTTGATCATGTGACTGCAGAACTACCTGGAACAATAATCTGTTGACCATACCTTTTACTTATACGAAAATAACTGCAGATGCTGGTACAAATCGAAGGTATTTATTCACAAAATGCTGGACTAACTCAGCAGGTCAGGCAGCATCTCGGGAGAGAAGGAATGGGCGACGTTTCGGGTCGAGACCTTTCTTCAGACTGATGTCAGGGGGGCGGGACAAAGGAAGGATATAGGTGGAGACAGGAAGATAGAGGGAGAACTGGGAAGGGGGATGGGAAGTGACAGACAGAGGAACTATCTAAAGTTGGAGAAGTCGTTGTTCATACCACTGGGCTGCAAGCTGCCCAAGCGAAATATGAGGTGCTGTTCCTCCAATTTCCGGTGGGCCTCACTATGGCACTGGAGGAGGCCCTTGACAGAAAGGTCAGACTGGGAGTGGGAGTTGAAGTGCTCGTCCCCCGGGAGATCAGGTTGGTTAACGCGGACCGAGCGCAGGTGTTGAGCGAAGCGATCGCCGAGCCTGCGTTTGGTTTCGCCGATGTACCTTTGACTTACCTACCTAGTCTTCGATAATTAAAATGTTTTTGTGGTATTCTCATGTGAGTTAAAAGCATCTCAAAGATGCTGTATTTTTGATACATTACCACACAAAACAATAAGACCAAATAAGTGTGTACAATGTGTTAAGTGGTTAAAAGATAATATGCCAAAGTAATTAAACAATTGTATTCTTGTTGTTTCTGGTCAAGCTCATTCGAGCTACAATTAATGGACTGTAACATTTGATCCTTGCAAAACTGGGTCTGAGCCTGTTGCTTGAAGGGCCGAATGGCCTCCTCCTGCACCTATTGTCTATTGTCTATTGTCTATTGCTAGTATTGAATCGTTCCAAGCCAGTCACAAAATAAATATGAATGCATTCAAATCACACCAAAAGAACGATTGGATATTATTTTGCTTCATAGCACTTGACGAATTTAGTAGAGGGACAAATGCTTTATTTTATTTTTGGCATGACACCCCTATTTATGTCTGCAAGTGAAATAATGAAATCGTGAAATGCATGAGATTTCAGGAGATAAAAATAATTTCACTTTTTAGATTGTATTTTGAATCATACAACATCAAACAAAAATATCTGATTTCTAGTGTATGATACTACCTAAAAGGTAGTCTTGCTCATTTTTCTAGAGTATAACTATTTAATATTTATTAATACTTCCAAATGATTTAATGATTTGTAGATTTTACCATCAGTATGAAATGAGGACTAATACTGATTACATTTATGTACTGGATTTAGGACAAGTCATCCAAGGTGTTATGCTCAGGGATTTCATAAGTTCATAAGTTGTAAGAGCAGAATTAGGCCATTCTGCCCATTAAGTCCACTCCACCATTCAATCATGGCTGATCTATCTTTCCCTTTCAATCCCATTCTCCTGCCTTCGCCCCATAATCCCAACGCCCTTACTAATCAAGAATCTGTCAATCTCCACCTTAAAAATATCCATTGAATCAACCTCCACAGCAGTCTGTTGCAATGAATTCATTCCATAGATTCACCACCTTCTGACTAAATAAATTCCTCGTCATCTCCTTTCTCAAGGTACGTCCTTTTATTCTGAGGCTATAGCCTCCGGTCCTAGACTCTCCCGCTAGTGGAAACATCCTCTTCACATCCACTCTATCCAGGCCTTTCACTATTTGGTAGGTTCAATGAGGTCTCCCCTCATCCTTCTAAACTCCAGTGAGTAGAGGGCCAGTACCTTCAAATTCTCATCATATATTAACCCAATCACTCCTGGGATTGTAAAACCTCCTCTGGACCCTCTCCAATGCCAGCACATCCTTCCTCAGATATGGGGCCCAAAACTGCTCACAATGCTCCAAATGTGGTCTGACCAGCGTCTTATAAAGCTTCAGCATTGCATCCCTGTTTTTGTATTGTAGCCCTCTCGAACTAAACGCTAGCTGCTAACTCTCTCCACCATTGACCGACCAATGAAAGCTGGTGTGTGGTCTCTCAGCTTCCCCTTTCTGAAGTCAACGAATAATTCTTTGGTCATGTTGACGTTGAGTGGGAAGTAGATGTTTTAGCACCACTCTACTGGATGGCTCTGTCTCTCTCCTGTGTGCTGGCTTATCTATATTGTCAGCATGTAAAGAGAGTAGGGAAGGGGTCCAAGCATGAAGTTTTGAGGTGTATCTGTATTGATGGTCAATGAGGAGAAGCTGTTGTTCCCGATTCACACTTTCAATAACCTTGACAATAAACTGCAGACGTTAATTAGGCTAAATGTGTTCTTACTGTGGAAAACCCACTTCAATGTAATGAGCTAGATGTTTCCTTAGTTTTAAGATAGGTAATTGTTAATCCTGATGATAAATGTTTTTGTAAACTAAAATTAAAATAATGTGGCACGATTGATTTTAATTATCACAGTTTTCATGTTCACCCATGTTCAGCCGAATAGAATCTTTGTCAAAATACTTAAATAGAAGATTTTGACCATAAAAAGACGCACAGTGTTGGAATAACTCAGCGGGTCATGCAGCATCTCTGAACAACAGAGGTAGGTGATGGTTTGGGTATGGCCGTCTGAAGAAGGGTCCCGACCTGAAACATCACCTATCCATGTTTTCCAGAGATGTTGCCTGACCTAGTGATTCCCTCCCAGCACTGTGTATCTTTTTTTGTACACCAGCATCTGCAGTTCCCTTGCATTAATACTTTGACCATATTCACTTTGGTTAAAAAAATGCAATTACAGTCGCAAACATGTTATTTAATGCAAGATAGTGTTGAAATGGTTATAAATATGTAGAATATTGCTGACAATGCAGTATTCTTACCGATGTCAAATGGTGCAATATAAGCTGATCTATCTGTCTACTGATTACTCAGAATCAACTTAAAAATGCTATTCAAGTAAACAAAAATAAAGAAGAATGGCTTACTGTCCTTCAAGCCTAAATAATAGTAAAAATAGTCACAGATGATCCTGTGCCCAATTTTCATATTCCTATAATATTCTCTGATAGTCTTAGTTTAACAATAAAACATGTTTATAAGCCTTGAATATACCCTGTAATTGAGAATCCCCAGTCCTCTAAAGCAGGGGTTCCCATCCTTTTTTGTCCTGTTTACCCCTGGTAACTTTTCGAAAGTAAATTTACCCCCATCCTGTTTTGTTCAGTAATTTGAGTTTACACTTCTACCATAATAAAGCAACCGACAAAGGGGAAATTTTAAAATGCTGTTTTTAACATTATTATTTTAATTTCAAATAACAATAATGGTGGGCGAAATTTATGACCTGGGGATAAATTTACCCCAGGTTGGGAACCCTTGCTCTAAAGGATGTATCAGATTCATACCACCACAAAGTTGAGTCACCTGAGCTGTTTTGCTTTGAAATTTTGTTCTGCGAGTTTGGTATTAGTTTATTATTGACTGTGATTTATTATTACTGTGATACAGTACAAAATTTTCTTTGTGTACTATCCACTCAAATCATACTATACACGATTACAATCAAGCCATACATAAATACACCAGGTGTTACAGTTATCGAGAAAACATAGAAACATAGACATAGAAACATGGAAAATAGGTGCACGAGGAGGCCATGTGGCCCTTCAAGCCAGCATCATTGTGATCAATGCTGGTCATCCACAATCAGTCACCCGTGCCTGCCTTCTACCCATATCCCTTGATTCTGCTGGCCCCTAGAGCTCTATCTAACTCTTTTTTAAATCCATCAATTGAATTGGCATCTACTGCCTTCTGTGGCAGAGAATTCCACAAATTCACAACTCTCTGGGTGAAAAAGTTTTTTGCATCTCAATTTTAAAGGGCCTCCCCTATATTCTTAGATTGTGGCCCCCAACATTGAGAACATTTTTCCTGCATCTAGCTTGTCCAGTCCTTTTATATACGTTTCTATAAGATCCCCTCTCATCCTTCTAAATTCCAGTGAATACAAGTCCAGTCTTTCCAATCTTTCCTCATATGACAGACCAGCCATTCCAAGGATTAACCTCGTGAACCTGCGCTGCACTGCCTCAATAGCAAGGATGTCCTTTTCTCAAATTAGGAGACCAAACTGCACACAATACTCCAGATGTGGTCTCACCAGGGCTCTGTACAACTGCAGAAGGACGCCCTTACGCCTATACTCAAATCCTCTCATTATGAAGGCCAACATGCCATTAGCTTTCTTCATTGCCTGCTGTACCTGCATGTTTACTTTCATTGACTGGTGTACAAGGACAACCAGGTCTCATTGCACTTTCCTTTTTCCTAATCTGACACCATTGAGATAATAATCTGCCTCCTTGTTCTTGCCGCCAAAGTGGATAACCTCATATTTATATTTCACTGCATCTGCCATGCATCTACCCACCCACTCAACCTGCCCAGGTCACCCCGCAACCTCCTAGCAGTTCACACTGCCACCCAGCTTTGTGTCATCTGAAAATTTGCTAGTGTTACTTTTAATTCCATCATCTAAATCATTAATATATATTGTAAATAGTTGTGGCCCCCGGAACCGAGCCTTGTGGCACTCCACTCGCCACTGCCTGCCATTCTGAAAGGGACCCGTTTATTCCTACTCTTTGTTTCCTGTCTGCCAACCAATTCTCTACCATGTCAATAACCTATCCTCAATACGATGTGCTCTAATTTTGCCCACTAATCTCCTGTGTGGGACCTTATCAAAGGCTTTCTGAAACTCCAGATACACTACATCCACAGGCTCTCCTCAAAAAATTCCAGAAGATTAGTCAAGCAGGATTTCCCCTTCATAATTCCATGCTGACTTGGACCAATCCTTTTACAGCTATCCAAATGCACCACTATTACTTCTTTAATAATTGACACCACCGATGTCAGGCTAACTGGTCTATAATTCCCCATTTTTTCTCTCGCTCTTTTCTTGAAAAGTGGGACAACATTAGCTACCTTCCAATCCACAGGAACTGATCCTGAATCTATAGAACATTGGAAAATGATCACCAATGCATCCACAATTTCCAGAGCCACCTCTTTGAGTACCCTGGGATGCAGACCATCAGGCCCAGGGGATTTATCAACCTTCAGTCCCATCAGTCTACCCAATACTATTTCTCGCCTGATGCGAATTTCTTTCAGTTCCTCTGTCTCCCTAGATCTTCTGTCCTCTAGTACATCTGGGAGATTGTTTGTGTCTTCCTTAGTGAAGACAGAACCAAAGTACCTGTTCAACTCTTCTGCCATTTCCTTGTTACCCATAATAATTTCACGTGTTTCTGCCTTCAAGGGACCCACATTTGTCTTTACTAATCTTTTTCTCTCAACATACCTAAAGAAGCTTTTACTATCCTTTATATTCTTGGTCAGCTTACCCTTGTACTTCATCTTTTCACCCCGTATTGCCCTTTTTGTTACCTTCTGTTGTCCTTTGAGTTTCCCTAATCCTCTGGCATCTCGCTACTCTTTGCTATGTTATACATCTTTTCTTTTAGTTTTATTCCATCTCTAACTTCCCTTGTCAGCCACGGTTGCCTCTCACTCCCCTTAGAATCTTTCTTCCTCTTTGGAATGAAATGATCCTGCATTTTCTGGATTATGCCCAGAAATTCCTGTCATTGCTGTTCCACCGTCATTCCTGCTAGGATCCTTTTCCAGTCGACTTAGGCCAGCTCCTCTCTTATGCCTTCCTAGTCCCCTTTGTTCACTTGCAACACTGGCATTTCTGAATTCACCTTCTCCCTCTCAAATTGCAGATTAAAACTTATCATGTTATGATCACTACCTCCTAGCAGTTCCTTTACCTTGAGTTCCCTTTTTAAATCTGGTTCATTAGACAACACTAAATCCAGAATTGCCTGCCTTAAACAAACATCCTTCACTCAAGACGTAAGAGGCTTTTTAAATGAGAAGATATCACAGTTGTGCTCTTGAAACTGCTCCCTCAATATTCAAATTCACTCTGAGATCTGCATCAATCACAAGCACAGAGCAATTTTCTTTCATTGCCAATGATGTTATAGCTTTCTGGCATTCAATAATTCACTGACAAGATATTTTATGTTCGCGGTAATGTGTTTGAAAATATGCCGCACTGCAACTGTGGCCGAGATTGGGGTACTAATTCCTTGCCTAACATGATTCTGAACAGCAGTTTGTTACCCTTCTGTCTCTCTGTGGAGAGAAGAGTCTAGGAGGCAGACAGATGGATGGATGGATGAAAACTAAATTGGTTTTCTTAAGTGGTGAAGTTGACGCAACACTAGAACTCTTGTTGTGTTTATTTTTTATCGTCATATATCACCTGATACTGCTCAGTACCAGTATCACATAGTGCATGCAATGTTTTTCCTACATTACTTCAGTGATTACACTGTGAAAATGGTTGATGGGCGAAATTGGAACAACCTGTGGCCTTAACATAAATGCAAGCTTTTCTTGTCTCTGGTAGGAAGTTATTTTTTCACAATATATAACAAGTTCACCCATGGGTTGAAAAGTCATCTGTCAGTGTAATGGTTAGTGTTGGGTGCATATTTGGGAGGAACCATCCAGTGACCATTGTTGAACAGGAGTATTTGGTTTCTATCAATAAAAGTTTGATTGATTTTAGAACAAAAAGAGGAAAGTACAAAAGCTTTTACTTTCTTCGTACTTTTCCTTCAACTCAATCTCATAGACTTTTAGACTTTAGCGAAACAACGTGAAACAGGCCCTTTGGCCCACTGAGTCCTCGCCAACCAGCGATCACCCGGTACACTAGCACTATCCGACACACTAGGGACAATTTACAATTTTTTCAAAGCCAATTAATCTACAAACCTGCACATCTTTGGAGTGTGGGAGGAAACGGGAGCATCTGGGGAAAACCTGTGCGGTCACAAGGTGAATGTACAAATTCTGTACAGACAGCATCCATAGTCGGGATCGAACCCAGGTCTCTGGCGCTGTAAGGCAGCAACTCTACCGCTGCGCCACTGTGCTGCCCCAAAGTCTTTGTAATATGTAACTTATCTTTGTAACTTTAGTGTAGTTTAGTTTATTATTTTCACATGTACCGAAGTGCAGTGAAAATGCTTTCGTTTGTGCGCTATCCAGTCAAAGAAAAGACTACATATGAATACAATCAAGCCGTCCACAGTGCACAGAAAAAGGATTAAGGATCTGCTGAAATTTAAAGATTTAAAAGACTGGAACAATTGCAATCGATGATCCTCTTCTGGCATGCAAAGAGTCACCATGCTCCATCGCCATCTTGGATCTTGAAGTGGTAATCAGCAGATATGTGAACTGTGGAACTCATTGCCATAAAGGGCGGTGGAGGCCAAGTCAGTGGATATTTTTAAGGCAGAGATAGACAAATTCTTGATTAGAACGGGAGTCAAGGGGTATGGGGAGAAGGCAGGAAAATGGGATTGGGAGGCAGAGATCAGACATGATTGAATGGCGGAGTAGACTCGAAGGACTGAATGGCCTAATCCTACTCCTATAACTTGTGAACTGGTGAATTGAGATGGTGATGGAAGTAGCACCATCGGAATGCCAAGAAGTGGGAATCTTACTATCTTTCAACAGTTACCGCTGGATTCCCAGCACTTTCCCTGGGTCAGGCAGATAATTTGGACCCAATTTAATGTTTTGCTGATCTTGGAACAACAATACTAAAAGTACTCCCTCCCTCAGTATCTGCTTATTCTCTTTGTCCAGGCGATCATTCTGATCTGATGATCCCGAGTTACCAAAGCCCTTGTATCTTTACCAAAGCTGAGTCGTTGGTTTCTCACGTTGTAGTTTTGTGCCTGAAAGTGGTGCAATCTGAGATTTGCATTGTGATTTACTGCTGGTTGTGTTCTGTTGTAAGGCTGTCATTGCATGTTATTTTTAATAGATGACCGTACTGAGGCAACAGACCGCACACACACACAGGAAAACAGCCGCTGGTGAGGGTCCAGAAGATTTGCAAATCTCCGAGAGCCCAGAAGCTGCACTGAAGACAACGTGGAAGGTAATTTACTTCAGCCGTAGTAACCTGGGTGCATTATGCGATTCTCGTCTTTTCAGCAAGTTTACAAGTACTTACATTTTGCAACATCTGTGGAGGGAATGGGCAGATGACACTTTGGATCAGGACCCTTCTTCAAACTGATGGAGTAGTGGGGAGAAGGTATCACAAAAAGCTGGAGTATCTCAGCAGGCCAGGCAGCATTCAGGAGTGACGTTTCGGATCGAGACCCTTCTTCAGACTGATGAGGAGAGATCTGGGCACGAGATGTGGGGGTGGGGGTAAGCTCCCACTTTGATGGAACTAGTACTCAATGAAATGAAAAAGTAAAAGGGATAAACACAAAATCCTGGAGTAACACAGCGGGACAATCAGCATCTCTGGATAGAATGAATAGGTAACTTTTCGGGTCGAAGCCCTTCAGACTGGCTTCAGTTCAAAGGGATATTAGGTAATTCCTTTTGCAGCAAAGTATTCTTCATTTCCCTTCTACACTGCAAGCTCTTGGACATTTGTGAGGTTGTTCCTATCTAAACTAAATTGGTAGGTCAAACAACACCAGAAATAAAAACAGATGGCTCATTAAAATTACCTTATGTGTTCATGGAGTTATTTTTGAATGGTACATAATGCAATAATGTACCAAATCAGCCCCAATAGAACAGAACTGAACCATCTGTCTCCTCAGTCAATGTAGGTGGGAAATGAAGTTTAATACTGTCAGTTACATCTTATTATGACAAGAAAAATGGACTGCAGCAGTCTATCTATTAATTTCCCAAGGCATTAACAAATTTCAATATTGGAATGCTGCTGGTTTGTGAGATTCATGGAGCTCTTCTTATGCAATAGGTCACGAAAAGCAAATTAAAGTGCTGAATATCAATGTTTAAAAAAAGGAACACTTAAGTCTGAATAACAAAATACTTCAAAATTACACAAGTTATTGGATGTAATGGAGAGGAAAGGTTCAGATAAGATAAGTTTGTTACAAATAAGTGTATAGATTACTTAATTCATAGAAACATAGAAACATAGAGAATAAGTGCAGGAGGAGGCCATTCGGCCCTTCAAGCCAGCACCGCCATTCATTGTGATCATGGCTGATCATCCACAATCAGTAACCCGTGCCTGCCTTCTCCCCATATCCCTTGATTCCACTAGCCCCTAGAACTCTATCTAACTCTCTCTTAAATCCATCCAGTGATTTGACCTCCACTGCCATCTGTGGCAGAGAATTCCACAAATTCACAACTCTGGGTGAAAAAGTTCCTTCTCACCTCAGTTTTAAATGGCTTCCCCTTTAATCTAAGACTGTGGTCCCTGGTTCTGGACTCCCCCAACATTGGGAACATTTTTCCTGCATCTAGCCTGTCCAGTCCTTTTATAATTTTATATGTCTCTATAAGATCCCCTCTCATCCTTCTAAACTCCAGTGAATACAAGCCTAGTCTTTTCAATCTTTCCTCATATGACAGTCTCGCCATCCTAGGGATCAATCTCGTGAACCTACGCTGCACTGCCTCAATTACTAGGATGTCCTTCCTCAAATTAGATCAAAACTGTACACAATACTCCAGACGTGGTCTTACCAGGGCCCTATACAACTGCAGAAGAACCTCTTTACTCCGATACTGAAATCCTCTCGTTATGAAGGCCAACATGCCATTTGCTTTCTTCACTGCCTGCTGTACCTGCACGCCAACTTTCAGTGACTGGTGTACAAGGACACCTAGGTCTCGTTGAACTTCCCCCTTACCTAACATGACACCATTGAGATAATAATCTGCCTCCTTGTTTTTGCCGCCAAAGTGGATAACCTCACATTTCTCTACATTATACTGCATCTGCCATGCATCTGCCCACTCACTCAACCTGTCCAGGTCACCCTGCAACCTCCTAACATCCTCTTTGCAGTTCACACTGCCACCCAGCTTTGAGTCATCTGCAAACTTGGTAGTGTTACCTCTAATTCCTTCATTCAAATCATTAATATATATGGTGAATAGTTGCGGCCCCAACACCGAGCCTTGCGGCACTCCACTCACCACTGCCTGCCCTTTTGAAAAGGACCTGTTTACTCCTATTCTTTGCTTCCTGTCTGCCAACCAATTCTCTATCCATGTCAACACTCTACCACCATGTGCTCTAATTTTGCTCACCAATCTCCCGTGTGGGACCTTATCAAAGGTTTTCTGAAAGTCTAGATACACTACATCCACAGGCTCCCCTTCATCCATTTTACTTGTCACATCCTCAAAAAATTCCACAAGATTAGTCAAGCATTATTTCCCTTTCATAAATCCTTGGACTTATCCTTTTACTGCTATCCAAATGCACCGTTATTACCTCTTTAATAATTGACTCCAGCATCTTCCCCACCACCGATGTCAGGCTAACTGGTCTGTAAGTCCCTGTTTTCTCTCTCGCTCCTTTCTTGAAAAGTGGGATAACATTAGCTATCCTCCAATCCACAGGAACTGATCCTGAATCTATTGAGCATTGGAAAATGATCCTGCAGAAATATTGCACTCATTTTTGATGCTGATAAATAGGTAGTATATTTGTTAAGTTTCTGTTGTTCAATATAATATATTTTCATATAATCTTGTTTGCATTGTTAATTTACCACTGCAATGCTAAAATCAAGATGGTCAATTGCTCACAAATGTTAGAACATCATAAGGATGGCATTTCACTCTGTGAAGCTTCAATGTGGTTATAATCCACTAACAGTCGATGAGTTTAATTCACTCCAGAACACACACTTAAAGTGAAATTATTAATCGATGACACTGGAAATTTAAGTGTTATTCTTCCATGGGTAAAGAGTATGTGTTGCTATTGTGCTGATGGCCACATAATTAATGTCTCCAGAGCCTCGAAGGCCTATTAATTTGCAGTGAAATGCTGAAGTGATATGCATTAAATATTTTAAAATCTTTAGTGCTTCAATTGCTGAAGAGTTTAAGGAGTTAGTTTGTTTTAAATAATTTTATACTGTTTTGCACTGATATTAAAAATAATATTTGATCCTCAGAAGAATTTGCACTACATTCATCAGATTAAAAGTAATCTATGAAGGTGCTCATTGCAAAATGTTACATTAGAAGCAAACTATAATATATTTTACCTGTTAGATTTGCTTTAGTTTTCTCCTCTATATTTTTATTGTCTGTATTCATTCCTGTTTAGTTATTTATATTACATTTCTACACTATTCACATATTTATTTAGCTATATTATGTGTTTTATAGTCTCATATTTATGAGCATTTTGTTTCATATGTGGGGGGGGGGGGTGGATAGTACATTGATATAATTGTATGGATATTCAAATATTTATAGATTTTTACCATATTTCCACCTGTAACTGGGCTGATTTACTATTCACTAAGACCCAAGGCTTCTGAAACCCTATGTGCTGACTTCACAGGAATAATGAGGTTAATCTTTGATATGTTCAAGTGTTTTCTAACACAGAAGAGCAGAATGTCATTTCTCTGACAGCCAGCATTGCCTGAGTGGGTAAATTCTCCCGCAGTGCTTGGAGCACTTCTGGCCAGTAGTACTGTGGAGGCAGTCAGGGGATTACAATCTTCCTTGTCATATATGCAATGATGTTCACAATAAAGCAAACCGAACTTGTGTTCAGGTGTAGAAACAGCTGGAGCATTGAAAATCCTTTCAGTTCTAGCTAGGGATCTAGTTATGCTACCACAAAGCTCCACACCCAGATATTCTCATTTCATTTCCTTTACTATGCTTTTGTATGCTTGGGGTTTTTTACTCTCTCTTTTTTTCTTCTCCACTCTGGTGAATTTATTTTGCTTTTAATTTAATTCAGAACGCCTCATTCATTTTCAAATTATGATTAAAGGACAAAATAAATGTTATTGTGAAACTGCTTCTGTTGGCTTGTCTCATAAGCCATCACGGAACAACAGTGGATAGGTCAGCATTTGAATAGCACTCCATGCAGTTGTTATTATAAAATAGACCTGTTCAATTTATGGACATTGGATAGAAAAATATCATAGCCCCCCCTTGAACAAGAGGAGAAAATTACATCACAGACTGTTAACAACACAGAAGGAGGTCATATTCCACATCAGCTCCTTGTATGACAATTATAGTTAGCCTCACATCTTAAACATACAATGATACAGAGGGAAGGTAGACACAAAATGCTGGAGTAAATCAGCGGGTCAGGCAGCATCTCAGGAGAAAAGGAATGGGTGACGTTTCGGGTCGAGACCCTTCTTCAGTCTGAAGAAGGGTCTCGACCCGAAACGTCACCCATTCCTTTTCTCCAGAGATGCTGCCTGACCCGCGGAGTTACTCCAGCATTTTATGTCTACCTTCAATTTGAACCAGCATCTACAGTTATTTTCCTACACATGATACAGAAGGAGGCCATTTGCACAGTTAACTTTATATGGACTCCCATAAAAACTACCTTATTAGTTGCCTCCCCCCTCTCCTTACTTCTCTGCACTCCTGTGACTGATTCACTCATACGTGCTCGTCATCTCCCCTTTGATTCTGTTTTGTTGTTAACGTAAACTATGGCCAATTTATAATTACCAATGAACACATGTTTAGCGAGACCTGAGCATCCAGAGTAAGCCCACATCACCATGGAGAAGGGTAGTCGTGGGCACGAGGAATCCACGGGATTCCAATCTGGATTTGGGACTAGGCATAAAGACCTTGCCCAATGGAATCGAGTTTGGAATTCAAGTGTACAAAGTCATGCCTCACACAACATCGGGATTGGACACAGCAGCAGGACATGTGACCTGCAAGCCTGCTCCACCATTCATTATGACAATCCAAATGCATGATCTCGACCCAAAATGTCGACCATCACTCTGAGTCCACAGATGCTTCTTGGCGCACGTACTTCCTCCATTCGTGTCATGTGAATGCTTAATGTGCCAAACTCAACACTGATTGCTGCTAAATGTTTGCCTGGTTTTCACATTGGTATTTTGTCAAAGTTCTGATGCAGGTATGTTAATGAGAAAATCTTACATTGCCATTCATTTTGTGGTGCCAGAATTGAGAGCATTTTTTGATATCATTCATTGAAGAATATATGTTCTGAGCATTCATATTTTTGGCGCTGAACAAACTACCATCCTCCCCTTAAAAAGGTACAGCCACAGGATAATTTATTAGTATTATCTACATTTACTTCACTGTTGACAATATCATTGATGCATGAATGTAGTTAATAAAGTTTTGGGGAAACACTGACAATATTGCCTGGCTAGACATAAAAAAGCACTGGAATAACTCAACGAGACAGGCAGCATCTTTGGAGAGAAGGAATGAGTGAAGTTTCAGGTCTGAAGAAGGGTCTCGACCAGAGATGGTGCCTGGCCCGCTGAGTTACTCCAGCATTTTGGGTCTTTCTTCGGTGTAAACCACCACCTGCACTTCCTTCCTACACAATATTCCCTGACCTCCAGTTTCAATTATAGTTTTGAACTCAAACCCCCCACATTTCAGATTTGAGCACAGAATGTACTGGAGGTGACAGTAAACCAGCCTTTGTGTTCATTTTCTTCAGTTGCTGCACATAATACCATGATACAATTGAAAGGAGAACAGGTCAAAATTCTTAGCTCGCCCAAACTGCCAAAAACTACACACAAAATGGCTGCCATCCGTCCCATTGTTTAGTCAAGTCAAGTCAAGTCAATTTTATTTGTATAGCACATTTAAAAACAACCCACGTTGACCAAAGTGCTGTACATCTGATTAGGTACTAAGGAAAAAAATGAAACATACAGTAGCACGCAAACAGTTCACAGCGCCTCCTCAATGAGCCTCAAACGCTAGGGAGTAGAAATAGGTTTTGAGCCTGGACTTAAAGGAGTCGATGGAGGGGGCAGTTCTGATGGGGAGAGGGATGCTGTTCCACAGTCTAGGAGCTGCAACCGCAAAAGCGCGGTCACCCCTGAGCTTAAGCCTAGACCGCGGGATAGTGAGTAGCCCCAAGTCGGCCGACCTGAGGGACCTGGAGTTAGAGAGGGGGGTTAGATGATTTTTGATGTGGGGGGGGAATGTCCATTTAGGGCTTTATACGTGAATAGGAGGAGCTTGAAGTTGATTCTGTACCGTACAGGGAGCCAGTGGAGAGAGGCCAGAATGGGGTGATGTGGTCCCTTTTACGGGTACCCGTCAGGAGTCTCGCTGCGGCGTTTTGGACCAGTTGCAGGCGGGACAGGGAAGATTGGCTGATCCCAGTGTATAGGGAGTTGCAGTAGTCTAGGCGGGAGGAAATGAAAGCGTGAATGATTTTTTCTTTGTCGTCGAATTGGAGGAAAGGTTTGATTTTGGCTATGGTTCGAAGTTGGAAGAAGCTGGCTTTTACCACAGCGTTGACTTGCTTATCAAATTTTAATGCAGAGTCAAATATCATGCCGAGGTTTTTGACATGCGGTTTGACTAGGCAGGATAGACTTCCAAGACTGCCTGTTATCAATTTGATGGAGTCGGGGGGGCCGAATAGGATGACCTCAGACTTGCTCTCATTTAATTGGAGGAAGTTCTGTGCCATCCAACATTTTATGTCCTCAAGGCAGTGTAAGAGG
The DNA here is from genome assembly GCF_053455715.1 of Rhinoraja longicauda. Taxonomy (NCBI): domain Eukaryota; kingdom Metazoa; phylum Chordata; class Chondrichthyes; order Rajiformes; family Arhynchobatidae; genus Rhinoraja; species Rhinoraja longicauda. The sequence goes on from NC_135976.1 coordinate 10,626,358, forward strand.
CTGTTTAAATTTGACTGGTTGTTGGGTTTCAGGGGGAGGTAAAGCTGAGTGTCATTGGCATAGCAGTGGAAAGAAATGCCGTGCCTTTGAATGATTTGGCCAAGGGGGAGCATGTATAGAGAGAAGAGAATGGGGCCTAGGATGGAGCCTTGTGGAACTCCGCAGGAGAGGCTAGCTGGAGCAGAGGAATAACTGCCTATGTTGATGGCGAAACTCCTATCTTTGAGGTACGAAGCGAACCAGCTCAGGGCAGTGCCATCAATGCCAACCGCGTACCGGAGACGGTCAATAAGGATGGTGTGGTCCAATGTATCGAACGCTGCGCTAAGGTCGAGAAGGAGCAGGATTGCACAGTTTTTCCTCATCTCCGTTCTAAATGGCCTACCCCTTATTCTTAAACTGTGGCCCCTTGTTCTGGACTCCCCCAACATTGGGAACATGTTTCCTGCCTCTAACGTGTCCAACCCCTTAATAATCTTATACGTTTCGATAAGATCCCCTCTCATCCTTGTAAATTCCAGTGTATATAAGCCTAATTGCTCCAGTCTTTCAACGTATGACAGTCCCGCCATTCCGGGAATTAACCTAGTAAACTTACGCTGCACGCCCTCGATGTATATTTTTACATTTCTATCTTTTCGGTTCTTGACAAAATTTGCAGCTTTTGCTATTGTTCATTTTGATTCTGTTTATTTTTCTTTCAACCGAAGTAACAGTTGGAAAAAGGCACAGAGCAGCCTGGGAAACCGGTGCTGATTCTATTTTTGTATGCTTGTTGTTGATTTCACTATAAATGGAAAATTCATGCAAATTAGTTAGCAAAAATACATTTTTAAGGAATGTGAAAAGAAACTTACAAAAACGCCTTTGCAGTAACCTGCCAACGTGATGCTCGAGTTGTGTTTTTTTAAATCTTAACATCAACTTTTTACATGCATCATGTTCACCTTTTGTCATTCGTATATCTATTTATGTCTTTAAGCAAAATATTGCAGATGCTGGAAATCTGAAATCATCTATTTATATACTAATTGTAAAGCCCTGAGAATCAGAATTAACCTGTTGTTTGTACTGTGAATGGTTGCAGACTGTCGTATTTCTAATTTCTTTCTTTGAAGTTATCCAATTAGCAGCTCATCCTAACTTTATAATCATTTTTTATTAGACTGTTAGTGATCTACATCTGCCTCTCTCGGAAGATCAAATTATGTTTGAAAAGGGCAAATTACTCATGGTATAATTTTGTCATTAAGTACAAAATAACTTCATCAATTCTTTCTTGTCTATCTCTACATGAGAACTGAGTAGGTGGCAAATTGGTTATTATTTTGAACTTGTACATCATTGGTTCTTTAAATTAGATACTGATTTTCATAAATGCTTAGAGATTAGTAGCAATCCTGGTGAAAGTGTATGATTACCCACGTTATTATGCATACATATTGGTTTTCATCTAAAATTGTGGTTATAGTATTATATTAATTTCTTGCTTGCTTTAAGTTACGAAAATTCACTGTTCCATCAGTGAATTTAGATCCTTGAACATTTTAAGTTTCATGGATAATTTCTCAGACATTTCAAACCTACTCTGTTCTCACCTCTTCAGAACACTTGATTCATAGAACAGTACAGCACAGGCATGGGCCCTTCGGCCCACAATGTTTGTGCCGAATAAAATGCCAAGTTAAACTGATCTTATCTATCTGTACATGATCTATATCCTTCTATTCCCTGCACTTCCATGAAGGATGTGCTGGCTCTGGAGAGGGTCCAGAGGAGGTTTACAGGAATGATCCTTGGAATGAGTAGGTTAACGTATGATGTGAGTTTGACGGCACTGGGCCTATATTCGCTGGAGTTTAGAAGAATGAGGGGGGACCTCATTGAAACATACAGGATAGTGAAAGGCTTGGATAGAGTGGATGTGGAGAGGATGTTTCCACTTGTGGGAGAGTCTAGAACTAGAGGTCATAGCCTCACAATTAAAGGACATTCTATTAGGAAGGAGATGAGGAGGAATTTCTTTAGTCAGGGGATGGTGAATGGAAATCTTTACTAATTTTACACCTAGTTTTGGACATTTCCACCCAGGGAAAAAGGTTCTGACTGTCAACCTACCTCTGCCTCTCATGATTGTATATACTTCCAGCAAGTCTCTCCTCAAACTCCGATGTTCCAGAGAAAACAGTTTGCCCTCAACAGTTTTCTTTTTCACAACTATTCTGCACTGAATGACTTGGTTCTCCCGTCCGCTTAGCATCTTTTTATAACTACATAAGGGCGCATTGTGAATATGGAGACATAAGAGACTGCAAATGTTGTCATGCTGACTAGTTCCTCAACTGCAACCACATTGGGAAGTTGCTCAGAAAGATATTTATGAAATTTCTAGTTAGTAGACACTCGAGAGACCGGAGTGGATAATTTCAGCAGAACAACTCCATCCAGAACAGTGCCCAGAGTAATGAAGCCATCGACATGAAAAGGTTTAATGATGATGTGTCACTCTTGTGAATCTGTTCTAATTGCAACACTGGAATTGTCATTAGTTTGGATTGTACTGGTTAGGGTGTTTAGACCAAATCATTGTTATGTGCAACTACTTTTGGTCTTTGCCAGCAAGCTGAATGATCAGCTATGATCACATTGAATGGCGGTGCTTGCTCGAAGGGCCGAATGGCCTACTCCTGCACCTATTGTCTATTGTCTGAGAAGTCTTATATTTCAATGACAATGCACCTTTCATTTGCACTGTGTGAAACAAATCCCTTTGGAGCAGAAGGAGCAACATTGCTTTGATGGTCTTTTGCCTGATAGGGACAATTGCTTCAGTAATGTTGCCTTTCATCAGCCATGTGGAGCAGATGAATTGAAAATCACCTTAAAATATAGAAGTCTCACACAGGGCTCAAAAGCTTTTACCATGAGCCGCCCGTTCAGATATTTCACATCAACATTTATCAACAAAAAAATCACAAATATTCCTGAGTTACTCCATATTAATTTCTTACAAAATTGATTAATTGGATTCTATTACAAAAGAGGAAGGGCCATTAATTGCAAATTATGTTTGTACATTTTGCTTTGGAATAAAATATTACAGACTTCTGATTGCACTCTATGTGGTCAGTGGCTTTAAAATCTAATATTTGCACCATCAGCTCTTGGCAATGTAATGCCCGATTAGTGCAGAATTATGTGGAACATTTATATGTCATCAATGTCGCAATTTCTTTATTGTTTTATTACAACAATTTGTTCACCAGGTTAATTCCCGGGATGGCGGGACTGACATATGATAAATGGATGGGTCGACTGGGCTTGTATTCACTGGAATTTAGAAGGATGTGAGGGGATCTTATAGAAACATATAAAATTCTTAAAGGATTTGACAGGATAGATGCAGGAAAAATGTTCCCGATGTTAGGGGAGTCCAGAACCAGGGTTCACAGTTTCAGAATAAGGGGTAGGCCATTTAGGACTGAGATGAGGAAAAACTTCTTCACCCAGAGAGTTGTGAATCTGTGGAATTGTCTGCCACAGAAGGCAGTGGAGGCCAATTCACTGGATGTTTTCAAGAGAGAATTAGATTTAGCTCTTAGGGCTAAAGGATTTAAGGGATATGGGGAAAAAGCAGGAAAGGGGTCCTGATTTTGGATGATCAGCCATGATCATATTGAATGGCGGTTCTGGCTCGAAGGGCCGAATGGCCTACTCCTGCACCTATTTTTCTATGTTTCTATCCAGTAGTATAGATCAATTTGAATCTGCCCTTTGATTGGAACCAATCTCAATAAAGCCTACTTAAATATGCCTGCATAGATTATTGTAAGGACATAGAGCGATAGAGTGATACAGCGTGGAAGCAGGCCCTTCGGCCCAACTTGCCCACACCGGCCAACATGTCCCAGCTACACTAGTCCCACCTACTTGCGTTTGGTCCATATCCCTTCAAACCTGTCCTATCCATGTACCTGTCTAACTGTTTCTTATACGTTGGGATAGTCCCAGCCCCAACCACCTCCTCTGGCAGCTTGTTCCATATGCGCACCACCCTGTGTGTGAAAAGGTTACCCCTCAGATTCCTATTAAATCTTTTCCCCTTCACCTTAAACCTATGTCCTCTGGTCCTCGATTCACCTATTCTGGACAAGAGACTCTGGCCATCAGCTCGATCTATTTCTCTCATGATTTTATACACCCCTCGTCCTCCTGCTCTCCAAGGAATAGAGTCCCAGCCGACTCAAACTCTTCCTTTGCTTACTAAAATGAAGCTGTTTTAACAGTTCATATCTCACTTTAAAATGTCCAAGCGATAACTTCTAATTATGATAGTTCCCGACTGTGAATACAAGGAGAACATTGTGTCTGTGATCTTAGTTGTTTTGCCATTAACCTTGCAGAGACTTTCGAATGGTTCCATTGATCCCGATGATGAGATTAGTCGGGTTGTGGAGATGCAGGACACGCTGGAGAAACAGAACTTTGAAGTGACGCAGATGAAAGACCGTCTGTCTACAATATCAGCGCGGGTGGCTGAACTGGAAGAAGACCTGAATACAGCCAGGAAGGATCTGATCAGATCTGAAGAAATGAACAACAAGTACCAGAGAGACATCAGGGAGGTGAGATGTGACCAAAGATAATAGGGCAGAGCAAGATAGACCACTCGACCCTAAAAACCGTAGTATGTCATGGCGCCATTTTAGTAGGCAGAAACCTGCAGAAACATTTTAAAAGAAAAATAACAAAAATCTGTGAATTGATAGATGCGATATATTCTGCATTTTTATGGTATCATCACACATACTGTTTCCCCAAAACACTGATTACACTGCGAGAGGCATAACGAACGGTGGGTTTTGTTTACTAAAATGATGGACGTTACGTTCCTTTGCGTACTACACTTCAATATAGGCGATTTCAACGGAGTGGTTCATCTTGCTCCTCCAGTATCTTTGGATGTGACCAACTTCCAATTATTTAAAATCATATCCTCTTAAAACCTCTCTTGTCTACAATGTCCAATTGTAAATATTTTCATCCGAGATTTTTACCAATTGGACAATGGTTTGGAATTTTGACTTCTTTTATTCCTATTGATATTTTCTAAAACTCCTGCTATCATATTCTTTACCATCCACTCAAGCAATTTCCCCTATTACCAATATTAGCTTAACTGACTCGTAATGCTTTGTTTTCTCTCTCTCCCCCCACTTTTTGTTTAAATAATAAGATATGATTTGACAATCCCCAGTCTACAACAACTATTTCATAATTTAAAGAATGTTTTGAAGATGTCAACCATTGCATCCACTATTTCCACGGCTATCTCTTATTACACTCAGGATACTGATTAAGGGTAAAACATTTGCTCGGGAGGAACTCCCAAGCTCTTCTTTAAATGGTGCCTGAGGAATCCTTATCTCTACAAAAGAGAAGCTCGGACAATTCCTATTGCACTGAAGTTCTACCTTTGATTGTCAACGGGTTTGAAATGACAACTTTCTCGTCCAGGTGTGTCATCAACCAAGCAAAGGCTGACATCTGGTTGAATTCAACATTTAACTTTCTGTTTTGTTGGCTTTAGGCAATGGCACAGAAGGAAGATATGGAGGAGAGGATTACAACACTTGAAAAGCGCTATCTCGCTGCACAAAGAGAGTCCACGTCAGTGCACGATCTTAACGATAAACTTGAAAATGAGCTTGCAAATAAGGATTCTCTGCACCGTCAGGTAACCTTTGTGTGGTAGATGAAGATATTTATGCCGATGAGTAAACTATTTGGCTTGTCAGTTTACAGCAGGCCAACAAAATGATAGGCATTTTATCCACCATTAGTAAATCATATAAAGACATCTTTCGAGATAATCTTTAGGATTGTCAAGTGCTGTTATTCTCACCATGCATTCGATGAGTAGTCATTTATTTTGAGATCATAGAATGTCAAGACTGGTCTGTTATTTTTGTTTACTTCCGTCTGGTTTTCCTGTTCACTGTGGCAGGCATGCTACAGCTCCAATTCCAAAGGTCTGACAGCTTAACCTTAACATTCAGTTCCAATATCATTGCCAACTCTCCCACGGGGGTCACATGAAACTCAGCTAGGCCAGCCATATAAATACCGTGGCGACAAGACCCGGTCAGCTCAATATCCTGCAGCAACCAACTCGCCTCTTGGTACCTGAAGCCTCTGCACCACTTGCAAGGCACAAGTCCATGAGTATTGTGAGTGTAATGAGTGCAGCTACAATATCACTTAAGATGTCCGACATCATCCAGGAAAAAGCAGCTTGCCTGGTTTTAATCCCATGCATTTTTCTTAATATTCATTTCTTCCACCATAATAAAATGCACTGCAATTGTTCGCACAGATTAGGTGGACATCACCTCCCAAACCTGTGACTGCATCACCAAAAGGCACCAGGATGACAGGAGGGCGGCAGATTGGGGCAGCCTTAGAGTTGCTGCCTTACAGCGCCAGAGACCCAGGTTCGATCCTGACTACGGGTGCTGTCTGCACGGAGTTTGCACGTTCTTCCTGTGACCGCGTGTGTTTCTCTCCGGGTGCTCCGGTTTCCTCCCACACTCCAAAGATTTTAGGTTAATTGGCTTCTGTCAATTGTAAATTGTCCCTAGGTGTGTTGGATCTTGCTAGTGAGTTGGTTGGCGTGGACTTGGTGGGCCCGAAGGCCTTGTTACCACGCTGTATCTCCAAACGCCAAAGACAGAAGAAAGGATCAACCATGGGTTCATCTCCAAGTAGCACACAATGTTAACCTGGAAATATCTCATCATTCCTTCTTCACACGAGCACCTTCACAGGTTCAAGACATTTCAGCGCCAACTTTTTAAGGGCAGTTAAGAACGGGAAATAAACACTGGCTTTGCTTGTCCACTTCCTGATTTAATACTGAGTGAGTGGTTAGTTGACAGACCTCAACAAGAACTATGCAAAGAAGTGGATAAGATTAACTCTGTCCCCTCTTTGAGAAAATGCACGTCAGTTCACTAATAACTGCCAAATGCGTGCATAGTATGTCACTGCGTGTGCCCACAGCCTACCACAGCGAACTAGTGGCCTCAATTCCTGTGACACCAGGCTGACTAGACAGCAGCGCTTTTAATTTAAAATAAAATCTTGCACATCAGGACTGCTCCACTTAAACCTGCTCCACTTAAATCTGTGTGATGAATGGAGCAGTCTCCTTGGAAGTGTTGAGTCAGTCGGCACAGAATTCAACCTACGATGTGCCTTTAATTTATCCAGAGTCACTCAGTCATCACATCATGCAGCTGATTTTTCTTTTCACATTGACAAAAATATTTTCTGATCCAGAAGTGTACGTATGATGCATTATTGTGCTTGCTTGGAGTTCCTAGGGCTCAGGGCTCTGTCAGCGTCATTTATTGCAGCTTGATGATTGAGTCCCAGTGGTTGTCTTCAGCATTTAGCAGATGAGGAAGTTCCCTCATTTTATTTATTTGGGTCACCGTCTGGGATTAAGCACTGATGCGGTATCTTTTATTGTTAATACTCTCACTATCTGCAACCCAGGAACGACAGCAACCTTCTGTTTCCAGACAGCTTTCAATTTCCAAAACTCCAGAAAAAAATCAAAAGCTGTTTGATCCATAGGTTTAAACACTGATTAGCCTTTAATTATAGTGCACGTAGGCAACGATTAGTAGTTATTGCACCAGAAGGTCAAACATTAAAGACTATGACAATAGATGATGAACAAACGACAGTAGAAGCCTGCACTGTTAAAATCATTTGGATGTACTTTTCTCTGAATCCTAATGTTAGTTGAAAAAGTAAACATGATGTGTTGTGCTTTGCTTCATAGCTCAGGGCTTTATCACCATCATTTATTCCAGCTTAGAAGACAAAATGTGGAATATAGCAATATTGGGTTATACTGCAGGATTTAATGCTTGTTTCCAATGTGTAATGCAAAAATTAATTAGTGTAAACGCATACAGTCTGTATTAATGGTGATGAAGTGCAGATTAATCTTAAACGTTAATTTAACATGAATATCATGTTCTTATGTGACTAAATGGTGATATTGACAACTTTGTGCAGAGGAGGTTTCTTGTCTCATTGTGCTGGAGAGGTGAATGTTGCAGGGAGTCCAAGCACCAAAATAAACAAGTAATAAAGGGTTTAATGTTTATATAATATATATAATCGGGCAGCATACAGATGCCGCTAGCAGATTTGCTGCCTCACAGCTCCAGACCCGGGTTCAATCCAGATATTTGTGATTGGGTGAGTTTCGACCCACATTTCAAAGATGTGCTGTAGGAAGGAACTGCAGATGCTGGTCTACACCGAAAATAAACACAAAATGCTGGAGTAACTCAACGGGACAGGCAGCATCTCTGGATAGAAGGAATTGGTGCCGTTTCGGGTCGAGACCCTTCAGCACTACAGACTCCTCTACAGCACTACAATTACACTTCTACATGCATCCAGTATGAAGAAGGGTCTCGACCCAAAATGTCACCCATTCCCTCTCTCCAGAAATGCTGCCTGTCCCGCTGAGTTACTCCAGCATTTTGTGTCAACCTAAGATGTGCTGGTTGGTGGATTGCCATGGTAAATTGCCCTGAGTGTGTGGATGCGTTGTTCAACTTGAAGTACATAGAAAAACATAGAAAATAGGTGCAGGAGTAGGCCATTCGGCCCTTCGAGCCTGCACCAATCTGCACATTGATGTGTATTTGGGCAGAATAAAATTAGCTTAGTCTAAATAGACTTTAGAGATACAGTGTGGAAACAGACCCTTTGGTCCAACAAGTCCACCCCAACCAGTGATCACCCAGTACACTAACACCATCCTACACACTAGGGACAATTTACAACTTTTAACAAAGCCAATTAACCTACAAACCATCCTTGGAGTGTGGAAGGAAATCGGAGTTCCCAGAGAAAACCCTTGCGGGTCATAGGGAGAACGTACAAACTCTGTACAGACAGCACCCATAGTCAGGATCAAACCCGGGTTTCTGGAGCTGTAGGGCAACAGCTCTACTGCTATGCCACTGTGCCGCCTAAATGGGGTTAGTCTTGATAGTTTGTGCAGAAGGGTTTTTTTTCTGTGCTGTATTACTATTGTGTAATTTCAAAATAAATATTTTGGTTCCATTTTTAAAAATATCATTCTAAATATTTTTATGATGTGCAGTAGTCCTAAATAGTCTACGCGCAGCATTTAAAAAAAAATCATATATTCCAGAGTGGATCGATGCAAATTATTCATTGTCTCACAGCCTATTTTTGAGAGATGGTTGAGGGAAGAGAATGTGACATGTAGTAGAAGGAGATGTGCTGTGCCGAACCATCATTCGGCAAGAACAATGTTACTGCAGCAATCACAAAGCTCTTTTCTCTTTTAAAGGGCGAAGAAAAGAATCGACACATCCAGGAACTGCTGGAGATGGCTGAGCAAAGGCTGCTGCAGACGATGAGGAAGGCTGAGACCTTGCCCGAGGTGGAAGCTGAGCTTGCTCAACGAGTCGCAGCTCTGACAAAGGTGTGTCTTACCACTGGCCTTGCAAATGGGAGGGAAACACTACAATCACACCTCTACATGCATCCAATCTGCATTTTGATTCATCACACTTTCCACACCTTCGAAAGATTTTTGATTTTTTTTGTTTCTTATTTTTGGACTTATAACGCGGAAATCTTGTGATGTACATGTTACTGAATGGACATTGACATATAAAATGGATGTAGAGTTCTGGCAATAAGATGTGACCTTGGATTTTGCATTAAATGGTAGGGGAATACATTCAGTAATGACCTTAAAGCACATAAAATATTAAATATTCATGATTCATGAAACTTTCCTTCAGTCAAATCTTTCACAACTTTTTGTTCTGATAAGCTTTAAACTACTTGTTTAAAACGTGACATCTATTTTTACAAGTGTTTTATTCAAACATTTTTATTTAGGATAGCACTTTTCACTGCTAATTTGCCACATTAATGGATTTTTCTCATTTCTAGTTCAGTAGATCATTTTTCATCAATTGAAACATTAAACTAACCGTTTAGACCATGTTTTGACCTCCGAGCATATGAGTTAAATGTAAACCGTGTTCTTGGAGTCCACTTTAGCAAAAATAAACTTTTATTTGCATGCTGAAAAATAACTGAATGGCCATTTCATGACTAACTGCCATTTTTAAAAATTGTTCATTTGTCTTTATTAGGAGATGACATTGATGTAATCATTCACAATTTTTTGTGAACTTCCACTTAATTAATGATACAAACACCACTGAGACCTACATAATGAATGCTGGTGTTGTGGCTCATGTTCTGAGCTCAGTTCATCTCCAGTATCTAATAATAAGGCTGAAATTCTGTTCCAGAATATGATGTTCTGAAGTTTTCCGATGTTGTACACTTTCCCTGAATATCTGAAAAATCTGTGACAGTCTTGCAATTGAATTTACCTAAAATGACAGATTACCAAGTTTCCCAGAGTTTCTAAAGTTATAAATTCCATGTTGAATTGCAGTGTATTGATAAGATGCAAGCACTTGCCAGGCAGATTTAACCGAGAAGGTTGCTCAGTTCTCATCCTACACAATAAATTTAACCCTATTTGCAGATACAATTACAGCTTTTGAAAGACATTTGGACTGATATATGGATAAGAACAGTTTAAACGGCTATGGGCCAAATACAGACAATTGGGACTATCCTATGATGCCATTTTGGGTGGCATGAACAAGGAGGCCTATGACTATACCATCTCAGATTCACAGTTTTTAAATGTATTTTTAAATTTATTTCAGAATGCTTTCTGTGCCGTGGTTGTTCACTGGAACCTCTCCATCACAAAAATCTTGGGTATTTAGTCAGTTCAATATTCCCAGGGCAGTGACATCACATTCAGGCCCAAATTTCCTGACCAGTTTCCAGATTTTTCCATTTGTAGAGTCTTGGCTATCCACAAACTTGGTGCTTCAGTGCTGATGATTGACCATTTGGTATTGGGAAACTAATTAATTGTTGTCACTTTACCCCTAATTGAAGGGTTCTTTCAAAAATTGACATAATTGAAAATTTCAAAAATAAATATCTCTTCACCCCACACTTGCCCTTTTCTGCACCAGACTGTTTCTAATTCTCGAATAAAAACATCCTGAAATACTATTTATTCCTTATTAACTTAACCAGTGCAAATATTTATATTTGAAGTTGTTTTACATAGGTTTTACACAGTAAATAGTCCTGGTTGGCGTAATGATTAGTTGACTTCATTTTCTCTCTGTGGCAATATGGTATTTTTGCTAGTATGTTTCTGAATAAATGTTTGATAATGTCTATAACTTTATGACACTCAGCAAGTCGGTCAGTGTCTGTGGAGGTAAAAAGAAGGTAAAGGTTTGACACAGAATCCACACATGAATCCACTGATTTTTCTCCTTCTCTCCACAGTAACAGATGACCTGAATATTTCTGTATTTTCTATTAAAAATCTCCAGTGCATAACATTTTATCTTTTCTATTCCACAGAGTTTATTTTGCATATACTGTCATTTCTTGTTAATTGGTTTTGCACATAATTATGAGACAAAGTGTATTTGATGTGTATAATTAAGTTGGAACTTTTTTTTGGAAAGATGGTAGATTTAATCACTACTGTTATATAGTTAAAGTTGGAAGTAGTAGCTATAAATTATAATCATCAAAAAGCTTTGCCAACCAAAATGACAGAGGAGTTGACAGAGCATTTCTCCAAACTGACTGCAATGGCTGTGGTCATTTAATTTCTGCTGGAGTTGGTGAGGTGAAGTAGACAAGAGTTTGCAGGTTGGGAGGTGAGAACGGACAAGGGAAGAGGTTACATGTTGAGGAACGAGTAGTCTGAAAATATATTATATTCTTATATAGAGCGTGGTCACAGTAAATCACAGATGGATTGTGCAAGACTGTACAAATTTGATGTAAGCAGGGACTGATTAATACTGCTGAGATCTGCTGTATGTAATCAATAACCAGTTCTCTCTCTCTTTCTCTCTCCCTCCCTCCCTCCCTCCCTCCCTCCCTCCCTCCCTCCCTCCTTCCCTCCCCCCTCTATCTCTCTCTCTCTCTCTACATCTCTCTCTCTCTCTCTCTACATCTCTCTCTCTCTCTACATCTCTCTCTACATCTCTCTCTCTACATATCTCTCTCTCTACATCTCTCTCTCTCTCTACATCTCTCTCTCTCTACATCTCTCTCTCTCTACATCTCTCTCTACATCTCTCTCTCTCTACATTTCTGTCTCTCTCTACATTTCTGTCTCTCTCTCTACATCTCTCTCTCTACATCTCTCTCTCTCTCTACATATCTCTCTCTACATATCTCTCTCTCTACATCTCTCTCTCTACATCTCTCTCTCTCTCTCTCTACATCTCTCTCTCTCTACATCTCCCTCTCTACATCTCTCTCTCTCTCTCTCTCTCTACATCTCTCTCTCTCTACATCTCTCTCTCTCTCTACATAAAAGACGTACGATTTATGTAGGTAAATTGGCTTGGTAAATGTAAAAATCGTCTCTCGTGTGTGTAGGATAGTGTTAATGTGCGGGGATCGCTGGTTGGCGGGGACCCGGTGGGCCAAGGGGCCTGTTTCCGCGCTGTATCTCTAAACTAAAAAAAATTCAATGGAGCCAATTTTACTCCAGAACACATAGAGGATGATCATGGAGATGGAGATCATATTGGTGGAGTTGATTTTTTTATTGCATTGTCTTCAGTGTTCTTTTTGTTTTGCTAGATTCCCACAGCACTTTGCACAACGCCCACTTCCAATTAGGCATCCCCCTGTTCCATGTTCTTTAATGCTATAAATCAGACCCCGCACTGACGTACTGTCACAGCTTGGAGCAACTCCACAGCAAGTGGGAAATGGGAAGCGATCGAACGTGACTGGAGGAGGAGAACTGACACACGGATAACTTTTATGAAATTGTGCAGAAATAGGATGAAATGTTGGAGCCGGTTATTTATCTTTCAGCCGACAATTGTGACTCACTTTTAACTTACGCAAATATTCAATTGAGAAAATTGTGTTGAAAGAGTGCAGAGTTATTCACATTTCATGTTCCGTTATATTTCAGCTTGAAGTGACAAAGTTTATGTCAGTGAACTTATGTACATATTATGAAATGATGTAGAAATGCGAATTTTGAGAGTGAATTTTGTGATATTTGAAAGTAAACCATAATATTTACAGGAATCTTCCTACTCGCTGCAGGCTACTTGGTTTTGATTCATGAAGCCATGCTAAGCCAAGGACCTGAAGTGCCTGTTTAACTCTGCAAACTCCCCCTCCAACATCACTGACCAGATAACAGCCTTGTGAATACAGGATAACCTTTTGCCTCTCCTTGTGTTAGGCAGAGGAAAGACATGGGAACATCGAAGAGCGTTTAAGACAACTGGAGAGCCAGCTCGAAGAAAAAAATCAAGAGCTTTCACGGGTAGGTTGTATGTTGTTACTGGATGAAATTTGGCTCCATTGTTGAAGTGAAAATGGTTTACAGAAATTTGTATTTAAATTATGATGCTTTCTTAGTTTTGTTTAGTTCATTGCCATGTGTATCGACGTACAGTGAAAAGCTCTTTTTGTTGCGTGCTATCCAGTCAGCGGAAAGCCTACACATGATTACAACTAAGCTACCCACAGTGTACACTTACAAGATAAAGGGAATCATGTTTGATACAAGATAAAGTCCAGTGGAGTCCGATTAAAGATAGTCCGAGGGTCTCCGATGAGGAAGTTGTAGTTCAGGACCACTCTCTAGTTGGTGATAGGATGGTTCAGTTGCAGGATAACAGCTGGGAAGAAACTGTCCCTGGTCTTCGGTGGTAATGACTTGGCCGCTTGCTTAGGACAGCTTTTCATTGCTCAATCCGCTTTTTCGATTGTGAAAAATTAAATTAAATATCCTTATGCGTTAACAATTTAAAAAATGCTTCTGCTTCGAGTCGCATAGCACAGAAAGGTAATTCTATGAAATATAAAGTTAAATTTGTGAGTTTAATAAAACAGCTCATTGGTCAGCATGATCAATGGTATGTGGCACAGGTTTGTCACAGGTAGTCAAGTCAAGTTTATTTGTCACATGCACATACACGATGTACAGTGAAATGAAAGTGGCAATGCCTGCGGATTGTGCAACAAAAAAAAAATTAGTTACAGCATATAAATAAAAGTTAATACAGAGAAGACAAAATTTAGTCCCTGGAGTTATAAAAGTTAACAGTCCTAATGGCCTGTGGGAAGAAACTCCGTCTCATCCTCTCCGTTTTCACAGCGTGACAGCGGAGGCGTTTGCCTGACCGTTGCATCTGGAACAGTCCGTTGCTGGGGTGGCAGGGGTCCCTCATAATCTTGCTTGCTCTCGATCTACATCTCCTGATGTATAGGTCCTGCAGGGGGGGCGAGTGTAGTTCCCATGGTGCTTTCTGCCGAACGCACTCCTAACTTGCTGCAATTTAATAACTTGAGGAAGTGTTAATTTAATATACAGTTTCGCAGAGGGGAAAAGGGAATGGAGATAACATTGGTAGGCAGTCAGCGGCAAGGAGTTGTAAAGTGTTAGCTCTTGAAGAATCATATTGATGATGGCTTCCAAACATTAAAAAAGGCAGAATGAATAACATGAATCGTAATTTCACTATTTCATAAACAGGAAATCTGAGCAGCTTCCATAAGAAATCAGCGACCAGTTTTGCTGTAATGAGCTGAGATGGAAACCACTTTAAGCCTCAGGTCTCCATCCACCCCAATTTATAATTCAAACAGTTCATGATTCCTTTTATCTCAAGGGAGACAATTAAAGGAATAATTGGGGGGGAAAACTAAATAGAAAATGAAGGAATTTGGGAGAACACCAAACATAAATAAAGTTTGTCCACTTGTATGTTCCAAAACGTAATATCCCGAGTTCCCTGAATGAAATTTCATAAGCCAGAGTTCAACACAAATATGTAAGCACATTAAATGTGCAGCCCGGACAGAAGATTAATTTACGTCCCATATTCTTTTTATGGATTCTTCTAAGTCCAAGATTTATGTAACCCAAAGATTTCATTAAGAAAAAACGTTGTACAGAATAAAAGTTGGATGACATGTTTTCAATGATGAAGCACAAAATATCAAAGTAGAGGATGGCTATAATAGGCAGATCTTTAAGTTGAAATAGATTTAGTGGTGAAGATTCCATTAGGGTACGTGAGGGGGTTGGGGCACTGGATGCAAAGGGCCCCTGTCTCCACTCTTCTCCACATTGCTGCACTTCTACTGGGATTTGTGGTGAGTCCATTGACACTAGGATCTACCTCCAACCTCCCTTCCATCGACACTTCAAGCTGCCTCGGCAAGGCCACCAGCATAATCAAAGGCTGAGTCTCACCCTGGTCACTCTCTCTTCTCCCCTTTCCCATCGGGCTAAAGGTATAGAAGCATGAAAATGAACACCTCAGGGACAGTTAGGTCCCAGCTGTTATCAGGCAACTGAACCATCCTAACAACAACTAGAGAGAGGTCCCGAGTTATTATCTACCTCATTGGACAACCTCAGACTATATTTAATCAAAACTTTACTGGACTTTATCTTGCACTAATTGTTATTCCCTTTATCATGTATCTGTACACTGTGGACGGCTCGATTATTAACATGTATTGTCTTTCCGCTGATGGGTTATAATGCAACAACAGCTTTACACTGTACCTCGATACACGTGCCAATAAACTAAGTTAAACTAAACTACCCTCTAGATTGTCTCAGACTTTGATATGTGATCACGTATTCGAAGTACAGAATGATCAACTGCCAGCCGATGAGATTCGGCCCAATGTGTCCCAATAGAAGAATGTGTAGGAAGTTAAATGTGACTGCTTTGAGGAGGTGTGATAAGCAAGTTACACATACATGACAGTGGAATTGTCCACCCATATACCTGCTTTTTAAATTCTATCAATCAGTTCAAAATTGACCTTAATAGCCACAGGTGGAATTATTTTCTACTTGGAAAACAAAAAATTGGTTGGTTTGCTTACCTGAGCCAAAAATGTCATTGACAAATGTCTTTACTTCAGCCTTAAATACAGCACAACAGGCTGATGTCAATATGTACATGATAAATTGACATCCACCTGTTATACAGTAAATAAAATTAGATTAGTGTGGAAAACTGGTATACTGCCACCCTTCTGTGAAGGCATGTTAATTGCTGGACATAATATCTGCAAAAATAAACTGTACATTGTGTACATACCGTGTACATTACAGTATTTGCTTAATATGGTATTTTTTTAACTTACTTTATATTGCATCATTTTATTATTTGCATGAAATGTCCCTTTGGGCATGAAATGTCCCAACTGGGTTACTTAAATGCTCAGTTGTAGAGATTCATTCCACTTTAGACACAAAATGCTGGGGTAACTCAAACCCGAAACGTCACCCATTCCTTTTATCCAGAGATGTTGCCTGGCCCGCTGAGTTACTCCGGCATTTTGTGTCTATCTTCGGTTGAAACCAGCATCTGCAGTCCCTTCCTTTTCATTCCACTTTCGGTAGCATTACCTCTCTCCATTGTTGCTACCTGAGTACTTTCTGCCTTATTAGATTTTGTTTCAAACTTTCAGCTTGTATTGCTGTTTCCTTGTTTGTTCGGTATGTTGTTTACAATTGAGTACCAACAGATGGAGGCAACGGGCCATTTTCATTGCACTTCAAAAATGAACCACTGTGTTTGGCTTCCTGCAAAGCTCAGTATGTGGGAACACAGTGACTCGATGCATTTCCAAAGATGAATAGCTACAAACATTTCCAATTGCAAATTAAAATCAGTCTTGGAGTAACTTGGATTGGTTGTTGTTAATATATTTCCCCGACTCTTAAACATTTGGATACCACAATCTTGATGTAGATGCAGCAACCTATAATTTCGGGATTTCAGATTTAATCAACCAAACTGTTTACATACTGTGCAACTTAAAAGTGGCAGCCAAGGACAAGGCCACAGAGACAAAGGTTTGGAGCTATTTCAGCTCAATAATGAGCACAGGGTGGTGAATCTGTGGAATTGCCACAGGTGGCTGTGGAGGCCAAGTCATTGAATATTTTCAAGGCAGAGCTAAATAGATTCTTGATTAGGAAGAGTGTCAGGCGTTATGGGGAGAAGACAAGAGAATGGGGTTGAGAGGGAATGATAGATCAGCCATGATGGAATGGCGGAGTAGACTTGATGGGCCAAATGGCATAATTCTACTATAATTTATGAATTAATGAACAATAATATAGAGAGATTAGATTAACAAAATTTGTAGGATTGAAATATATAGAAAAGCAGAGTAAATAGAATAAATATAGATGGAATGGTGAGAATTCTTTTTTAATTGTCATAAAGTAGCAATTATCTGGAATTAAAACTGCAGCTCTAACTTTATTATTTAAATAGTATTTATTATGAATATAGCAACAGGGTGGTTTAGTTATTGGACCGTCAACTCAAACATGGTGTTTGGATTCATGCAGTGTGCAAATGATTCCGCAAGGAAATAGGGAAGATTATTTTGTGGCATAGTCTGAGCAATTGGTTTAAAGCAAGGTGTATTTAATTAGCGATAACCAAAGATAATAGAGCAGAGCAAGGTAGACCACTCGACCCTAAAAAACGTAGTATGTCATGGCGCCATTTTAGTAGGTAGAAACCTGCAGAAACATTTAAAAAGAAAAACACCAAAAATCTGTGAATTGATAGATGAGATATATTCTGCATTTTAACGGTATCATCACACATACTGTTCCCCCAAAACACTGATTACACTGCGAGAGGCATAGCGGCGGGTTTTGCTTACTAAAATGGCGGACGTTCCGCTCCTTTGTGTACTACACTTCAGTGTAGGCGATTTAGACAGAGTGGTCCATCTTGCTCCTCTAGTATCTTTGGCGATAACCTCTGTTATAACTTTGTCGGCGCTTGTGGTTTGGTGACACTTGCGTACTGCCCAGGTGAGGTCTCCTACATGATTTTACCGGGTCGTGTGCAAAACAAAGCATTTCACTGTACCTAGGTACATGTGAGTATAAAGTATCATTGAATCACTGAATCATTGATTGCAGGCTCGCCAACGAGAAAAGATGAACGAAGAGCATAACAAGCGTTTGTCGGACACCGTCGATCGATTGTTGTCAGAATCAAACGAACGACTCCAGCTTCATCTGAAGGAACGAATGGCTGCACTGGAAGAGAAAGTATGTGGAGAAATGCTCTCTATGTTCACTGTTAGGTATTTGGTGTACACAACATTGAACACAACATTGTTCTCCAATGATAAGTGTGATCATCAAGGAGGCATTTTAAAATTGCTCCCTGACTAATTTGAACACAATCTCGGCATTAATCTAGAAGTAAGGAAAAGTAAGCCATTTCATACACCTTTAAGATAGACACAAAATGCTGCCAGAGCTCAGCGGGACAGGAAGCACCTCTGGATAGAAGGAATGGGTGACTTTTCGGGTCGAGACCCTTCTTCAGAATGAGCATCAGCGGAGAGATGTGGGGGGATAAGGTGTGAAAATGAGAGATCAAAGGGCATAGATCAAGGATTTAATCCTTACATTGATCTCATTGCATGAAATGAATCATGGAAGCGTACTGCGTTGAAGGTGTGGCACTTGCAAAGTTAATTAAGCAATACTATTTTAGCTCTGGAAATAAATACAATCAAAATAATTGAATTAATTCATGACTTATTTGAAACATAGTCCTTCCATTCCCCACAGCAGTAATGATCCAAGGTACCTAATAGTGTATTATGCTTGTAGTTTGCAGATATTATTCCCATATTCAAGAAGGGTTATAGGGATAAGTCAGGAAACTATAGGGTGGGGAATTTTATGTCAGTAGTAATGGTGGATCGGTGGTGCAGCGTAGATTTTCCGCCTTACAGCGCCAGAGACCCGGGTTCGAACCTGACTATGGGTGCTGTCTATACGGAGTTTGCACAGTATGTTCTCCCTTTGACCGCATGGGTTTCCTTCCACACTCCAAAGATGTGCAGTTTTGTAGGTAATTGGCTTCTGTAAATTGTTCCTAGTGTGGACTAGAAATCCTTAGAAATTTGATGTACGTGAGGTGGTAGACATGATGTACATGGACTTCAGCACGGCTTGTGACAAAGTCCTGCATGGCCTGGTGACTTTGGTGAATAGAGCAGTGAAGTAGGTATTTAGCTTGTTCACCTTCATTGGCAGGGCTATTGAGTATAGGAGTTGGGATAATGATTTGGATGAGAATGTCTGTGATCTGATGAACAAGTAAGCTGATGACACAGAGATCGGTCGAGTTGTGGAGAGGGAGGATGGTTGCCTGAGGATACAGATGGACATAGATCAGCTGGAAGGTTGGGTGGAGTGGTGGCAGATGGAATTTAATCCAAACACGTGGGAAGTAATGCATTTTGGTTCATTATTCCCATATACAAGAAGCCTTGTCCAGGCCAGACGAGCGTTAATGTAGAGAGGAAACTTGAGGTGTAAGTTCATGGTTCCCTGAAAGTGGCAACTGCCACCAACAGGATAGGATAGTGAAGAAGGCATTTAGCTTGCTTGCCTTCATAAGCAGAGGTATTGAGTATTGGATTAGGGAAACATGTTGTAGCTACACAGACCCATTGTTTCTGCTTGTTCATGTCCCAATCCGTCCCTACCTATGTCCAAGACACCTCATATACTCTTCGTCTCTTCAACAACTTCTGTTCTCCAGGCCCCCACTCCCTCATCTTTGCCATGGATGTCCAGTCACTCTACATCTCCATCCCCCACCAGGAAGGTCTTAAAGCCCTGCGTTTCTTCCTCGACCGCAGAACTAGCCAATTTCCATCTACCAATACTCTCCTCCGCCGAGCAGAGCTGGTCCTTACCCTCAACAACTTCTCGTTCGACTCCTCCCAATTCCTGCAAATCCAAGGCGTAGCTATGGGCACCCGCATGGGCCCAAGCTATGCCTGCCTCTTTGTAGGGTACTTCGAACAATCACTGTTCCAGGCATAAACTGGCCCGAACTCTACCTCCGTTACATTGACGACTGCATTGGTGCTGCCTCCTGCACCCATGCAGAACTCATTTACTTCATTAACTTCACGACTAATTTCCAACCTGCACTCAAATTCGCTTGGACCATCTCCGACATCTCCCTACCGTTTCTGAATCTCACCGTCTCCATCACAGAAGACAGACTGTTGACCGACATCTATTACAAACCTACTGACTCTCTGAGCTATCTAGACTACACTTCTTCCCACCCTGCTTCCTGTAAAGACTTTATTCCCTACCCCCAATTCCTCTGTCTACGACACATCTGCGCCCAGGATGAGGTTTTCCCATACTAGATCATCGGAGATGTCCTCATTCTTTAGGAAACGGGGGTTCCCCTGTTATCATTATAGATGAGGCTCTCAATAGGATCTCCTCGATATCCCGCAGCTCCGCTCTTGCACCCCCACCCCCCATTCGCAACAAGGACAGAGTCCCCCTTGTCCTCACTTTCCACCCCATCAGCCGTCGCATACAGCATATAATCCTCCAACACTTTTGTCACCTCCAACGGGATCCCACTACAGGCCACATCTTCCCATCTCCATCCCTTTCTGCTTTCCGCAGAGACCGTTCCCTCCGGAGTTCAAGAGGCTGAGGGCTGACCTTAGTGGTTTATACAATTGTGAGAGGGATAAATGGTGATCATTCTTTCCTTGCATAGAGTCTTAAACTCGAGGATATGGATTTAAGGTGGAAGGGGAAATATTTACAGGAGATCGGTGGGGCACATTTTTCACATAAAGGGTGTGAGCATATCGAACAAAGTGCCAGAGGCGGCAGCAGAGGCTGGTACAATCGTAGCATTTAAAAAGTCTGGTATGTAGATAGGAAAGGAAGAGAAGAGTTTGGGCCAAATGGGGATGGTGCATATAGACATCTCATTCGTCATGGGTTTGTCTTTCCCTGTGCTGCACAACTCATGACTCTATAACTCTGCCAAAATATACATCTTTACATTAGAATTGCAGTTTCACAACAAAGTTTTCCAACAAAAATCAAAACTGTTTAACTCTAGTAATTATTTACATTGGACAGCATCTGTTTTAGTTAATTAGGCACCATCTGCTTCATGCCTTCTTGCTATCACTTGAACTCTCATTGATGTGCATAATCTATTCCCAATTTAATTACAGAATCGAAAATGTGTTATTAATTCAGCATCAGACCTGGGTAAGATAGATTTTAGTCAGTTTGGTCAGCATATCTCTGAGAAATGAAATGCATAGAATTCAGAGGAGATGCAAAAGATGACATATGTCAGGTTTTCAAATTACGAAAAAAAAGCATACTCAGTTTAAAGTGACTGAGGTATGTTAGCAATAAGAATTGGCCAGATGAAGGAACATAAGGAAAAATGTGTTAGCCTTGAGGGGAGAAGGGTAGACATTTGGGGGAACAAAAAAATCTCATGACAGCAGATAAATGCCACAGGCTCCGTGAAGAAGTTTAAAAAGGGGAACTGGATCAATGGCTATCAAATGGGATTTTGAAAGCATTCCTTGTCTATTCCCTCAAAATAACACAGGAAGGATTTTGCTTTTTCCTTAACAATGGGCTATCAATGGTGAATGTCCCGCATTTGGATTTTTTACAAGCTTGTATTTAAAGTTAAAAGCTATCTCACGTTCTGGGCCCCTGTGCTTCATTGCTGCAGGTTACTTGAAATTTGTTCAACGTTCCTATCATTTGGCTGCAGGGTAACCCTGAATAGCAAAATATGTTGAACGATCTGCTTTCATCCAATTAATTTCTGAATTTGTGAAAAGAAAACTCTAATAGTGCAATTATTGCATCCTTTGCTTTGCTGTTTATTTTTGTTACGAATTGCTTCATTTTCTTTTTGTTTATCAAGTCCGTTTAAATCCTGTTGTCTAATCGTTTTTATCATTGATATACTGTCATTTCCATATTCATATAGACACATAACCAAATAATTTTAAAAATAGCTCCATTATCTCTCAATGTTCCTTGCATTATAGTGTGGTCATGGTATAAAACTCATGAGCAAACCCATGTAGGCAAAATTATAATTAGCAAGGATACAAAACATACAAGCAAGCAAAATTTATTTTGCATTTTGTTCTCAATCATTTAGCTTAAGACTTTTGGAAGAATGTTAAAAGCAAGACCATCTGGTCATTTTAAAGTAGGATTGTCTGCATCTATCTGTATCTTCTTTCTCTTCCATCTACATTCCTTCCTCTAGCTTCACGATTCCTAACTCTTCAATCCTTTTGTCTCACACCTCCTGTCTTCTCAATTGTGGCATTTGTCCAACCATCTGCGGTCAACCCACCCACCCCTCCCCCCACCCCCTCACCTGTATCCACCTATTACTTGCCAGACTTAGTCCTGTCCCTCCTTTCTTCCAGCTTTCTCTCCCCCTCCACCCCCACATTCAGTCAGAAGAAGAACCCATGTTCTTCAGAGATGTTGCCTGACCCACTGAGTTACTCCACTACTTTGTGACTTTTTTTGTTAACCAGCATCTGCAGTTCCTTGTTTTGACATTGTCTACTCCCATCTTGCATTTAATCGCTGTTTAATGCAGCAGGGACTTCACCTATTTATAACAGACATAACGTGGGATTAACTACCATGTGGTTTCAGTTTGAAAGGAATTGTGACATGCTTTTAACAGGAACGTGGTGCAAAACAATTTTAAGGCTTGCTCTTCTTCAGTTCAATGAATAGTTCCATTCTTAAATGACAACTCTTACGAGTGATAACAATAATGGTAGAATTGTAATCTAACAACATCGGAACAATTTCAAGAGATGTAGAGTGCAGGCACTCATCGATTCATGTAAGGGTTATGTTCTGTGAACCCTTACATAAGTCAGATGTTACAGGTCGGAATCACCATCCCCATCCCCTGCCCGAATTTGAGCCTGAAGAAGGGTCTCGACCTGAAACACCGCCTGTCCATGTTCTCCAGAGATGCTGCCTGGCCCGCTGAGCACTCCAGCACTTTGTGGTCATCACTGAGAGTATGAACTGTCTCAGCGGCATCCAGCTGCGTCCAGGGCACTTTCTGCTGTTGTGGAAATTACAAACTGTCTTGATTGGAGTGGGGGCTGAGTATAGAATTGTTTAAGTGCGGTTAAGTAAGTATTACATGTCGGGGAAGGTCTGTAGTTATAGGTACTGTGTCCACAAAAGTAAACCAGACAAAAGGTTTCATATATCATGATGGATGCCATCAGGTCAATCTCATTCAGGAGGAGTATAGTTGCTGCATGCTTCCTGCTGACATTATCCCATATTCTGCACACATGACCTCCAAGCTCAGGTAACTGCGTTTAATTTCAGTGAACTAAAGACGTTGCAATATTCTAGGATTCAGTACTGCGTTCTGGATACTTTTACATAACACTGTCCCAGAATTTCACTCCTGCCATCGGGATGAAGGTATAAGAGCTTGGAAATTATAACGTCCATGTTCAGGAGCGGCTTCTTCCCTACACCTATCAGTCTATTAAACACTACAACCTCCAAATAAGCTCCAGACTGCATAGACTTGGGGGATTGTTTTTGTCTTTGCACTATTATACACACACACACACACACACAGACACACACATGCACACACACACACACACACACACACACACACACACACACACACACACACACACACATAACTTTCTTTTGTTGTTTATTTATGGTGTTTACAGAGTACCTATTTTACATATCTGTTGTGCTGCTGCAAATAAGAATTTCATTGCTCCGTTACTGGACAGATGACAATGAAACCCTCTTGACTCTTGTTAACACCCCAGTTAAAACAATATACCAAAAAGAGGATGAACCATTCACATTGAGAGCAAACAGCCATCAAATAAAAACATTTTTTTCCCTTCACAGAATACACTAATTCAAGAAGTGGAAAATACTAGAAAACAGCTTGAAGAATATCACCTGGACAAGGTATGACTGGTGCTTCAGGCATCAGTGTTTCTTACATCAATGTTTGTTTCTTGTTCTCAGTGTGCCTTGCCCTGTATTTGCCCTGTAGAAGCAGAGATGTAATAACAAACACCGACTGCCAGTGTAATGACAAATGGCAGTGTGGCTGAGAAAAAGTCAGAGTAGGTGGTGGAGGTACGATTGCAACATTTAAAAAAAACATTTGGACAGGTTTATGAATCAGAAAGGTTTCAAGGTATATATAATTATGAGCGGCATAAATAGAATAGACAGTCAGATCATTTTTCCGGTGTGGGAATGTCAAAGACCAGAGGACATAGCTTTAAGGATAAAAGGAGCAAAGTTTAACGAAGATGTATGCGGTAAGTTTTTCGTACACGGAGGTTGGTGGGTGCCTAGAACATGCTGCCAGAGGTGGAGGTGGTGGAGGCAGGTACAGTAGTAACATTTAAGCTTTTAGATAGGCATATGAAGTGGTATGGATCATGTGCAGACTTATGGCATTAATTTACCTTGACATCATGTTTGGCACATACATTGTGGGCTGAATGGCCTGTTCCTGTGTTGTACTTTTCTTTGTTCTATGTTCCATATAGACCAAATGGGATTAGTTCAGGTGGACACCTTGCTCACTTGGATGAGTTGGGCCAAAGGGCCTGTTTCTCTGCTGCATTGAATGCTATGTTATGAGATCTTTGGAAACCTATTGAGACATATTGCTTTAGTTTTCAAAGTAAAATAATGCTTCTTGCATTCAATTGGAAGAATTTACTATTCTGGTGTTTCAGATGTACATCTTTTGTTACGCAAGATCTTAAAACTCCCGTTTTAAATGTTTACATTAATTGAATACTAAATCAATATAGTAATGCATGGCCAACTTAAAAAGCCAATAAATGTTTTGCGCTGAGAGAGCTATTGCAGTCTAACAGCCAGGAATTGCTTTAGATTCTTAATTACAGATTGGTTTGTAATTACATATTGACTGTACTGGGAACCAACATTCCCCACGCATTTCCCTTTTACTTGGGCCTGATGAGACAATTCTGACAAACTTAGACATAGAGATCTTACTAGAATTCAATCTGGATACCTGATATCATATGGAATTGAAGCAAGGGAAATATCCCATGTTTCATGCAGTTTATTACTGCGTTATCCTATTCTCACATTAACATAACAGCACCTGTGAATGTCCATTGAACTGCATAAATAGTTTTCCCTGGGTGATTATGGTAATTGAAGTTTTGAGAAAGAAACATCAAGTAAAGTGTTTCTATATGTTTATACATATCCAAGTTCACTGACTTAAAGTGACTGAAAAAACCTGATGTGTGAACCTCAGAAAAAAACCCCACTTATGATTACTTTTTGGTGTTCTGTTTTAATATCCCCATTTTCATTATCGAAATATGGCCACCCCTATCAATTTCTATTGCCTTTCTCAACATTTGCCGACATTGAGACTGCACATTTAGCTTTATCTTTATTCTCCAGCACTAAAATAATAACAAAAATGTTGGAAATACTCTGCAGCTTAGGCAGCATCAGTGGAGATGGAAACAGTTAATTGAATTGAATTGAATTTGAATAAATTTTATTTGCCAAGTATGTATGCATACAAGTAATTTGCCTTGGTGCTTTGCTCGCAAGTAACAACACGATATACAGTAGACAATTAAAAATAAAACCGAATTTAAACATGTGAAGAATGAAATAAAATACCAGAGCAAAAGGAGGCTACAGACTTTTGGCTGTTGAGTAGAACTACTGCCCATGGAATAAAAGCTGTTTTTATGTCTGGCTGTGGCGGTTTTGACAGTCTGGAGTCATCTCCCAGAGGGAAGTGCTTCAAAGAGTTTGTGGCCAGGGTGAGAGGAGTCAGAGATGATCTTGCCTGCTCGCTTCCTTGCCCTTGCAGTGTACAGTTCAACGATGGGGGGGAAGGTTGCAGCCAACAACCTTCTCAGCTGATCGTACGATGCGCTGCAGCCTCCGGATGTGGTGCTTGGTGGCTGAACCAAACCAAACCATGATGGAGAAGGTGAGGACGGACTTTATGATGGCAGTCTAAAACTGCACCATCATTGCCTGTGTCAGATTGTGTTTTCTCAGTTGCCGCAGGAAGTACATCCTCTGTTGGGTCTTTATGACTGCGGAGTCGATGGTGGCCCCCCATTTAAATTCCCTGGAGATGATGGTCACAGATGTGACTGTGGTGCTGTTGATGGTGAGTGGGGGAAGGGTAGGGAGAGCTCTCCCAAAGTCTACAATCAATTCCACTGTCTTAAGAGCATTGAGCTCCAGGTTGTTGCGATGGCACCAGGCCGCCAGCTGTGTCACTTCCTGTCTGTAGGCAGATTCCTCCCCATCCTGGATCAGTCCAATCAGGGTTGTATTGTCCACAAACTTGAGAAGCTTTTCAGAGGAGTTTGTGGAGGTGCAGTCGTTGGTGTTGAGAGAGTAAAGGAGAGGGGAGAGTCGCAGCCTTGCGGTGCTCCTATGCTGAGGGTCTGCGGGTCCAAGATGTGCTTTCACATGCTGCTTCCTGTCTGTCAGGAAGTTGGTAGTCCACTGACAGAGGGGTTCAGATCCATAATGTTTAATCAAAATTGCAACATTCTATTTTAATAATAAATATATATATATCAACTGCACCACAGCTTCCCCTAGTTTCTCTGCAGAATGGTTCAGGTATTGCTGGGATTCCAAAGCAGAATGGTGTTAACAAAAGTTGATTGTTCAACTTTTTGTATATAAGGGTTAACCCACTGTGAAAGTATAAAGGTTACAATTAAAGTCTTTATTTTGGTGTAAACTGCACTGATGCCTGAGTGGGGATCGTTGGTCTGTCCTCCATTATTTATCCTTCAGGTAATGGAGTTTCCATTCAGATTGCAAGTTGGCCTTGAAATGTTAACCCTCGGAGAATAAGAAGGAAGATTCCAAATGTTTTACTTTCCTCTATTAACCAAGTTCAGGCAGGAGGTGCTTCAGAAACTTCAAATTTTACAGTTTTATTCCAATCATTGATATGTAGACATTTATTAAAACAATATGATGTGAAAGAGTTAGTTATATGGAAAGAATAGGTTGACCACCTTCGTAATGTATCGTTCTTCGATTCGTTCCCTTAAACACTTGTCTAATTGTGCTGATTTGTCCGTTCAGATTGCCTAAAACCAGTGCTTTTATACCAGCACCTCCAAAAAATATTCCTCGTTTAAAAATAAAATGTATTAATTAAATTAAACTTGGACCACCCATCTAATTGCTACCCATCAGCCCAAGAAATTCCATCTATACCTACTCTCTATTTCCAGTCCATAAACCAACTTACAACCCATGCATGTTTAATACCCCAAACTTATGTGCTTTGATTTTGCACACAGTTGCATTTCATGTATCTGAACACTAACTCCCCCTCCCACTCCCAGTCTGACCTTTCTGTAATGGGCCTCCTCCAATGCCATAGTGAGGCCCACCGGAAATTGGAGGAACAGCACCTCATATTTCACTTGGGCAGCTTGCAGCCCAGCGGTATGATCATTGACTTCTCCAACTTTAGATAGTTCCTCTGTCCCTCTCTTCCCCTCCCCTTCCCAGATCTCCCTCTATCTTCCTGTCTCCACCTATATCCTTCCTTTGTCCCGCCCCCCTGACATCAGTCTGAAGAAGGGTCTCGACCCGAAACGTCACCCATTCCTTCTCTCCTGAGATGCTGCCTGACCTGCTGAGTTACTCCAGCATTCTGTGAATAAATACCTTCGATTTGTACCAGCATCTGCAGTTATTTTCTTACACTGCATATGGCTCGATTATAATAATGTATTGTCTTTCCGGTGACTGGTTAGCACGCAATAAAAGCTTTTCACTGTACCTCAGTACACATGACAATAAACTAAACTCAACTCAAACAATCCTCCAATATGGGACTTTATCAAGAGCTTTCAGAAAACCCAAATGCTTTTTCTTCATCTATTCTGCCTGTTACATTTTGTTTCAAAAACAACTCTGGTAGGCACAATTTCCCATCCATCAATCCATGCTGGCTTTGTCACATTCTTTTGGTTGTCTATAACAGTCCTGTTATCACTTAGATCATAGAGTTATACAGTGTGGAAACAGACCCATTGGCCCATCTTGCCCATGCCGACTAACATGCCCCATCTACATCAGTCCTACGTCTCTGTGTTTGGCCCATATCCTGCTAACCTATCCTATCCATGTACCTGTCCAAATGCCTTCTAAATATTGAGATAGTAGCTACCTCAACTATCTCCTCTGGTAGCCTGTCCCACATATCTACCACTCTTTGGGTAAAAAAAGTAGCCCCTCAGGTTGCTATTTAGTATTTCCCACCTCACCTTAAATCTATATCCTCTGGTTCTTGATTACCCTACTCTGGGTAAAAGACTGTGCATTTACCCTGTCTATTCCTCTCATGATTTTATATACCTCTATATGATCACCCCTCATCTTCCAGCACTGTACGAATAAAGTCCTAGCCTGATCAACCTCTCCCTATAAGCCAAGCCCTCGAGTCCTGGCAACATCCTCGTAAATCTTCCCTGCACCCCTAACAGCTTATCAACATACAGGGTGACCAAAACTGAACACAATACTCCAAATGTGGCCCCATCAATGTTTTGTACACTGCAACATAACTTCCCAACTTCTATACTCAATGCTCTGAATGGTGAAGGCCAATATGCTGAAAGCCTTCTTGACTACGCTGTCTATCTGTAACACCACTTTCAAGGAACTATGTAACCACAATCATAGATTCCTCTGCTCTACAACACTCCCCAGAGCCCCGCTATTCCCTGTGAAGGTCCTGTCCTGGTTTGACTTCCCAAAAAGCAACACCTCACACTATCTGGATTAAACATCATTAACTATTCCTCACCCCACCTGCCTAACCGATCAAGATCTTTCTGCAATTTTTGACAACCACCTTCACGATCTATGTTATCATCTGCTGTCATGTTATCTGCAAACTTGCTAATCATGCTTTGTACATTCTCATCCAAATCGTTGATATCAATGACAAGCAGCAAAGGGGCCAGCACTGATCCCTGAGGCACACCATTAGTCACAGTTCTCCAGTCTGATAAACAACCTTTCACCATCACCCTCTGCTTCCTTCCATGAAGCCAATTCTCTTTCCAGTTGGCTAACTCTCCCTGGATGCCATGCCATTTAATCTTCTCGAGCAGTCTACCATACATACTTTTCATTGCTTCATGCATTTTCCTTTATACTGACGTTGGGCTAAATAGTCTGAAGTTCCCTGTCTTTTCCTTCATTTTGTAAATAATAGGGTTACATTTCCATCCATCAATGTGGAGGAACTGTTGCATAATTCATATCATACTGGGAGATGGCGACAAATACATCAACTATTTCCTTTTGCTTCT
Source organism: Rhinoraja longicauda (assembly GCF_053455715.1). Lineage (NCBI taxonomy): Eukaryota > Metazoa > Chordata > Chondrichthyes > Rajiformes > Arhynchobatidae > Rhinoraja > Rhinoraja longicauda. The sequence goes on from NC_135976.1 coordinate 10,655,836, forward strand.
CTACTTAATAAACATTATGAATGCCTGGCTGATGTAGATTGTCAGAGCCTCTCATGCCATTAATTTTATAACCATTGTTTTCCCTTTACTGTTATCCTTTAATTCCTCCTGTTTGTTAAACTGTTGGTTCCCTTGTACTTACAGAAAGTTCCTTGTGCCGATAAATAACTGGCACTGGAATAAGTTATTCATGAATGCAAAGATGAAGACAGACCAAAGTATTTGTTCAATTAGTCTGCTAATTCTTTCTTCTCCATTTTAAATTCTCCTGTTAATGACTGGATGTCCTGTCTCACACAGGAGAGGCTGGCGAATGAAATAGGGAAGTTAAGGACGGAAGTGGAGCAGCTGAAGTTGAAGACGGGGGCGTTTGCAGATAGTGTCCATCCACGGTAATGCCATCAACATTTAGACCTTGGTCGCAAGTCGTTTTACTGTCGGTTTATTTCTCTTTGTGATAAGCTAACACGAGCTGACATACTCAGCACAAGGTCTTCCCGTTTCCACTGTTAGCATTCACGCCACATTGTACTTAACACTGAATGAGTTCCTCTGGTAACCAGTCGAAGCACTGCATTGCATTCAGAGAAGCAGAAGATAGAAACAACCACAAAGGCCTCAGATTCATTACAACCCACTAATAGTTGCCAGTGCTACAGATTGGGAGTGCTGAAAGAAGAGAACCTAGGGCAGCACGGTGGTACAGCGCCAGATTTGCTGCTTTCTAGTGCCAGAGACCTGGGTTCCAACCTGACTATGGGTGCTATCTGTATGGAGTTTGTACATTCTCCCTGTGATCGCATGGGTTTTCTCCGGGTGCTCCAGTTTCCTCCCACATCCCAAAGAAAGATGCGGGTTTGTAGATTATTTGGCATCTGTAAATTGTCCCTAATGTGTAGGACAGAACTAGTGTGCAGGGGATTGTGTGCAGGGGTTGGCATGGACTCGGTGGGCTGAAGGGATTGTTTCCACGCTGTATTTCTAAACTAAGCTGAACTAAACATAGATGGTAGAAAAGTACAGCACAGAAGCAGGCCCCTCAGCCTACAATGTCTGTGCAAACATAATGCCAAGAAAAACTAATCTAATCTGCCTGCACACATTCCATATCCCTCCATTCCTCACACATCCATGTGTAGCTAAAAGCTTCTTAAATGTCCTTATCAATGCCAGCAGATGATTCCAGGCTCCTATCACTCTGTGTAAAAATAAAACTCACCCTACACATCTCCTTTAAATTTTGCTCCTCTTACAGTTGACTGTCTAGAATCCAGCTATCTCTTCAATGCGAGCTGGATGCACAGAGGCCCCGATTAATAGGATGTGTAGTCCCAATGTCTCTGCTCAAGACACAAGAGCAGAAGTTTCAGTATCTTTGGAGAAAACCAGAATGCATGAAGTTAAGAGGCCATGGCAAGTCGACAAGACTGCCACCTTATTTCAGAATCATTGCGATCCAACTCTGTGGAGTTAGAGTGATTGAGAACGAGGTTAGCAGCTGTTTGTACTCATCAGCCAGAAGCCAAATCTCATTCTTGTGCATATGTTTGATGAGGTAAAAAACAGATTTTCTTTCACCCAAAAATAAACTTTATTCAGAATTAAAATAAATACAAACGAAAAACTATCCAAAAAAACTCTTCAGGCATTCTCAGTGTCTATACATTCATTAGTTTCATATTCAGTAGTGTTTTCACCTGATCTTGAAACTAAACATCTTTGTCACTCATGTGGCCCCCTGGGTGATATCCCTTCCCTTGTTTGAGGGATGTCCCCACTAGACTCGGCCCCTCGATCTTCAGCGCCAGAAGGACCCTAGACTGTAGTCCTACCCCACAGAGCCTTGGCGTTGGCTGCACGGATATGATGTAGCTTCACTTTGGGAAAAGTAACCTGCCGCTTTCTTGTAGAGCTCACCTGGGCAGTGCAACAGATTTGCGGTACTCACTTAGTTCCGTGGTAGAGACACAGCCAGAGCACTATGGATCCCCAGCGGTACTACGACAAGCTCAGATGGGCCGCTTCACCTCTCTGCGGGAGGAACCTACGAAGGTAGGAGATGGTTTCTTATGACTGGCTTTTCAGCAGATTAGTAGATCGCTGTGCAAATGTAACGAAATATATACAGGATTCAAGGATTTGGATCAATTAATGGAGAAAGCACATCCGGAACAGTACAAATAATGATTTATTAAAGCAAAATACAAATACAGAAAAACTATCTATAAAGTAACAATACAAAACAACAGGTCTTATTGAACACTGCATATTCAAGTCTCCTGTCTGCACTGGCTGGCACTGGCAAACCCGCTCTCCCTGTGGGTGAGCTTCTCTCTCTCCCTGAAGGTGAAGCTCTTCTCCATCTCTCTCCTCCTCTAGGTGAAGATCTCCTCTAATGGTAGAGCATGCACATATACTGTAACAACTTAATCTCTGTATGTCAGACTACGTGTCAAAACTGGCTATCCTCCTTTGTTCCATGATGGCATGAGTTATGTGTCCTATCAGATGCCGAGCTCGGCTCAGAAGCCTCCAGGAAGGCAAAGCTTATCTTAGTGACCTCTCAGGTGGCCTCATGATTTACTGGTCCCTTCGAGTTAGCCTAAGCATTCTTCGAAAACATCTACTTGTTTTCCTAAGCGGGGTTTGAAATGTGGTGCTGCTAATTTAGCTGACAACTCCATTTTAGCTGACACAGTCTGCTTAACCTTTGCATTACAGCAAGGTGTTGTTTGAAGATGTGGGCATTTCTTTCAAGGAATTCGCAGGCTCAGACTGTTACTGGAATATCCAGCAATGACTAGGTCTAAAAAGGTCACGTCGTCTTGCTTAAAATAACCAACCCGTGCAGCAAAAGAGGTTGTGTGTGTGATAGTGAGATGTCTTTACCTTTACACGCAAGATGCCATTGTAGCTCCACATCATAAAAAGTAGCTGTCTCCTCCTGCTATAGTTTGGAAACATAGAAAAATGGGAGCAGGAGTAGGCCATTCGGCCATTCGAGCCAGCACCGCCATTCAATATGATCATGGCTGACCATCTAAAATCAGTACCCCGTTCCTGCTTTTTCCCCTATACCCCTTGATTCCTTTAGCCCCAAGAACGAAATCTAACTCTCTCTGTCTGCAACTGTAAAAAAGCGGACAGATTTCTTACATATCTGCATAATTATATCAAAATAATGTGCAGGTTAGTGAGGTAAAATGTAGAAAAATTGCAACAGTTGAGGAGGTGGAGTTAATGGGCCAGTTAAACGTATCAAGATAATTATTGAGCTTATGTGTTAGTGCAGAAAAAATAAGTTTATATGTACCTGCAATGAGAATATTAAATTACAAGTACAATAATGTAGAAGATAGACACAAAAAGGCCGGAGTAACTCAGCGGGACAGGCAGTATCTCTGAATAGAAGGAATGGGTGACGTTTTGGGTCCAGACCCTTCTTCAGACATCTCTTTACTGGACCCACTGAGTTACTCCAGCATTTTGTATTTATCTTCAGTGTAAACCAGCATCTGCAGTTCCTCCCCACACAATAATATAGAGGAAGTGAGACTGTGTTGATACACTGGAGTGGAAAAATTACACCAAGATGAGAGTTCTGAAGGATGAAACTCGACGGACATAATATAAATGGTGTTCTTTCTATTTTTATCCTGAGATAAGTAAAAAGCCAGAGAGTAGCTGACATCAATGGATAGCTGATAAAAGTTCTGCATACAAGGAAGCCATTTTATCTGCATCTGCAAAATATATTGAGGATCAATATTTAGCAGGTTGATGCCAGAATGTACGTCTTTTAAGAATCCAGTTGGGTAGGAGTATTATATTGAGTCAAGAAACAGCTAGTTTATAAATATATATTTTTTAAACAATGGATGTTGCAAATCTGAAATAAGAGCAGAAATGCTGGAAATGCTTAATAGGTCAGGCAGCATATATATGAAATAAAATGACAAATTTCACACCAGTGATTTTTTTATCAGAGTTTGCTGAAAGATCGTCAACGAACGATTAGCTATCTGTCATGGTCTTTGACCTGCTAAGGGTTTTAGAAGGTTAATTAGGTGAAATCCTCATTTCACTCTCTGCATTTGAAGGTTGTACAGTTGCTCCAGATCCATTTGTGCATCGTCAGGTTTTCCAGCCTGTGGGATTATGTGAAAATATGTTAGAAAGAACCTCAAGGAATTGAGCGTCACCAGGGCAAGTGGATCTGGTGTGCATCCAGGGAAACCAAAATGCACGAAAGAGGTGCAAAAGCAAGACCTGTGATTAGCATGTTGTGTAATTTTTAAACTCGTGTACTCAGCCTACGTTCGAAGCATGTCTTGACCGATGAAGTAGTTTCTGCGTTAAGTCAAGAAGTCCATTTTCTTCTAGGTTGAGCCAATCTTTAGTTTAGCTTAGAGTTTAGAGATACAGCATGGAAACAGGCCCTTCGGCCCGATGAGTCCTCGCCGACCAATGATCACCCCAACACTAGTTCTATCCTACACACTGGGGACAGGTTGACAAAAGCCAATTAACCTACAAACCTGCATGTCATTGGAATGTGGGAGGGAACTGGACATCCAGAGAAAACCCACTCGGTCCCAGGGAGAACGTATAAGCTCCATACAGACAGCGCCCGTAGTCAAGATTGAACCCAGGTCTCTCGCACTGTAAGACAACAACTCTACTGCTGTGCAACTGCGTCGCCCAACAACTTTCTCAAGTAACTATCATGTAACCATCTATACTAATACCATTTACCCGCACTTGACCCATGATCTACAATGCCTTGACAATTCGAGTACTCGGATATTGTTCTAGTGCCTGCCAGAGGAGATAGTTGAGGCAGGTACCATTACAACATTTAAAATACATTTGGACAGGCACATGGATGGGAAAGTTTTGGAAATTATGGGCCAAATGTAGGGAAGTGGGACTAGTGTAGATGGGCATCGTGGTCGGTATGGGCACATTGGGCCGAAGGGAGTGTTTCCATGCTGTACAAATCCATCATGGAGGGAAGTCATTCCAGTAGGAATATAGTTTCTGTGAATTTATTATTATTTTGTCAGAGATGGTAAACAATGTTATTTTGTACTGTGACCAAAGAAAAGCATAGAACATAGAAAAGTATAGCACATGAACAGGCCCTTTGACCTACAATATCTGTGCTGAACATAATGCCACAATAACTAATCTCATCTGCCTCCACATGATTAATTTCCCTATACCTCCTGAATATACAAACACCTATCTAAAATCTTCTTAAACTCCACTAACGGCTTTCCTCCACCACCACCTCTGGCCATGTGTTGCAGGCACCCAAGCTTTTGTATCTCCTTTAAGCTTTGTGTGTTTCACCTTAAAGCTGCACCCTCGCGTCCTTGGCATTTCCACCCTGGGAAAAAGGTTCTGACTGTCTACGCCCTCTATTTATCTCATAATTTTATATACTTCTCTCATGCCTTCCCTTAGCTTCTGATGCTCCATAGAAAACAATCCAAGCTTGAAGAATCTCTCCATAGTATCTAATACCCTTTGATTCAAACAGCATCTGGGAAACCTCTTCTGCACCTCTCCAAAGCCTCCACGTCCTTCCTGTAATGGGGCAACCAGAACTCTCTGCAATACTCCAAATACGGCCTAAGTTCTCTAAAGTTGCATCTGTATGTAGGTAAATTGGCTGGGTAAATGTAAAAATTGTCCCTAGTGGGTGTAGGATAGTGTTAATGTGCGGGGATCGCTGGGCGGCACGGACTTGGTGGGCCGAAAAGGCCTGTTTCCGGCTGTATATATATGATATGATATGATAACTTCCTGACTCTTATAATCAATGCTCCAACCAATGAAGAAAGCAGACCATACACCTTATTTACCATTCTATCTACGTGTTGGAACTTTCAGGGAGCTATGGACTTGTACCCCAAGAACACTCTGTACATTAATGCTGTTAATCGCCTTGGAATTAATTGTATATTTTCTACGTGCATTCAACCTCCCAAAGTGCAACAGCTTACAAGTGCTCAGATTAAAGTCCAACTGTCACTTCTTAGTCCGTTTCTCTTGTCGATCTCTATCCTGTGTACACTTTGACAACCTATCATGGAAGACTTTATCAATTGTCTTACTAAAATTCACATTCACTACCCTACCCTCATTGATCACCTTTGTCACCTCCTCAAAATACATGATCAAGTTAGTAAGACATGAACTGCCACTGACAAAGCCAAGTCTTTTGTCCCCTAATTAGCCCATTCTCTTCCGAGTGGGAGGAAATCTTATCCTGAAGAATCCTCTCCAATACTTTTCCTACTACTGTCATGAGACTCGCCAGCCTATAACTCCCACGATTCTCTCTACGTCTCTTCTTAAACAAAGGACCAATATCGGCTACTCTCTGGTCTTCTAGGACCTCATCAGTGGCGAGAGAAGATGAAAAGATCTTCACCTAGGCTCCTGCAAATTCCTCTCTTGCCTCTCTTAATAACCTGGGAGAGATCCCATCTGGCACTAGGGATTTATCAACCTTATGTGAGATGTTTGAAAACTCTGTCGCCTTCTTTGAAGAAACTTTTCTTCCTAAAGAAACACATCTTCATTCTGGTAACTCTACGCTGGAATAGCTGCCTCATTTATTACTATCTTGATCTCAGGGAAACTTGCACGTCCAAGTGTCAGATTGGCATATGGTTGTATCGGTGCCGAATCTTACGGTCCGACGAGACTCAGATTTTGATTTTACAGATATGTATTTCTATGTATTGTGGGAACAAATCCTACATTAAGAGAGAATGCTGTAAGGGCTAGAGTTATAATGGGGACTTTACTTATTCTTCATGTCATGGATTTGGCTGACCAATCTGTGTGATGAGTTAAGTTCTCTGGCGTGGTTCACCTTGAATGGACCTGTCTGTAATCTACAAACTATGAATTGATACAAGGACACTATGTCTCCAGTAAATGGCCACGAATGCCTTGGTGGCGTTTGTTCTGCTATGAATAAAGAATGTAGCATTTATATCAGCTGTTAAGGTTTAATCAGGTTTAGCCTTTTCCTTACTTGGTATTCAGTCTGACTACCGAAGGAGCCATTAGGCAATTCCTTGAGCATTTAATCCTCAAGGATTATATTAGTAATTGTCAGCTTTTGCTGAGACAATTATAAACCCTTGCTAAATTTATTTCTGCAAATTTATAATGAACACTTTAATTTCCATTTTATTTTTCTAGCTTCAAATGTTTTGGGAAGACAGGTTTTGGCAGGCAGATTGCTGATATGGTGGTGTCTTGTATAAGTATTTACCTTAAGGATAAAATTTAGTTTTTGACATTGTTTTGGATAGTATATGGAACACTGAAACAGGTCAAGTTGCATAGCCTGTCCATTTTGACCCCTTCCGAGTGTAAACAAATTACCAGTGTACGTTGTATTCTAATGAAAAGAATAATGCTTCTCCTAAAGGAGGACATAAATGCTGGAGTAACAGCGGGTCAGGCAGCATTTCTGGAGGACATGGATAGGTGACTTTTCGGGTTGGGACCCTTCTTCAACCTCGTGAAAGGGGGGCGGGAGGGGGGGGGGGTAGGGGGAGAGAAAGCTGAGAAAGAGCAGAGGCAGGACAAAGTGTGGCAGGTAATAGGTGCACACAGGTGAAGGGGAGTGCTGATAGGCAGATGGTTATAACAAAGGCCAGAGATTGAAACAGAAGGTATAAGATAAAAGAATTGAAGAGCTGCGAATCATGTTGCTCCCCATACTGCACTAACGACATCTTGTACCAAGCAGCAGCCTAACGATTCTCCACTTGTGCTATTGCCTCAACAGCATCTCTGAGTGTAGGATGGAACTTCAGATCCTGGTTTGAACGAGACATGTTATATTGTTACATTTTATAACATAACGAGAGCACGAATTGCCTAAACTATATGTCTTCTGCGCTTCCCGATCTTTTACCAATTTAAATATATTATTTTGCTTTTAAGCCAAGTACCCCATGTCATTCGACTGATTTTGCAATATTTCAAAGGAGGTGCTTGAAGATCTGCAGAATCATTTCAGTCATTTTCATGTTATCTATAAATGTGAAGAGTATTCCTGCATTTTCTCCTAACATCAAGACCAAACCATTGTCTTTGCATATAAAGGCAATCATATCTAATGCAATTTCACATAGCAGCCACACAGGTTGAATTTAATACACATATAACTTCAAAACTGCATAACCAAGATGGAACATAGAACGTAGAATTTAGAACTGTGCAGCACAGGAACTATGTTTGTGCCGAACATGATGCCAACTTAAACTGATCTCATCTGCCTATACATGATCCATATCCCTCTATTCCCTGCACTTCCATGTGCCTATATAAAAGCCTCTTTGACACCACTATCATATCAGCCTCCACCACCACCCCTGGCAATGCGTCCCAGGCCCCCACTACTCTCTGTAAATAAAAACTTGCTCAGGACGTCTCCATTAAACCTATCCCCTCTCACCTTATAGCTCTGCCCTCTGCCCTCCAAATGTTGGACATTTTCACCCTGGGGAAAAAGGTTCTGATTTCTACCCTATATTTGCCTCTCATCATTTGATATGTTTCTACAAGTCTCCCCTCAACCTGTATGATAGCCAATGATGCGCACCAAGTAAATTAGTGGTGCAGCGGCAGAGTTGCTGCCTTACAGCGCCAGAGACCCCGGTTCCATCCTGACTCTACGGAGTTCTCAACGTTCTCCCCGTGACCGTATGGCTTTTCTCTGGTTGCTCCAGCTTCCTCCAACATTCCAAAGACATACAGGTTTGTCGGTTAATTGGCTTCAGTAAAGGTCGTAAATTGCGGGATAGTGCTAGTGTGTGGGGATTACTGATCGGTGTGGACTCGGTGGGCAAAGGGCCTGTTTCCGCGCTGTATCTCCAGACTAAACTAAAGTTATTTAGTGACTGGTCCCTTTGTTTTGTCCCCTCTAGATTCAGACTCTAAATGACCAGGAATGGGAATGCGTTCAACCAGCGACTGTTCTGACCAGCACTCCGCACGCTTTCGAAAGCGACCCAGAGATGTCTGATATCGACGACGAGGATACAGAGACGATGTTTAGCTCGGCCGATCTGCTTTCACCCAGTGGGCATTCTGATGCTCAGACGCTGGCCATGATGTTACAGGAACAGCTGGATGCCATCAACAATGAAATCAGGTAGCGCGAAACATTGTGCCTCGTAGCCTCTTCAGACACCTATCTGGGGATGGTGTTATAACTTAAGCAAGCCGAGCAATGGCGGTAAAGTTGCTACCTTACAGCGCCAGATACCCGGGTTCAATCCTGACCACGGGTTCCATCTATACAGAGTTTGTATGTTGTCCCTGTGACCGCCTGGGTTTTCACCGGGTGCTCCGATTTCCTCCCACATTCCAAAGACACGCAGGCTTGTAGGTTAATTGGCCTCTGTAAATTGTCCCTCGTGTGTAGGACAGAACTGGTGTATGCGTGATCGATGGTCAGTGCGGACTCGATGGGCCGAAGGGCCTGTTTCCACGCTGTATCTCAAAACTGCACTAAACTTCTTTCAGTGTGCTTTGTAACTAGTTTGTCTATTATAACTTATTACAATTTACATAAAGTTGTCCTTGCAATAATTAAAGCAAGATCTTACTTTCATTCTAATTTTTAACTATAATCAGCTTGTGTGTATGTAGTTCATAGCCACGTTGTGTTTCTTTGTTAAATAACTCTGTAGTACGTGAAGAATCATTCAGCTGTTAAGACTAATATGACCAAGTCTGTTCCATGCCAGGATGATCCAGGAGGAGAAGGAGTCCACTGAGCAGCGTGCGGAGGAGATTGAGTGCCGTGTGGGGAGTGGGAGCATGGACGGACTGAACTTAACGCGCATCCGGACAGGGACCTCCATTCCAACGTCTCTCACTGCCCTGTCTCTCACCAGTTCTTCTCCGCCCGTCAGTGGGCGCTCCACACCTAAGCTCACTCCTCGCAGTTCCTCCCATGACTTGGACCGTATGGGCATCATGACACTGGTGAGTGTCACACTGAATGGGGAAAAGGGGACCTGGGGTTTTTTTTGGATGGGTGCAAGAACAAACAAACTTGCTCTTAAACTGGGCTGAACTGGAGTTGAATCTCACAAACATCAACTTAGTACTTTGCAGGAGTTGTTTAGTTTAGTTTGGGTTTAGTTTAATTTAGTTTAGTTTTGAGATACAGCGTGGAAACAGGCCCTTTGGCGCACCGAGTCCGCACCGCCCAGCGATCAGCCATACACTGGTCCTGTCCTACACACCAGGGATAATTTACAGAGGCTAATTTACCTACAAACCTGCACGCCTTTGGAATGTGGGCGGAAATCGGAGCACCCGGAGAAAACCCACGCAGATCATGGGGCGAACATACAAACTCCATAAAGACTATCCTATACACTAGGGACAATTTACAATTAAACCAAGCCAATTAACCTACAAACCTGTCAGTCTTTGGAGTGTGGGAGGAAATGGGAGGACCTGGAGAAAACCCACGCAGGTCACGGAGTGAACGTACCAACTCCATACAGACAGCACCCATTGTCAGTATCGAACCCGGGTCTATTGCTCTGTAAGGCAGCCACTCTACTGCTGTGCTACCATGCCGCCCACTCAATAACTTAAGGGTTATAGAAGGCATTTTCACATTTCAGATTAACTTTTGAAATGGAAAGTAGAAAATGGTTAACCCTTTTTTTCCCTTGGATTTGGAATCCAGCAATTTAATTTCACAAGGGGGGTGGGGGAAGGGGGGAGGGGGAGGGGGGAGGGGGGAGGGGGGGTGCTCCCTATGAAGAAATCAAGTTGCTGGGTAACCAAATCCAAGAAAAATAAGCAATAAACTTCTCACTTTCAATTTCAAAAGTTAATCAGAAATGAGAAAACATATTTATCATATTCACAGAAATTGATGCAGTCATACAAGGAAGCTATCAGATTGCACTGATGTACAAATTTCCATCTATTAAATTAGTATAGAGTCATAGTCATACAGCGTGGAAACAGGCCCTTCAGCCAAACCTGCCCACACCGACCAACATGTCCCATCTATATTAGTCCCACCTGCCTGCGTTTTGCCCATATCCCTCTAAACCTGTACTATTCGTGTACCTGTCTAAATGTTTCTTAAATGTTGCGATAGTACGTGCCTCAACTATCTCCTCTGGGAGCTCGGTCCATACACCCACCACCCTTCGTGTGAAAAAGTCACCCCTCAGATTCCTATTTAATCTTTCTCCCCTCATCTTAAACCTGTGTCCCCTGGTCCTCGATTCCCCTAATCTGGGCAAGAGATTCTGCGCCTAATGCACCTCAATCTAAATATTTTGAATTGTGTAATCTTAAAAGGTAATCCAACTGTTAGGGGTCCACATGAAGCCAAAAGACGGTTCATTGGAGCTGAACCTCACATTTGTTCATTGATGAGCAGCACATTTTACACCTGTTTCACCTGCTCTGCTACTAAATCCAGAGTAGGTTAGTTTGTCCTGCCCATGATCAGATGTGCCCAAGTCAATTTTCTTCCTGATATGATGAATGCTCACTGCTTTTAAAATAAAACATGTAAAAGCATCGCAGAAGCAACTTGTCAATGATTTAAAATCAAAAGCCAGACATTTGAAACACTTGCTTTAAGGTTTAAAACTTGCCTTTCGTACCCAACGGTTTATATTACCGAGGTAAAAGCTGGGGTCTCAGTGTCAAGGACAACAACTGAAACATTCAGCAATCACCATTGATTTGAGCACCATTGAGCAACTTTACAGGTTGACAAATGTCTGATTGAGGTGATTTTGATGTGGCCACAATGATTGATTGCCTGAGCCCTGTGGCACTTTGTGACATTGTTTCCAACCTGATTGCAGGGCGACCTCAGGTTTTGAAGCTATTGTGCTAAATGAGCTGATGTTCTCGTGCGATTTGTCTCCCTGCCCTTATTGATTGTCTTTCTCTCTTTCCCGCAACCGATGTTCAGCCTAGTGACTTAAGGAAACACCGTCGGAAGGTAAATAGAACATGAATATTAGCAGTGATATTTTAAAAAATGATACCTTCATGATTTACTTCTACTTTGCTACACTCATTTCCCAGTTATCTCTGCTGTGGTGATGTTTCTGCAGAAATTGTAGATTACCCAAGTGTAGATGAATGAAAGACAATGCTTGATCCCCATCCTCAACCAGCACAATACATTCCCAGAGGCAATGGCCAGCAATTATACATGAGATCCCGAGCTGATGTTTCTGCCTTTGCTCAGCCTGGTGGGCCTACTGTCAGTTGCAGTGTCCCATGGCGACACTGGCTGAGATGAGCGAACTCGGGTCAGTCGAGAATAATAAATATGAATTTGCCCAGGCTCTCTTCCAAACCAGGTGAAGCTAACAACTACTAATGCTACACTTGGGCATTCTCCCATCTTGCGCTCGCCTTGTTTTGTTTTGGTTTGGTGCTATCCTTTTCTTTAGACCTCCCTAGATGAAAAACAATAGTCTTTGTTTAGTTTTAGTGCAGAGATACAACGTGGAAAAATGCCCTCCTGGACCATCGGGTCCGCACCGATCAGCGATCCCTGCACACTATCCTACACATTAGCGACAACGTTTACCACTCTAATCAACCTACAAACCTGTATGTCTTTGGTGAAAACCGGAGATCCCGGAGAAAACCCACGCAGGTCACGGGGAGAACGTACAAATCCATCCATAGAGTACCCATAGTCAGGATCGAACTGGGGTCGCTGGCACTGTAAGGCAGCAACTCTACTGCTGCGCCACTGTGCCGCCCTTCTTTCTTCCAATGTTCTTTCTTTCTTCAAATGTTCAATGCTCGGTAAGTGTCCTCTGTGTGCAGTCACCAGGAAGCTCGAGAGAGAGAGAGAGAGAGAGAGAGAGAGAGAGAGAGAGAGAGAGAGGGAGAGGAAGACACTTTGATATAGTTAGGGCATTGCCTGAGTTACGGAGTGACAAGTCAGTCCCTTTGTTTTAATCACTCTCATTCTCTAAATGAATTCCCTTTATTGTTCACATCTTGGTATCAAGTTAATAGGCACAGCTCTCTGGAAACTATTGCAGAACATTAGCCTGGATTACTGCAGTTGAATAAGAAGTCATACATTGTTTAGAGCACCCTATAAAGTTGCCCTCAAAGTGGATGGCATAACCTGGGGTTTAGTAAACAAACCATTTTAATCCGTCTCTTTTGTGAATTTTCTCATCCTGTGTCTCATTGTTTTACAAAATAAAGGAATTGCTATCCCATTCTTTATGCAATAATGCCCTTGTCCTCTGTTAAAATCTTTGCCTAATCACATAAGCAGATAGCAAGAAACATTATGTCGAACAGGGGGCTGAAGCTTGAGGGAAACATATTTTTATTTTCTCTCTGTTTCTGCTACTGAAATGTACAAATTATTTTGAAAAGTTAAGATCATGTCTTCCATTTTTTTGTGCTATGTCACTTAGACGATCGATGCTTTAAGTGTACTGTATACATCACCTTAACAGCACAGTTGGCCACAATAATAACTTGGAATTGTTCATAACAGCACAGAGGCATGGTTACATTATGACATTGTTTCCTGGTGCAACAAAAATTGTAACTGTGGGATAGATATCCCTAAATCTGTTCATAGCTGAACGTTCATGCTGATATGTATTTGCAATCTACAAATGTATACTCAAATTATTTTGTTTCAATTTTTCAGATGGCTTTCTAACACTTGCAGATATCATCTAATGTAATTACATCTGAAGGTTTCAATCTGAAGGTTTTATTTTTCAGATGCTAAACATGCACTGCATTTCTAAACATGTGTGAAGCAACTATAGACGCTGGTTTACACTGAAGACAGACAACAAATGCTGGAGTAACTCAGCGGGACAGGCAGCATCTCTGGATAGAAGGAATGGGTGACGTTTCGGGTTGAGACCCTTCTTCAGACAGTCTGAAGAAGGGATTCAAACCGAAACGTCACCCATTCCTTCTATCCAGAGATGCTGCCTGTCCTGCTGAGTTACTCCAGCATTTTGTGTCTATCTTCTGCATTTCTAAACATTCTCTATACAGTTAGAAATGCCCAATATTTGTAACTTTCTTTCTCTGTAAGTTCAGCAGTAACAAATACTGTTTAAAAGAACAAGCTTACAAATTGTGTCAAGGTTGAAATCTTTGTCTTTATGACCCTATCATCTGACAATCTTGTATCAAATTAATTTCAGTTGTTAATTATTCCCCTCCTGTCTGAGCCACTTTGCTCATCACCACATTACAATTTAAGGATACAATTTGCACTTAAATATTTCATCCAGAGAATTTTGCAATTGTAATGATGGTGAAATTATCAGAATCCATCAGTTTCATTCCTTTTTTGAAGAAGTAGCCAAGAAGGTGGTTGAGGGCAAGGTGATAGACATCATCTTATTGGCCTCCAGGAAGACCTTTGATAAGATTTCTCATTATTGGCTGCTTTGGATGGTTAGATGGGATCCAGAGAATGTTAAAGGCCTGTCCCACTTAGACGATTTTAAGGCGACTGCGGGTGACTAGGCTGTCGCCGAACGTTCGCCGGGGTGTCGCGGGCATGATCGTGAGGAGTCTCCAATGAATCGTAGCGGATCTCGGCGCGTCGCGGAAAAAAATTCCAGATATAAATTTCTCGGCAACAGCTGGCTTGTCGCCAGGTATTGTAGCTTATTGTGGGCGCTGTCACATGCTGTCCCCAGGTTTGCTAGGTTGTCGCAGATGCATTTAGAAGCACATAATATTAAATTAAGATAAGGCATTTGAAGATACCAGAAGGTAGTTTTGTTTAACCCATTTATTTACCGTCAGGGCATTTGACAGGTAGATTGGAGGCGACAGTTTGACGGTCAGGTAAGCGTGGGAATTTCGCGACGTTTCCGAAGACGGTGTAATCTCTTAGCCAGGTGCTAGTTTCTCAAAAAAAGTAACTTGTATCGACCTGACTCGGCAATGTCGTGGTCATTGTCGTAGGGTAAAAGAAAATCTCGGCGATCTGCTACGACTTTGACAGTCGCCGGCAGTCGCCTTAAAAATCGCGTAACTGGGACAGGCCCTTTAGTTAATTGGATACAGAATTGGTTTGATAGAAGGTAGCAGAGGTTGGTGGTGGAAGGTTTTTCAGACAAGAGGCTCGCAACTAGTGAGGTGGGTCAGTGCCACCGAAAGGACAAAGAGGGACTGGAAGGGGGGTGGGGGGGGAGCACGGAGAATGAAAAGGGACCATTGGGACCACTTTGAATACTTTGTAACTTTGTCAGCGCCCTATACTTTGTGGCGACTCTTGGCATACTTGTGTATGGCATGCAAATATACAAGGCATGGTTTGTAAGTTTGCAGGTTGCACTGAAATAGGTGATAATGTATACTGCGAATGATGTTATCATGACTTACAGCAGTATCTTGATCAGATGGGCAAGTGTGATGAGGAATGGGAAATGGAGTTTAATTTGGATAAGTATGAGTTGTTGCATTTTGGGAAGACAGACAGGGCTGACTTGATGAAAATTACAGATGTCTATGAATGAATCTTGCAGTAAAATAACCTTGGTAATGTTACATTTTACTGTTCATGGCTTAAATGTATTTTTAATGTTTTTTTTAAGCAAAAATTACTGCTTAAATCTCTGGTCTGAAACATTTTCAAAATGCAAGATCTTATTTATTTTAAAGTATTTAAATCATCAAGTAGAAATTATGTCTTTTTTTTTTACTCCCTGGTTTGCTGTGAGACTCCTTTGGCATAATTAGCTGCTCAGCCAGTTTAGCTTCAGATCAGAAATAGAGGCAGGAGTCAGCCATTTGCCTTCTCGTGCTTGTTCTGATCTTGGCTGATCTTTCCCTGTTGCACTACTTTCTTGCACGAATCGTATGTCCCTTGGTTCATTTAACATCAAAAAAATCAATCACTCCCTGATCTCGACGTTTGCACAGCTGCAGGGAAACAGGGACGGTGTTAAATTGATTCCTGGCGGCGAGTGGCAAAGGGAAAGTGATAGTTAACACCTCTGAGGTCCCCACATCTTTATGGACAGCTTTCTTTCTCCAAGGTCAGTTACCTTGCTGGCCATCAAATCCAACTATGTCGTTCTTCATTTGCGAGTCATGGAGCACAAAAATATACCCTTCAGCCCAACTCAAAGGTGCTCCATCTAAGCTAGTCCCATTTGCCTACGTATGGCCCATATCCCTCTTAACCTATCCTGTCCGTGTTCCTGTCCAAATGGCTTTTAAGTGCTGTTATCGTATCTGCCTCAACTACCTCCTCTGGCAGCTCCTTTCAAATACCTACTACCCTTTGAATGAAAAAGTTGCCCATAGATTTCTATAAATTCCTGCCCCTCTCACCTTAAACCTATGTCCTCTGGTTTTTGATTCCTCTACCCTGGGTAAAAAAAACTCTGTGCATTCACCCTGTCTATTCCTTGACTATTGGGAGAGCTGTCCCAATGTTGTGGGCCACACAGTTGAGTCCTTGTTGCACCCATGCAGTGTGAGGTGGTGCAGCTCGCCAGCAAATGTGATTGGAGTCATTGGTAAGATTTTTTTTTCCTTTTCCTTGGTGTTACAAAGATGCTGAGACCACTTCTGGCTGAAACTGTAAATCAGTGCTGGACTTTATTGGTCTGATCAACTCATTATTTAATCTTACCAATAACTCCAATCACATATGGGCGGCACGGTGGCGCAGCGGTAGAGTTGCTGCCATACAGCGAATGCAGCGCTGGAGACTCAGGTTCGATCCTGACTACGGGCGCCGTCTGTACGGAATTTGTATGTTCTCCCCGTGACCTGCGTGGGTTTTCTCCGAGATCTTCGGTTTCCTCCCACACTCCAAAGCCGCACAGTTATGTAGGTTAATTGGCTGGGCAAATGTTTTTAAAAAATTGTCCCTAGTGGGTGTAGGATTGTGTTAGTGTGCGGGGATCGCTGGGCGGCGCGGACCTGGTGGGCCGAAGGGCCTGTTTCTGCGCTTAGTCTCTAAATCTAAAAAAATCTAAATTAAAAAAATCTTCTTGACCGTAGAAATAGAAAATTAAATTGTGAGGGATAATTTCTCTTCCACATCTTTCCTCCACCATCAAGTTGTCAAATTACCAATGAGTTAGACATTGAGAAGACAGGAGCCATTCTATACTGAATGTCGTAGCATAAATTCTGTACAGCAGCATGCCACACACCTCCTTCCAGGGCTCTTCATTCACACAGGATTGGAGAGAATGTTACGCTGGTTGCTATTGACTCAGCCTTCTATGAGAATATTATCTAATCTTCATTATCTCCAAATTTATCCCATACATCTTCATTAGCTCCTCAACCCATACTCCAACTCGTAAACTCTACTGCCACTTTACCATATCATTTGTATTTGAATTCCATCTGTACTGACCCCAATTAAATTCCTGCCCATATTGTCTTATAAGTCTCATTCCAGGTTATAAATCTATTCTTGTTCTCACCCACTCCTGGCCCTTCCAGCACTTCTAGTTTTAGTTTAGTTTAGAAATACAGCATGGAAACAAGCCCTTCAGCCTGCCGAGTCTGCGCCAACAAGCGATCCCTGCAAACTAACACATTCCTACACACACTAGGGGCAATTTTCAGTTTTACCAAGCCAATTAGCCTACAGTACAAACCTGTACATCCTTGGAATGTTTGAGGAAACTGGAACACCTGGAGAAAACCTACGTAGGTCACGGGGAGAACCTACAAACTCCTAACAAGCAGCACCACAAAAGCAGGATCAAACCCGGGTTTCTGGTGCTGTAAGGCAGCAACTCTACCACTGCGCCACCGTGCCTCCCCTTAGTACCGCACAAAGTTTGCTCTAATTTATTCTCCTGTCCCAGGCATTCTGTCTCCTAGATTTAGCTACTCTGTTGTGTTGGTCCCTTTCCTTTTCTCGTATGATCTCATCTTCGTACTTTTATCCTTGTTTCTACTGTGTGTGCACCTCTCCTGAGGTTTCGACCAGGCAATGTAGTTTGAGGTGTTTTCTATTTTAGAATTGCTTTCAAGATACAAGTTATAGTTTTCTCGGCAACTTCTCAGAAGCCTCTCATGACAGGATTCGACTGTGCATTGGGAGAAGATAAAACAAGGCTGCTTTTAAAAGAGTTTTAATTGTAGTTGATGTTGATCCATTTTTTTTCGACAGTCTCACAATTCTACCCGTGTATTTTATTCACTCTGCCACGTCTGCTTTAGTCTCCAGTCGCAAGGGACGACAACCGTGAAGATAAAACGACAATCAGATGTGAAACATCACCTCCATCGTCTCCGCGCTCCATGAGACTGGAAAAACTCGCCCACTCCCTGCAGTCAACGAGTCAAGAAGAAGGACGAGGGTGAGAAGAATTTCATGCTTTTTGATGCTCCTACATGTTAGAGGCAGGAAACATGTTCCCAATGTTGGGGGAGTCCAGAACCAGGGGCCACAGTTTAAGAATAAGGGGTAGGCCATTTAGAACAGAGATGAGGAAAAACTTTTTTAGTCAGAGAGTTGTGAATCTGTGGAATTCTCTGCCTCAGAAGGCAGTGGAGGCCAATTCTCTGAATACATTCAAGAGAGAGCTGGATAGAGCTCTTAAGGATAGCGGAGTCAGGGGGTATGGGGAGAAGGCAGGAACGGGGTACTGATTGAGAATGATCAGCCATGATCACATTGAATGGCGGTGCTGGCACGAAGGGCCGAATGGCCTACTCCTGCACCTATTGTCTATTGTCTATTGAATATGGTTTACATTTTAAAATTCACTGAGTTTTAAAATGCAGGGTAATCCTGAAGATTGGTAGCAAAGAAAATTGTTTCTGATTTCTACCAACTAGAGTTGTTGCGAGTCATGTTATTAACGGTGAAGAATACAGATGTGACAAGAAATTAAACCAATAGGTTTAGGTTTATTCTGAAGATAGACAACAAAATGCTGGAGTAACTCAGAGAGTCAGGCAGTATTTCTGGAGAAGAGGAACAGGTGACGTTTTGCGTCAAGACCCTTCTTCAGACCGTTCTCCCAGGTTGGAAATATCAAATCAGGGGAGAGGGAAACTAGAGGTATGAAAAGGTACAGGCATATTTTGTGTCTATCTTCAGTGTAAACGTGCATCTGCAGTTCTTTCCTACACAGGTCTAGGTTCATTATTGTCATGTGTACCGAGGCACAGTGAAAAGCTTTATTTTGCATGCTATCCAGTGAAATCATATAATAATATATCCAAAATACAATCAATCAAACTCATGTTCAATAGGTTGAGCAAAATAAAAAATATATAGTTCTCAGCATTGTAGAGAACCAGTCCAGAATGTATGAAGAAGGGTCTCGACCCAAAAAGGTCACCCATTCCTTCTCTCCAGAGATGCTGTCTGTCCCGCTGAGTTAATCCAGCATTTTGTGTCTATCTTCAGTCCAGAAACAAAGTCCAATGTCCATAATGGGGTAGAGGTGAATCCGACAGTAATCAGACAATAATGTAGACTGAAAGATTTGGTAAATACAGTTCTGATTCTTGAGTAGAGGAGTAGTCATAGAGGAATAAGGCACAGAAAGAGGCCCTTTGGTCCAACTCATCCATGTCGACCAGGAAGCCCATCCACCCACGTTTGCCCATGTTTGACCCATATCTCTCCACACTGATCTTATCCGTGTATCTATTCAAATGTCTTTTTTGTCTACCAGTATCCCAATAGGCAACTCTAGGTTAAATGATCATTCATTCATTCGTATTACTTGAAGAAATGTTGCTTCCATTTTACAAATGTGATTAGTTTGCCATTCAAAAAGGCTTGAGTTATTAGGAGAGGTGTCTTTTTTCCCCACAATGTAGGAACTTGAGGGGTGACCTTTATAGAGGAATATAAAATCATGAGGTGCATAAGTAAGGTGAATGCTTACAGTCTTTTTCAAGTTTAAAAATAGATGACCGATTTAAGGTAAGAGGGAAATCGTTCAAGCTGTGTGGGGTGCAATATTTTTACACTGGAAATGGTTGCTATCGGAAGCTGTAGACTCTGATGCAATAACTATGTTTAAAGAACATTTGGGCAGGTACACGAATAGAAAATGTTTAAAGGGATATGGGCCAAACGTAGGCAAATGGGATTAGCTTACATAGTTATCTTGGTCGTCTTAGATAGGTTGGGCCAGATTTTCTGTTGTGCAACTTTAGGGCTTGAAAGAATTAACTCACCTGTGTAACGTGTTGTGAGAACAGGTAATTTTTTCCCCTTCAGTTGGCATCAGGAACTGTTTCTGCATGTTAAAGTGGTGTTATTCACAATTTGTCACGAGTTATCTAGACTAATTTGTACCACAAATAAGTTTTAAGATAGGTATTTTAAAAAGAAAGTGACCATAACAACTTGCACCTTTAACATAGAGAAACATCATAGGGCCTTTAAGAGAGAAGTTTTAGATTTTGCGTTAAACACTGAGGTTTAATTGAGTTGCAAAAGAATAATAATTTATAACAAGTTATTCAAATACAAATATCACCTTTGGACAATACTGATTGAATTTAATGTTGCGTGTGTTCTGAGTGAAACACTGTAAAACATTATGTGACGGCTATTTTGAATGGACTTATCTCTGATGTAAAACTTGCCCTCCTGACCTCCTGTGTTGGTTTAATTCCCAGTATAGAATTGTACAACTTTTTAGTCCTTGTTTCTTTTTGCCAAAACCCAACAACACTGCCAGCCATTCCCGTGAAGATCATGGAGAATTGAGTTCAATGTTGCCTGGCTGAGAACGATATGGAAATTGGAAGGAATAGAGCAGAAGCACAGGAGTAACTGTTCTCCCATTTAACCAGATCACTTTCAGATTTTAATTTATTAATTGACACAATCTTAATAATCTTGGGATATTTCCAATACCCATGTATGACGAAATGATTCCCAATTCACCTGGGAACTGCCGAGCCCTAATGTTTAATAGTTTCAATAGTTACTTCATTGTTCTCATGTAACTGGATACAGTGAAATGCTTTGTTTTGCACACAATCTAGTAAAGAAAATCAAATTATAGATGAGCACAATTATACATGTAAAAGAGTGCAACGATAGTAGTGTAAATAAACAGTAAATCTCTTCTGAGCCAGTACACAAAGAGCTATTACATTTCTGGTGCAATCTTGTAGCTTTCAAGTATTAAGTTCTTAAAAATATCAAGTCTTATCTTGATCTTAAAGAGCTTGATAGAGCTCTTAAGGATAGCGGAGTCAGGGGGTATGGGGAGAAGGCAGGAACGGGGTACTGATTGAGAATGATCAGCCATGATCACATTGAATGGCGGTGCTGGCTCGAAGGGCCGAATAGCCTACTCCTGCACCTATTGTCTATTGTATATTGATCTTAAAGGTGGTGGTGCTGGATCAGGGATATCGGGGTCTTAGCCTCGCCCTTGTTCTCATCTTCTGCTATCTGCACTATCAAATACTTTACTTTCAATTTGAAAAGTCAGATCACTTCTTATGCTTCTACATTCAATGCTTTATGTGACTGCTCAATTCAATCTGCCCTCAGAATTTAATTATTTTAGCGTCTTTCTAATGATTTTCCGCTTTGCCTTCAAAGCCAATCGATCTTTCTTAAAGTGTGATATTGATTCCCCATGACTTGCTGTATGTACTGAAGCTGGCACCTAACATATCAACTGGTCTCTTTAAAATAGGGACAATTTAAAGCATCTTCTATTGCCATCGGATTCTAGATAATGATATTGCATGTTTAGAATTAATATAACGGAATTAATATTACTTAATGATAAACTGCTGGATACATAAACTACTGAAATTGAAGCAGATTATTAATGATTGATTTCAGGGTCTTTTAGATGTGATGAACTTGCTTTGTTTGATTGCTATTGCAATGGTTGTTACACAGCACAATGACAGCCGAGGAGCTGGCTAGCAATCCCAGCAGCAACAACAGCAGCCAGGACTCGCTGCACAAAGGTTCGAAGAAGAAAGGCATCAAATCATCTATAGGCCGTCTGTTTGGCAAAAAAGAGAAGGCGCGCCTGGGCCAACTGAGCAAGGAGATGGCATCCGTTCATGGTACGTGCAGCCAGTTTCCAGAAACCAAACTAACTCTCAAGGTATATTCAGTTTAGAGTCACAATGTCCAGGAATGAGTCGCTTCACCAACGATGAGCGTTTGTCGACACTAGGCCTGTACTCGCTGGAGTTTAGAGGAGTGAGGCGGGGAACTCATTGAAATGTGCCAAATAGTGAAAGGCTTGGACAGAGTGGATGTGGAGAGGATGTTTCTACTAATGGGAGAGTCTAGGACTAGCGGCCGTGGCCTCAGAATGAAAGGACCTTCTTTTAGGAAGGAGA
Source organism: Rhinoraja longicauda (assembly GCF_053455715.1). NCBI lineage: Eukaryota > Metazoa > Chordata > Chondrichthyes > Rajiformes > Arhynchobatidae > Rhinoraja > Rhinoraja longicauda. Next base: position 10,678,222 of record NC_135976.1, read on the forward strand.
TGAGGGGACATTTCTTTAGTCAGAGGGTGGTGATTCTGTGGAATTCTTTGCCACAGAAGGCTGTGGGGGCCAAGTCAGTGGATATTTTTAAGGCAGAGATAGATAGATTCTTGATTAGCACAGGTGTCAGGGGTTATGGGGAGAAGGCAGGAGAATTGGGTTAGGAGAGATAGATAGATCAGCCATGATTGAATGGCGGAGTAGACTTGATGGGCTGAATGGCCTTATTATACTCCTATCACTTATAACATGATTAAATCCAAGCCAGCAAGGTGGCAGTGGTGTTCTGCTAGTCACTCAGAGTAAGGACGGGGAAGTCAGGCAGCCGGGTTTTGTGCTTCTGTTGGAAATGTTTCCAAGATGTCAGGTTTTGCTAGTGGGGCAAAGCCTGCCAGTACCCAAGGTTCACAAGTAAAATGTGGCTATTTGGGGAATGGGGCATGGGTGTGGCCAGAAATGTAAACCTCGCTGCTTTTGGAGGGAGAATGTACACATACACAAGCATGTATGTCTAAATTCTCCGGTGGCACACCGGTAGAGTTGCTGTCTTACAGAACAAGAGACCTGGGTCCGATCCTGACTGTGGGTGCTGCCTGTATGGAGTTTGTACATCCTCCCCGTGACCTGTGTGGGCTTTCTCCAGGTCCTCAGGTTTCCACCCACACTCCAAAATGCATACAGGTTTGTAGGTTAATTGGCTTGGTGTAATTGTAAATTGTCCCTCGTGTGTAGGATAGTGTTGGTGTGCAGGGATCGCTGGTCGGCACAGACTCGGTGGGCCGAAAAGGCCTGTTGCCGTGCTGCATCTCTAAACTAAACATGAATTGTTAATCTTCGGTTTAAACCAGCATCTGCAGTAGCTTCTTCCTACACATTGTTAATAATCTTAATGGTTATGCAGACGGGCTTGTTTGCACCGTGCTCACTGGTCCAATAACGTAAGAAAGCTAAGGTAAATTAAATGAAATCTCATCCTTCCAGTTAATCCACTGATATGCAACCACTATGTATAACCTTTGTCAAGCCAGCGTGTAACAAGAAAAGAAGTGAAGGATGACTGATTATTTCCTCATGTTTCCTATTTAATTAATAAAAGCAAGCTAGAAATCCGAAATGATAAATTCCATGAACACCAATAAAATGAGGGAAGCTAAAAATTCCGAGAACTCAGCATGGATAAACTTTACCCACAACGCCATGAATGAACTTTAGCAGCCAACCAAATCATTAATCAAATTGTACGGCAAACTATCTCAACTTTGCATTTAACTTCTACCTTTTATAAGCTATGCTTTTGCGTTTGACATGCTGAAGCTATTTTTAATTTTTCCATTTGATCATTGGTAACAAAATCACAGAAATATAACAAAAACTGACCATAGGTTTAATGATCATGTCATTCACTGATTCAGGTTTTCTTATGGTGATTTATGATCTGAAAATGGAGCTGGATTAAAGTGCCTTGGGTACCTGTACCAGGGAACATGGAGATCCCAATTAACTGGTCAAATTAAACATGGATATGTGAAACAGAAAATGTTTTTAAAAGTACGACTGGTGTTTTTTTTGGTATGTAACCAGTAGATTTGATAAGGAAGAACCACTGGATATGGTGTATCTGGGTTTCCATAAGGCCTTTGATGAAGTCCCACAAAAGAGGTGTATGCTATACGAGCAGAATTAGGCTATGCGCCCTTTCAAGTCTAGTCCACCATGCAATCATGGCTGATCTATCTTTCCCTCTCAATCCCATTCTCCTGCCTTCTCTCCATAACCTCTGACACAAGGGACATTCATGAATCTGTCAATCTCCAACTTAAAAATATCCATTGATTTGGCCTCCACAGCCTGTGTGGCAGTGAATTCCACATCCAGGACCCATTAGGAGGTTAATGGGATTGGTGCAGATATATTGGTGTGGACTGAAAATTAGTTGAGAGTATGAATGTGTGGATTTTTAGTTTAGTTTAGAGATACAGCGTTGAAACAGGCCCTTCGGCCCACCAAATCCATGCCGACCAATGATCACCCATGCACTGGTTCAATGTTATTCCAGTTTTGCATCCTACACACTAGGGACAATTTACAGAAGCCTATTAACCTACAACCTGCATGTCTTTGGAGTGTGGGAGGAAACCGGAGCTCCCAGGGAAAACAGGGAGAATGTACAAACTCCATACAAGCAGCACCAGTAGTCAGGATCAAAGCCGGGTCTCGAAGTGTAAGGCAGCAATTCTACTGTTACACTACTGAGCTGTCCTGTCGTTTCCATGGTGACAGGAGGTGATCAGTAGGGCATCAAAAGAAGTAACACTTGTCGCTGAATACATTTAAGAAGGACCTAGATGCAAAAAGGCATCAAGGGAAGGTGGGAAAGGAGGGAATATGGTATTGAGGTAGAGGACCAGCTATGATGTATCGAGTGGGGGAGCAAGCTCAAGCCCAAATGGCCTTCTCTTGTTCCTGTCTTTCTATATTTGCACATTTCCATGTTGAGCCGTTCGGACTGAACATTAAAGTGGCAGATGTGGGTTGTAGTGGAAGATCGAGGTCTTGGGCCTGATGGACTGTTTAGATTGGAACAACGGTGGCTTTTTACCACATTCATGTTAAATTGTTCACAGTTGAAATGTTTGCCCCTCGTGGGATGTAGGACACTTGTGCTTTTCTGCACCATGTTCTGCGCTGCCAGAGAAACAGACCTTGATTGGATTTTTGTGTGGGTGGAGGTGGGGGTTAATACATTTAAATTAACTTGGCTATTATCCTATTCAATGTTGAAGTTTTGAGTTGTCAAAATACATGCATAAGCGTCATTGAGTTCACCACTGGACTAAGGATTATGGTCCTGCTGTGACTCTAATGTTACAGGGCTAGGATTGTCAGCTCGCTCTCATCGTGTAGATGATCTGAATCTAGCCCAAGTCAAACTCTGAATTCACAGTGTAATATTTCTGATCCCCAATGCATTACACAGCATTGATCGCGATTATTTGGAAAACTTGTGCACATGGAAGATGTTAGAAACATAGAAACATGGAAAAGTAGTGCAGGAGTAGGCCATTCAGCCCTTCGAGCCAGCACCGCCATTCAATATGATCATGGCTGATCCTCCAAAATCAAACCTGCTGTTTCTCCATATCCCTTGATTCCTTTAGCCCTCAGAGCTAAATCTAACTCTCTCTTGAAAACTTCCAGTGAATTGGCCTTCAACAGAATCACAACTCTCTGGTTGAAGACGTTTTCCCTCATCTCAGTCCTAAATTGCCTACCCCTTATTCTTAAACCGTGACCCCTGGTTCTGGACTCCCTGAACATCGGGAGCATTCTTCCTGCATCTAGCCTGTCCAATCCTTTAAGATTTTTTTTAGGATTTGATGCCTTTCAGTGGATTGGCTCAGCAGGGCTCAAAGTCCAAAGCCCCACTTAGATTACCATTACAAGTTTGTAAATAACAGTGCAGTAAGCAAGAGGCACATTTCAGTGACAGAGAAAAGAACATTATTGGGAAAATTGTAAAGTGGTGTTCTGTTCTGCATCTTTGCCCATCAAGCTGCTAATCTACTGCTGGTAATATTTACAAAAGTATTTTTTAAATGAGTTGTTCATGTTGCATACAAATAAACCTGTATATTGTTTATTTCTCTCGCTTCTCACAGGATATGGATATTTTGGTAAGTCGTGGCAATTTAAATCATCCCAAGTTTTTCCAGCGTTTTCTGTGTGTTGATTACTCAAATGCTAAACATCCCATGGAGAGGAGAGGAGAGAGAGGTATTTCATTGAACTTTATACTGAGTTTCCCCTTTTGGAATAGATGGATAAAAATAAAGCGGGATTGCATAAAATTAATGAAAAACAGTGTATTTATAATGGGGTATAGCATAATCATTTTACTGGAATTAAAAGGTCTTGTAAAAGTAAGTTATAGTGGGGAAAATGCAACTGTGATTCACATCCAGTGAATCCACAAGAAGCCTTTACTTTGCAAACTTTGTTTGGGCCATGAATTAATTCTTTCTTTGCCCAGTGTTCTAATTTTCTTATAGTCTTCCTCCTCACTTTGTAAATCAAAGTGTGTAAAAATCCACCCAACCCTGTTCTGGATCGCTGCTAAAGTTGCTCTGGACTCATCTGGAAGTGGTTGAAATGGGCCACACGCCATTGGCATCTTATTTTGCGTTCTGACCACTGCTCGCCATCTTGCACTGACAACATGAGCAGAGAAGGGAACAGGCCAAATGAAAGTTGCGGGAGTGCATCTCCATCTTGTCCTTGTCAAAGAGCCATTGGTGCATCGGTATCTCAGGCTGCTGCAGTCCTTGAGTTTTGGTAACATCCTATATCTGGCTGCTGAGATAACCTGCTTCAAGCCGTTAGTAGATTTAGGAGTCCCAATTCCATTTTGTATCCAACGATAGGGACTTGGATTAAAATGGCAGTAGATCTTTGTCAATATTCACTTATTGTTAATCAGGTGGCATATTGGATGCAGAAATGACTATTCAGGACTCCCTTACTCTGGGAAAACTTGGAACACAAGCAGAACGAGACCGAAGATTAAAGAAAAAGTAAGTTTTGAGAAAAAATATTATCACCTTAAGATTGCTTCAAATAGAAATTGTATGATACTTATTTTCAGTAAAGGCAATGCAGTTCCTGCTTGGTTATTAGTGTTCCTGTCTAAATCCACCTCACTAAATTCCACATCTAACAGGGTAATCAAATATCCAGCTCTTCCATCTGAGCTAATGCCTATTATCAAGATGCGAGAGTTCTCAGCATCCCTGCTAATGCTCCTGCTCTTAGTCTTCCACCAATTCCCCTTTCATCCAAGTACTTGGATCTTAACGCTTTGTTTTTACACAGATGGGAACCAAGGTACTGTCTGTGTAGCCCAGTGAAATGGCTGCTTCAAAGCATTTTTCCATTGGCTGGTGCCTCAAGCATATCATGACTGAGGAATGCAGGGGCAGGGGTGGGTCTTTCATCCCCCTGGGCCCATCAAACTATTCATTCAGTGTAGAGTTTAGTTTAAGTTGCCAGTTCACCCAGAACCAGTTGCCATTAATTGAAGTAAATTTCACATTTTCATATCATCGGGTGGCACGGTGGCACGGTGGCACGGTGGCACGGTGGCACAGTGGCACAGTGGCACGGTGGCACGGTGGCACGGTGGCACAGTGGCACAGTGGTAGAGTTGCTGCCTTACAACACCAGAGACTGCGGGTGCTGTCTTTATGGAGTTTGCACTTTCTCCCGTGATCGTATTGGTTTTCTGAGATCTTTGGTTTCCTCCTACACTCCAAAGACATCCAGGTTTGTAGGTTAATTGACTTGGTATAAATGTAAATCGGCCCTAGTATGTGTAGGATAGTGTTAATGTGCGAGGATTGCTGGCCGGTGCCGAAGGGCCTGTTTTGGTGCTGTATCTCTAACCTAAACTAACCAAAATCTTTTGTTTCCTAACTTTACCTAACTAACATGCCTTTAAATTCTAGACTATTTGATTCTCACTTTGGTAGGTGTTCTTTTTTTATTCTTCCTTTATCCCCCACACATTGTAAATCTTACAATGGAAAAAATTCCACCCAACCTGGTGCAGAATCACTACCAATGTCCCTCTGGAATCATCTGGAATGAAGTAGCATGAGTCCTATGCTGCAGCCATCCTACTTTACTTTCTGACCACATCAAGCACTGATAACGTGACCATAATAGGTCAGATTGCAGTGCAACTTAATAGAAACTAAAATTTAAGTGGGACCTTTGAACAACTCTTTTTCATCATTTGACACAAAGTTAATTCCAAACACCACTTTTTGGTTTCAATTTTGCCTTTAATTTTGAGTTCTGGCCTGGTTTTCAGTTTGACACAGGTTATTGACTGGTTTTCATTACTCTGCACCTAAGATGCAGACTTAAGATGCGGAACTTAATCAATAAAAAGTGAGAAATATTGATGCTGAAATGTTCCAATCCAGATTTCAGTCAGACTTTTTTTTTCTCATAATTTTAAAGCTGCACTTGTTTTGACCATCTGAGCTGGTTGTCCACACTCGCTTATTAATAAGTTTATTTTATATAATTCCCTCTTCATTCTTCATTTTCCGTAGATGAACAGTTCTCGGAAATCCTCTTCACCAATTACATTTGTATTGGCACTTTTTTTTATTTCATGAAGGTGAAATTTCGATGTTGAGGTGTGATTTTTCTTACATTTAATATATATATCTATGAACTGTGACATATAATCAAGACACAACTATAGAATTATTTCTGCTCAGCGAGTGATTCAGATTGGAGACACTGTTTGACAGGTTAATTTCCTCCAAACTGCAATGATTCTGTACTCGTATCTTCATTAAATTTCTCAGTTTATATAATGCCCCACACATATCAAATATGCTGCATGTTTAACCTCATTGAATTAGGTGCTCAGTATGACTTGCATTCCCTATTTTAAATGACCTATGAATATGAATACCAATATTTATCCCAGAGTAGGAAGGAACTGCAGATGCTGGTTTACACTGAAGATGGACACAAAATGCTGGAGTAATTCAGTGGGACAGGCAACTTCTCTGGATAGAAGGAATGGGTGACGTTTCGGGTGAAGACCCTTCTACAGACTGAATTCTACATTTTTCTAAGCTTCGTTCCCTTTGATATCTCGTTTTCACACCTTACCCTTCCATATCTCTGTGTCTCCCTCACCCCTGACTCTCAATCTGAAGAAGGATCTCGACCCGATCTCGACCCGGACAGAGATGCTGCCTGTGCCGCTGAGTTACTCCAGCATTTTGTGTCTATCTACTTTACCATAAAGTATTTTGGTCCAGTGCTATATTCGTAAAACTGAACAGCACTCAGACCTAATATATACACACAAAACATATTAACATATACAAAGAGAAAACAAAGTGGTCAAAATTACCAGTATGAATCAGTATTAGGAAGATAAGGTAACTAGAATGACAATTCCTCTTTCCTTCAATGATACCACCCTATGTCAAAGGCAGTTATTTCACACAGAATTGGCCTTATCTTGTCCTCAAATCTCTTTGTATCTTTGAATAGCACCAGGCTTTTGGTTTTCGCAAACACATCGCCTCTCAATAGTTGTTTGACTTTTTATTTGAAAATTAAATCTGAGCTGCATTTGGATTTGCAAGTACGTAAATGTAGTGCTTCTATAAAGAACATCAAAATATTGAGCAGGGGAATTGTCATTGTACCATTTATATAAGGTGTAAGAATCACGCAACTGAAATCTGATATTTTTAGTTCTGCACCTTCAGCAGTTGATGACAGGAAGCAGCAGGCCGCCAGAGGCTGACTCCTTGTCATTAGAATATTATTTGCATACAGAATATAATGTGAGTGGGAATCACGACCTCTATTGCTGCAAGGCACACGTGAATTTTAACTGAGTCTCAGGTGAATGGATTATGCTGACAAATTTGAGTCTTTAGAGATACAGTGTGGAAACATTGTGGCGTCTGCGCCGACCAGCGATCACTCCATACAGGTGTGGGGACAGGTGTTGCATCTTCTGCAGTTGCTGGGGAAGGTACCTGGGGAGGGGGTAGTTTGGGTGGGAAGGGATGAGTTAACCAGGGAGTGGCGGAGGGAACGGTCTCAGCGGAAGGCGGAAAGGGGTGGAGATGGGAAAATGTGGCTCGTGGTGGAAATTTCCGGAGTATTATGTGTTGTATGCGACGGCTGGTGGGGTGGAAGGTAAGGACTTGGCGGACTCTGTCTCTGTTGCCACTCGGGAGTGTGAGCAAGGGCGGAGCTGTGGGGTACTGAGGAGACACGAGTGAGGGTCTCATCTACTCCCTAGTTAACTCATCCCTTCCCACCCAAACTACCCCCTCCCCAGGAACCTTCCCAAACAACCACAGAAGATGCAACACATGGCCTTATACCCCCTCCCTCGACTCTGTCCACTTTGTACTGAGAAGCTGCATGCATTTCACATCGGCAGCTAATCCATACATCTTCAAGCCCATGCACTGCAGTGAAAATACAGAGCATCCTGGCGGTTCAATGAAGTTGCATCTGTTAGCTCATCCATGCTAGATAATCGTTTAATCTAAAGCTGTTCCGTAACTTTGAACTGAGAAGCTGCATGCATTTTACATCTGGCCTCTTCAATTTACATCGCCATATATCTAGCACCACCCCATTCATTTATAATCATAAATCATAACATAACCTAAATCATGGCATAAATTATAAATCATAACATTCTAATCATAACATCATTAGATGCAGGAACAGAATTAGACCTTCGACCCATCGAGTCTGCTCCATCATAGAGTGATACAGCATGGAAACAAGCCCTTCGGCCCAACTTGCCCACACCAGCCAACATGTCCCATCTACAGTAATCCTGCATTTGGTCCAATAGAGTCATGGAGTGATTTGATCGTGGCTGACCTATTTTCCCTCTCAATCCTATTCTCCTGCCTTCTCCCCGTAACCTTTGATATTTGCAAAAAACATTTATTTTGTTTATTTTTCTTTATTTCATTTTATATCTATGCATTAGTGAATTAAAATAAATTCAATGGTGTTTAATTTGTTCATTAATCATTTTTTATTATTTTAATCAACTTTATCAGCTTTTAAGTGTATTAGATTATGAGAGAAATTAGAAGGCAATGAATGGAGAAGGTCTTTGAAAGTATAAGTCATCAAATACCATTGGGGGAAACAAGCCTGATAGCCTGGTCATCCCTTATGGTCCAATTAGTTTACAAGATGCTGGTGTGGCTGAGACTTTGTTGAGAGTTAGTGCAGTCGCAAAGCTTTACTGCTGGTGTGAGATGTGGGAGCAGGGAATCAATACACTCATTATCAACTACTTTTCTGGAATGATAGTCCAAAAATCAAAGCTGAGCTTTCCCGTTAGAAATAAATTATTAACATTTTTTCACTCTGTTCAGATATTTCCAGCCTGAATTAAATTTAGCAGGTCACGTGAACTGAGGCACAGTGTAAAGCTGTGCTTTGCATGCTTTCCAGTCAAATCAGATACTATACATCAATACAATCAAGCCGAACTAAACTACAATAGGTAGACCTGCAATGCAGAATACAGTTCTTAGCATTGTAGCACAACAGTTTCAGAGACAATGCGGACAATGGGATAAAAGTTGTAAATGAGCTTATGACAAGGACCATTTCAGAAGCCTGATAACAGAGCTGAAGAAGCTGTTCCTGAGTCTGGTGGAGTGTTTTTCAAGCTGCTGTATCGACTGCCTGGCCGGAGTGAGGCGCTTTACATTAGCTGTGGCATGAAGCAAAGAAACTCAAACGTTGAACATAATTGTAATTATTTCCAGGCATGAATTACTGGAGGATGCTCGGCGGAAAGGCATGCCATTTGCACAATGGGATGGAGCAACAGTGGTGTCATGGCTCGAGGTAAATGCCAGTAGATTTGTCAACCGTGCACACAAAATCATCTGATGGTGAAAATTAAGCACACAGATGTGTGCTGCTTCATATTTGTTTTGTGTCTCTCAATCTTCAGTTTTGCAGTAATAATCCTAACTCTGCATGTGGTCCAAGTTGCACTGTCTAACATCCTGAAAACTACATTAGGTTTGGAAAGTAAAAACAAAAAGGACGTTATGTCCATCTTTTTTTTTCAAAACCACTGGAAGATTTTGATATTTTCTGAAATATTTGTGGCCAGAATATCAATAGCAAAACTACTCGTCCCACTTGCAAGCAATCCCTTTGTTTGCTTCAAGTATCTATCCTTGATATTTCCTCTTCCGCATTTAAACATTGCTTCATGTTGTCATAATCTGTAAACATGGAGACTCAAAGATATGGGTGCAATTTTATCTTTCATCTCTCTTTGCTCCTATTGTTTCCATGATCTCAGTTCATCTTTCAAATATTGAGTTTTGTATTAATATAATTTTCTTAAGCTAAACATCGGAAAGACTAGAGCCATAGCCTTCAATTCTCAGCACATTCTCCGCACTCCCAATTAGACCTCATCTTCATCCCAGCCATATTCTCAGAGTGAATCATACTGGTGTCGGAGGTTATGGGGAGAAGACAGGAGAATAGGGTTAGGAGGGAGAGATAGATCAGCCATGATTGAATAGTGGAGTAGACTTGATGGGCCAAATGACCTAATTCTGCTCCTATAATCTTATGATTTTATTGAGTTACTCAGTCAATGGTCAATGGTTTCGTTATTGTCACATTTATCAGGTATAGTGAGATACATTTCTTGCATACATACAGCTCAGTAAGACTATCCCCATGCATAAGCTCAATCACCCCAGTTACTACAGTATGTACGGAACAGCCCACCAAGTCCATATGCAAGAGGCACCATTAGACAGTCCCAGCTGCAGATGGCCACAAAGGCCTGTTGCAGCCGTCGACTCCATTTTGGATGTCCTTAGTGTCCCTTAGCCCCAAGGGTTATTTCTGACTCCATATACTTACCAAGTGCAATTCATTGTTATTCATCTGCATTCCATATTAGGCCGACCACCACTGATGCCATTAATCACCTTACACAATGTTCAATTATTCAAATGTTTTCCTTGTTAGCCGACTATCATTCATGCTCCACAAACTCCCTGTGAAGCTCATCCTGCTGATTCTCTTCCTTGCATGTTTGTTATTTTCCAGCCTCTGTACCTTCGTACCTGAGATTAATAATTGATATCCTTGTTTAAGTCCTTCACAGAACTGCACCTTCCACCCTTCGAGACATCTCCTTCCCCAGCCGAATAAAAATTCTGCTCTTCTCACTACTAACTTCACAGTCTTAGATTCCAAATGCAAGATTATAACTATTTTTGCATCATCCCCCAGCACCCTGCTTTGACCATTGATCAGCCATGCATCCCACATGCTGGAAATCCTCCATATCTCCACCTTATCTTTCTAGAAAACACTCTTTAAAACCAACTAATTGTCAACATTTTTGGTCAACCCACCTCTAATCTAAGAATCATAGAGTCATAGAGTGATACAGTGTAGAAAGAGGCCCTTCAGCCCAACTTGCCAACACCGGCCAATATATGTCCCAGCTACACTTGTTCCACCTGCCCGCGTTTGGTCAATATCCCTCCAAACCTATCCTATCCATGTACCTGTCTAACTGTTTCTTATATGTTGGGATAGTCCCTGCCTTAACTACCTCCCCTGGCAGTTACTTCCATGCACTCACAACCCTTTGGGTGAAAAGGTTACCCCTCAGATTCCTATTACATCTTTTCCACTTCACCTGTAAACCTATGTCCTCTGGTCCTCGATTCACCTACTCTGGCCAAGAGACTGTGCATCTAATCCGTTATTTGCCAGAAGCCTCCCTTCATCTTCATGTTTATGTTTTCTGCAATACCATTGCATTTCAAAAGTAAATCACAATTTTTGTGATTTGGTTTCTTGTCCAACAGGGCTTCTCAATTTCCTGTTGGTTAACTTAACCCCGTGGGACTGCAGTTCACAAACGAGCCACTTAGCACTGCACCAGAAACTCAACTAAACAGGATTATTTGGATGGAAAGTCCTAGTGGGAAGTGCTGTTCTTGGCAGCCGACTTCATGTAATTTGGTTTTATGCCCACATTTACCATGAAAATAATCTTCATCAAAGCCATCCGCCACGTTTTCATTGGCGGTTTGCAATAGAATAGAACAGGTTGTTTAAAGAAAGTCAAGGGTGTTTTATTGTGTAACGTCCCGAAATAGAACAATTAAATTCTTCCTTGCAGCAACAGCACAACAGATTGTAAATGCAGTATTCAATAGATAACAAAGTAAACAAACAAAAATAAAAGTTCCATAAATTAAAAAAACCGACATAGTGGAAAAATAAAACAAAATGCCCAAGTCCGTAGTGTAACACAGGCAGTCTGTAGTTTAGTTGGAGTTCGTTATGTTCTATTGATTAGTACAGGTGTCAGGGGTTATGGGGAGAAGGCAGGAGAATGGGGTTAGGAGGGAGAGATAGATCAGCCATGATTATAAGACAATAACTGCAGATGCTGGTACAGATGTCAACTTATTTACATCAGCGAAACCAAGCGCAGGCTCGGCGATCGCTTCGCTCAACACCTGCGCTCGGTCCGCGTTGGCCAAACTGGTCTCCCAGTGGCCGAGCACTTCAACTCCCCCTCCCATTCCCAGTCTGACCTTTCTGTCATGGGCCTCCTCCAGTGCCATAGTGAGGCCCACTGGAAATTGGAGGAACAGCACCTCATATTTCGCCTGGGCAGCTTGCAGCCCAGTGGTATGAACATCGACTACCCCCACTTTAGATAGTTCCTCTATCCCTCTCTTCCCCTTCCCCTTCCCAGATCTCCCTCTATCTTCCTGTCTCCACCTATATCCTTCCTTTGTCCCGCCCCCTGACATCAGTCTGAAGAAGGGTCTCGACCCGAAACGTCACCCATTCCTTCTCTCCTGAGATGCTGCCTGACCTGCTGAGTTACTCCAGCATTTTGTGAATAAATACCTCCGATCAGCCATGATTGAATGGCGGAATAGACTTGATGGGCCAAGTGGCCTAATTCTGCTCCTATCACTTATGACCTTATGACCTATAGCAGGATAGTTGTTGGGAACAAGCTGTTACTGAAACGGGATATTACAGGTTTCAGGCTTCTTCCCAATGGCAGAAGTGAAATGAGAGCGTGGCTAGGGTGGTGTGGGTCCTTGATGATGCTGGCTGCCTTTTTGAGGCAGCATCTCCGAAAGATCCTTTTGATGGTGGGGAGGTCAGTACCCGTGATGGACCAGGCAGTGTTCACCACTTTCTGTAATCTCCTTCGTTCCGGGGCATTCAAAGCAGGCCATGATGCAACCAGTCAGTGTGCCCTCAACTGCACACCTGAAGAGGGTATTCATTGACGTACCGATGAAGGAAATGTGCGCCGTATTTATAAGCGAGTAGTAATTTTCATTTTCTGTGTTTGCTGTAATGCTGACCAGCTGTGGGTGGGAATGCCAGCCTGGTACGTGGCAGCCTGCCGAGCCAATGTGAAGAGTGGTGCTATCATGTCGGCTTTGTCCGACACGGAGATACAGAGGGAGATCGGAATCAGCAATCCACTTCATCGACTGAAGCTGAGACTGGCCATACAAGAGATGGTGTCACTAACAAGTCCGTCAGCTCCAACAACGTCAAGAACGGTGAGATCATGCCGTTAAATGTGTTTCAAAAGTATTTGTGCAAATACTTGGAAGTGTGCTTGGATAAAATGAAGTGGGTTGAATTAAAAATGTCCTCCAATGGACAGGGATGTTAGAATTTAATCAAAAATGTCTGTGCACTAGGGCATAAGGAGAAGCAGCTTTAGTTTTTAAGATTTGTAATGACCGACTGGAGGTTAACAAATCCAACTGCTGCCCGATAAAATTTAACTAGCATTCCGTAACCTCCCATTTAATATTATTGAATTGCTAATCTTTATTGGAAGTATGCCTCAGTAATTAACCACATGAGACTGGAAAGCAATAAACTACAATGATGTTGAAATGGTAATGGTGAACTTTACTGGATTTCTCAATGAAGATTACCAATGCTGAATAGAACTGCTTGCACTGGGATAGTGACAGTGGAGAAATGAAGAGTGGTTGATAGAAAGTGAAGATATATTAATAGTGAACTCAAAGATGCCATGGATTTTTAGTTTGCTGTTACATAGAGTTATTGAATGTAACACAACGCAGTGTTATAAATACATAGCAATGTCAAATAGAGCAAATATTTAAATTGTCAAGGAAATAGTAAATGCAACTGAGATAACTAAGGAATCTGAAAGGTCATGAAGTGAGTTTACCGATGACTTTGAAGGCGTGTTCAACTCTGCTGTCAGTCATGAAGCAATCCAATGCAAGAGGGTAACAATTAAATGAAAAATAATTATTAAAAAATGTATGACAATGGAGTGACTTTAAATCTTCAACACTCTTGGAACTATATTCAAAATGCTTTCAGGAGATGTAAATGTTTCTTCATTATCGATATGAAAATAGCTAGAATAATCCAATATTATAAGATGGATGGGTTATTTCTTAACAATTGGAAATAAAACTGAAAAACAATCCCAGTTGAAGTTTACAAATATAACAAAATGTTATTAGTGGATTAGTGTTATTAAAATTTAGTCAAATGATCTCCTAGCTACATACACATCTTGGCAGGATGGTGAAAGTGCTATAAATAAGCTTGTGGTTCATGATGTCATCTTTCCATTGCATTGAATTTATAATGCACACAGGAGCTTAATATGCTTCTATTTATAATACATTCAAACTCTTTATCCCTGTGTAATTATTAACACGAGAGAAGAAATATAAAGGACAGCTGATACTTGCAAATCAACAGGACACATTTGGACAGGTAACGTGGATAGGACAGGTTTAGAGAGATATGGGCCAAACGCAGGCAGGTGGGACTAGTATAGATGGGACATGTTGGTCGGTGTGGGGAAGTTGGGCTGAACTGCCTATTTCCAGGCTGTATGACTCTATGACCAGTAGTTTTAAAGTCCATCCATTCTAAGATAAATGCTGAGTTCTAAACTGTGATTGAGTAATCATTCCACTGTATTGTCTAATCAGATTATGTAGATAGAGGAATAGTTTTAAAGACTTAGGCACATGAGTCATATGCATGTGATGCCAATTGAATGTCTCTGTGATCCATGGATTCTGAAGTCCATAGTGGTGTAAGGTTTGGTCTTTGGACAAGTCTGTACTGCCGAGCACAGCTGCCATAAGTAGTACAGGTGTGTGTTGTGGAACAGCATTTATTAGAGCATCAAGAGAGAGCTAGATAGAGCTCTTAAGGATAGCAGAGTCAGGGGGTATGGGGAGAAGGCAGGAACGGGGTACTGATTGAGAATGATCAGCCATGATCACATTGAATGGTGGTGCTGGCTCAAAGGGCTGAATGGCCTACTGCACCTATTGTCTATTGTCTATTGTCTGTTGTCAATCAACTGAAGCCATAATGAGCCTAATATTGGAAGTCAGAGGTTATGGGGAGAAGCCAGGAGAATGGGGTTAGGAGGGAGAGAGAGATCAGCCATGATTGAATGGCAGAGTAGACTTGATGGGCCAAATGGTTTAATTCTACTCCTATCACATGATTATGATCTTTATCAATTGAAGAAGGTGAATTTTTGAGCTGGTTTGTGTTATCAATAGATGGCACCTGTGCTAGACTATTACGGTTTCTTCTTGATGATTTGCTCAATTACTTATCACTTAGCGACCAGAAATACAAGTAAAAATAGTGTTTCCATTTGAAGGAAGGTGTGGTTCCATTTGAAGGAAGAAGTGTAAATAGATTTTATAAAAAACTGACTGACTGTGTAGTCTTACAGTCTAATTAAAGTTGAGAAAAGAAAACACAGAAGAAGGAGCAGCTTTCACTTACGGAGTGATATATCGGGGGTGAGGTGAAGGCAAGCTTCAACTGATATTATGCTGTCTCTATTCAGTAGTGCTGAAGAAAATTGAATTGTTTAAAATCATTTTTGCAACAAAAACCCATTGTGGTACCCTCAAAGTAAGATCCAAGTTTCCTTTTTTCAATGCAGAAAGTTCTGACGGCATTTTCATCTGTTACACCTAGCTGCTTTGCGTGATTGACTAAGGTTTTCTCATTCCTGCCAATCAGGATGTATAAAACAAACCACATAAATTGCTTATGATCAGTCTGAAGAAGGGTCTCGACCCGAAACGCCCCTCATTCCTTCTCTCCAGAGATGCTGCCTGTCCCGCTGAGTTACTCCAGCATTTTGTGCCCATCTTCAATTTAAACCAGCATCTGGAGTTCCTTCCTACACCCATAAATCACTTGTTTTACTAAATTGCTATGGAGAACCTCCGCTGTGCTGTTGTGGTGCTGTGGAGCATTTGGAGCTGTGGAGAAATGCTTTGGGGGGATAAAGTTGAGGGATCTGAATGCATCATTCGAGGTCTGGGGAAAGTGCATCTTCTCAGGTTAGATCGTGAAGGATTCGCACTGTTGAAGTCTGCAGTCCAAATTCTTGATTTTTGTGTCTAATTGCAGAAGGGACAGAGTATGAATGGGTCCCCAAAATGCTTTATCTGCATGGTTTTGTGGTATTTATTATGGTAGTGACCGTGTGGGGGAAGTGTGTTTTCAATGACCTGTCTCTTGCTTTACTTCATCCTTTTATGTCATGCTTTTCTCCTCTAAACTGGACTGTCCTTGTGCTGTTTGGGCCTTTCATATAGTCCTCTGGAAATGTCTGGGTGACTCATGAGGAAATGGAAAACCTGGCGGCATCAGCAAAAACGGTTAGTCTATCCCTATCTAACTTCGATGCACCATTTAGAATAAATGTGTCTCTGCGATCATTTTCATTTAATTCTTTTTCAAACTCTTATCCTTTATCTAATTGACATTTTATCACCAACAAGTAATGAATGAATGCTTCTTGCTAACAGGCACTTTAATTGTTTTATGATGATGCATCTTCTTCCATTTGTGAAGAACTTTGTGAGTTGAATATCCTGATATTCATAGTGAGAGCATGTTGAATTTTAGAAACATAGAAAGCATCACTGATTGAATAAACATGTCTGCAAATAGTATATTGATGGAGGTTTGTGTTGGTGTGTGAAAGTCAAATGTTTTCCAAATAAAGTGAAACATATTATTAAAAGCATCATCAATAATTATTGGTTGAGGAGTAGAGTTTGATGAAGCCAGAGAGATAGTCATCTGCCTTTTATCATTTCCTGGTGCAGGATCCTAGTACAATATATAGAGAAATATTTAACAACTCCACAAGCAAACATCATTGAGTCAACTACATCTCCAGTTTGTCCATAAAAAAATGAATTGTATTCAACATGCACATCTGCTTAATAATTATTTGTATTAAGTTGCTAGATATATTGGGCACTATATATCTTTTACTTTACTGTTTAGATCATCCCAGTTATCCCTTTTGTGTCAATTGATAGCCATAAATTTAGGAATGAATCCAGTTACAACATTACAATGAGTCATAAACAACATGGCAAAAGGACATTTGGCCCACCACACCCACGATGAGCAGTGGGCACTCATCCATATTAATCCTATCTTCCAGAACTTGGTCTGTATCCCTCGAGACCAGAGTACTACAATATGCTCATTTCGCCACCTAAATGTTGTGCTTCCATCACTCTCTCAGACTGTGTATTCCATGTACTCATTCTCTGGATGAAAAAGGTCAAAATCTCTTACCACTTACTCTGAATCTGTGTCCTCTAGTTTTATCTACCTCTTATAAGGGAAACAGATTTTACAATCTATCCCATCTATACCCTCATAATTTTATATATCTCAATCACGTCTCCTCTTAACATCCTCCTCTCCAGTCCCTCCTCATAACTGAAAGGCAACATCTTGGTGAATCTCCTCTGCATCCTCTCCTGTGCCACCACATCCATCCAATCTGCCCGTTATAAAGGTGATCTCAGCATTCACTGTAAACCCTGACGATAGGCTGCCAGCCAGTTGCCCATCAGTCAAGAAGGGCGGGTATAGGAAACTGGATTGTTATGTTCTAGATGCTATTGTGGAGTTAAAGTGTTCATAAGTTCTTAATTGATAGGAGCAGAATCAGGCCATTTAAGTCTACTCCACCATTCAATCATGGCCGATATATCGAAGATAGACACAAAATGCTGGAGTAACTCAGCAGGACAGGCAACATCTCTGTATAGAAGGAATGGGTGACGTTTTGGGTCGAGATTCTTCTTCAGGTCTGAGCCCATTCCCTCCTTCAGAAGGAACCCATTCCTTCTATCCAGAGATGCTGCCTGTCCCGCTGAGTTACTCCAGCATGTTGTGTCTATCTTCGGTGTAAACCAGCAACTGCAGTTCCTTCCTACACACGGCTGATATATATCTCCCTCTTAACCCCATTCTCCCTGTTCTCCCCATAACCCCTGACACCCTTACTAATCAAGTGTGTAGCGGTGGCAGGGTGAGAGGATGTGTACTCTGTATCAAACCCAAGCATCTATTTTAATTGGGTGTTATTGCAGACAACACTGTTGATTGTTTGAGGTCATTACCAAAATGACCGCAATTAAATAATTTTAAATGATTTTTGTTCAAAACAAGATGGAAGTGGAACTTTTCACGACAGGCATTCAGTGCTTGTCACTTTTCATCGTGGCTTTCTGCACAGCACTTCGTTTTTTGCAACTGTAATTTATTTTACTGTAATTGCATAAGTAATTTTACTACTTGCTCTGCATATTCATTTGCAGGCTCAGTGTTTTTTTGTATGTAAATGTTATAGATCAAGAATATGAAGGGGCATTTACAGTGAGTGTTACTTTAAACAAAGTGTCTAATTATTAACTTGATGCAGATTTCCATAACAGAAAGTCATTTAATATGTTCAGGCAACATAGACTTTTATAGTTTTTGAGTTTCATTCATATAACGCATAGTAAATCAAGCTTTTCAGACTGAAGAAGGATCTCGATCCGAAAGGTTACCCATTCCTTCTTTCCCGCTGAGTTACTCCAGCATTTTGTGTCCAGCTGTTTATGTTGCCTGTGAGGGTCTCTGTTGTAAACCTGGCTATAAATTTAACTGCAATGCAGTGAACTTCCTTTGAAATTATCAAAGTACTTCTTAATAAGTTCGACTGTATACAGTTAAATATGTTGTCCAGCTGAGCAGTTTTAACTTATGGAGATCTTGCTGTGTACTGTTAAACAATTCACTTTACTTTCTGCTTTCAGTTCCTTACATATTTTGTTATCCACTATTTTAACCCCATGTGTTCCAGTTTTACAATATTTGGACAAGTACATGGATAGTCATGGTGTAGAGGAATACTGTATGGGCCAAACGCGGGCTGGTGGGACTAGTGTAGATGCAGCATCTTGGTCGGCATTGGCAAGTTGGGCCGAAGGGCCTGTTTCCGTGCTGTATGACTCTCTGACTAAATGTTGAACATGTAGTACTTTATCAGGGGCAACACACTGGTATAGTCGTGAAGGAAGCTGCCCTCAAAATCTATGGAGTTCCACTGATTGGCCTCATTTTGTTTCCCTTTAGTGAAATATAGACAATCATGTCTGCCCATGTGAAATGCAGTTTCCTCCTCTGTTTGTGTTACATTTACCACGCAATTGTAATTAATTGTAATTGTAATTAATTTATTAGCCAAGTATGTAAAAACATACAAGGAATTTGGTTTGCCATACAGTCATACCAAAAATGCAACAAATAACACAACTACATAAAAATTAACCTAAAACGTCCACCACAGCGCACTGTGATGGAAGGCAATAACGTATTATCTTCTTCCCTCCTTTTCTCTTGCTGTCGGGGCAGTCAAACCATCCGTAGTCAGGGCGATCGAAGCTCCCGCAGCCGGCGATTGAAGCCCCTGCGATTGGGGAGGTCAAGGTTCCTGCGGTTGGAGCTCCCGAAGTCAATCCCCAGCAAAGGGACCGCCAGCTCCACAATGTTAGGCCGCAGTGCTGACGGAGATACGATGCGGGAAAAGTTGCATCTCCGTCGAGGGAAGAGATTAAAAAACGTTTCCCCCCCCTCCCACCACTCCCACATAACACAAAACTATACACTCAAACATCCATTTAACAACAGATTAAAAACAACAAAAGAAGAAAAGGACGAGACAGACTGTTGGCAAGGCTGCCATCGTACGGCGCCACCTGTAGGGCACCAATGGGTGCAAAACAGTTTTTGGGTTGTGTTTCTTCTACTCACTGTCTACTATGTGTTCAGATGATACACTTTTATTGTAATGAGATTTGAATACCTTGCATTCCTCGAAGACTAGGTGATCTGTTAAGCAAAAAGTGCTGTAATAATGTCCTAACCTAGGAATGTAGGTATTTTTGATTGAACTAATCAGAGTCCTCTTTTCTGTTAATGCTGTAACTAACTTGCTAACCTATTAGGATAATGAGGAGGGCAGTTGGGCTCAGGTGAGTGTACTAAATATGTTTGTATAATTTCGAGTTTTATTTGTAGCTATTATCTTGTATGTTAGCAAACCCATCTTAGCTGTCGCTTTGTCCCTTCGGTATCCTGACAATGCCATTGCACATCCCCCCCTCACCATCCTCGTCCCCAACTGCAAGATCCCAAACTCAGATCTTCTGAGCACCTGCACCAGCTACAACCTGAAGTCAATCTCATACCATTCGGGCCTTGAAGCATTAAAATACATGGAGCCCAAGTACACAGCACAATTTTGGGAACCTTTCCGATTAATTTAATTTGCAAAATACAATTGTCAAACAAAGAGGGATAAAAAAGAAAGTCACTTAGAGGAGGTTTTATACCTCGTCATACCTCCAGTTTCCCTCTCCCCTCATTCTCAGTCTGAAGAAGGGTCGTGACCTGAAACGTCACCTATTTCTTTTGTCCAGAGATGCTGCCTGATCCACAGAGTTACACCAGCATTTTGTGTCTGTCTTCGGTGTAAACCAGCATCTGCAGTTCCTTCCTACATTTATATTTATACTTGGCTTCTACTGGCAAATTATGTTGTAAGGCTGACAAGGGTGAAATATTACACTTTGATTGTAAATATATAGAACATCTTGCTGACAGTTGGTGTCAAACCTTAAAAATGAAGGAGGGTGATTGTTTCCTAGCTGGAATCTATGGATCAACCTTCAAAAAGTACACCTACGGCAGAGTTGGAATAGCAGAATGAGAGAAGCAGATGTAGTTGCATGTACATAAAAATATAAAAGTGGAACAAGCAAACAAACATACACAAACGCACGCACACACG
The DNA here is from genome assembly GCF_053455715.1 of Rhinoraja longicauda. Classification (NCBI taxonomy): domain Eukaryota; kingdom Metazoa; phylum Chordata; class Chondrichthyes; order Rajiformes; family Arhynchobatidae; genus Rhinoraja; species Rhinoraja longicauda. Next base: position 10,699,037 of record NC_135976.1, read on the forward strand.
TACATACACGCAGATCACTGGAAGAACTCAACAGGTGAAGTAGTATTTTGAGGTGACAAAAGGTATAAATTGACATATTAGCATGTCGAGACCCTGCATCTGAACTATGTTGTCCATAGTTCTGATATGTTGTTAGTTCTCAAACTAAAATATCGACTTACACCTTTTGCCTCCACAGATGCTGCTTGACCCACTGAGTTCTTCCAGCGTCCATTTTTTTTGTTCCAGATTCCAGCATCTGCAGCTCCTTATGCCTTCATGCATAGATCAAGTCTATCACCAATATTTTCTGAATGTTTTGTACAGTGGCGCTGGGGCAGCGCAGTGGTAGAGTTGCTGCATTACAGCGCCAGGGACCCGGGTTCGTTCATGGCTTTGGGTGCTGTCTGTACAGAGTTTGTATGTTCTCCCTGTGACCATGTGGGTTTTCTCTGCATGCTCCAGTTTCCTCCCACACTCCAAAGACGTACAGGTTTGTAGGTTAATTGGCTTTGGTAAAAATTGTAAATTGTTCCTCTAGAATGAAGGATAGCGTTAGTGTACGGGGTTATCACTGGTCAGCATGGAGACGGTGGGCCGAAGGGTTTCCGCACTGTATCTCCAAAGCACAACATTGCCGACCATAACTATTGCACTAACATCTTAACTGAATGAGCAAAGCTTCAAATGCTCAAGCATTTTACCTTAATAAAATGTTTCATGAAACCTTTGGAAGAAATCCAAACAGATGAGAGCCTGGCTTTCAGACTGAATTGATTTGCTCACAGTGAGTCCTCTAATCAACCTGTCTGATGCATTTAGATTTCATTTTTGACTAAAGCCAACAGATGTTACTGTACGTGAGTTACCATTGCGTGAGTGGCAGTGCTTTTCAATTCTACCAGAAATATTCACGTATTGGTATCATTAAATTTAAAGGCATCCACATTTTTTCGAGAAGGCAAGCTAATCTCCATTTTTCGTTTGTGGTTTGAGGCACGGTTGTGATTTTTAACCAATTAATTGCATGTAGATTTAAAGTCACAGCTCAAGCCCTGGTTCAAGAATGTGTAGATGGTCTTAATATGTCATAAAACGTTAGCGTTGTTAGGATAATCCTCTATATTGGCAAATGCTAAATGCTTCTATGTGCTTGCTCAAATACGAAGTATATTTCTCGTAAACATTTTCCGAGAAGATTTTTGAATTATGATCATCATGATCGTGAGGTATCTGGAGGCTGGCTATTTCCAAAACCTGCCTGCAAATGGACACTTGAATCAGAATCCTCCCTGGATTTGATTACTTTTTTGATGTATTGTTTTCAATAATTTGATAATATGAATTGTGTCAGTGGGTTAGAGGAGTCAGCCACCAATCTCAGATGCAAAGCCCAATATAACTGTGCCATATGTGACCACCACTGTACTGTGCCTCTTCCCAGACTCTGGCTTATGGAGATATGAACCACGAGTGGATTGGTAATGAATGGCTGCCCAGCCTTGGATTGCCACAATATCGCAGCTACTTCATGGAGTGTTTGGTGGATGCTCGGATGCTTGACCATTTGACCAAGAAAGACCTGCGAATGCATCTGAAGATGGTTGACAGCTTTCATCGGTGAGTTGTTGTGCTTTGCTGTATCTTTGCCAGTTTATTCATTTGAAGAAGCCTCACTCATACAGTCAAACAGCACAAAAACAGGTCCTTCAACACGTTGATGCCACCCATCGTGTACCTATCTGTATTAATCCCTGGTACACTACTTGGTCTGTGGCAATTCAAGAGGTCATTAAGATGCTTCTCACATGTTACAATAACCTCCTCGTGTTAAACCAATGCGGGCGGTACAGTGGCACATCGGTAGAGTTTCTGCCTTACAACACTAGAGACCTAGGTTCGATCCTGACTACAGGTGCTGTCTTTATGGAGTTTGTATGTTCTCCCAGTGTCCACGTGGGTTTTCTCCAGGTGCTTTGGTTTCCTCCCACACTCCAAAGATGTACAGGTTTGTTGGTTAATTGGCTTCAGTAAATTGTAAAATTGTCCCTAGTGTGTGTGGGTTGATGTACTGGGTGATTGCTGGTCAGCACAAACTCAGTGGGCCGAAGGGCCTGTTTCTGTGCTGTACCTCTAAAATCTAAAAGTCAATGGTCTCTGAATTTTGACACGTGTCTGAAGGAAGTGTATGTAGAAAGGTCAAAAGATCTTGTAAAATGAAGTATTGACTTTGTTTTGAACTTCATTGCCATGTGAATGCCAACTGGTCGTTCCAATCTTAATGATATTTGAAGTAGTATCTTTTTGATACTACTGTAAGAGGGGGGAAATGGGATGAACCACTATCTTCTGACAGCCTTCCTGACTGTCTGCAACTTCTTTAATGTTAGTTTCATCATCAAATTTACTCATCAACCCTTCTACATTTACGTCTAGTTCATGTACTTGTACTAGGCCCCTCTGTTCCAACACTCCCCGGGTACCAATGATTCACTGTGAAAATCCTATCCTTTTATTGAAATAATATTTTCATCATTTAGAATACAGATTAGTGTCCAATAATAATATCCGATTTCCCAAATTGATGGTGCTTGGAAATTCATAGGTCATGTGACAATAGACAATAGGTGCAGGTATAGGCCATTCGGCCCTTCGAGGCAGCACCACCATTCAATGTGATCATGGCTGATCATTCACAATCAGTACCCAGTTCCTGCCCTCTCCCCCTGACTCTGCTATCATTAAGAGCTCTATCTAACTCTCTCTTGAAAGCATCCAGAGAATTGGCCTCCACTGCCTTCTGAGGCAGAGAATTCCACAGATTTACAACTCTCTGAGTGAAAAAGTTTTTCCTCATCTCCGTTCTAATTGGCCTATCCCTTATTATAGACAATAGACAATAGGTGCAGGAGGAGGCCATTCGGCCCTTCGAGGCAGCACCGCCATTCAATGTGATCATGGCTGATCATTCACAATTAGAGTTCCTGCCCTCTCCCCATACCCCCTGACTCCACTATCATTGAGCTCTATCTAACTCTCTCTTGAAAGCATCCAGAGAATTGGCCTCCACTGCCTTCAGAGGCAGAGAATTCCACAGATTTACAACTCTGAGTGAAAAAGTTTTTCCTCATCTCTGTTCTAATTGGCCTACCCCTTATTCTTAAACTGTGGCCCCCAGTCCTGGACTCCCCCAACATTGGGAACATGTTTCCTGCCTCTAATGTGTCCAATCCCTTAAAAATCATATGTTTCAATAAGATCCACTCTCATCCTTCTAAATTCCAGTGTATACAAGCCTAGTCGCTCCAGTCTTTCAACATATGACAGTCCCGTCATTCCGGGAATTAATCTAGTGAACCTATGCTGTACGCCCTCAATAGCAAGAATGTGCTAATATAAACCATACTTTTGCCTTAGATCTGCATTGCAACTGAGGGGTCATGTTGTTCTTTCACTGTGTTCAACATTTAAAAGTTAAATGAAATGTTAATTTTTAAATTAATTGATTTGTGCACTCTGTTGCCAGAAGTATATTTATCCCAGTAAATGAAGATTTTTTTGCTAGTGACTTGGATAACTATGGTATGTTCCAGCTAAAGATCTACCTCTGAGTTACAGTTCATGTGAGACTGCCAAATTGTACAGCACAAGATCCCACCTAGCCTTTTAGTTTAGGGATACAGCTTGGAAGCAGCCCCGTCAGCCCACCGAGTCAACGGAGACCATCGGTCACCCGTTCTATGTTATCCCACTTTCGCATCCACTGCAAACTCACCGGGGACAGTTTACAGAGCCCAATTAATCTACACACCTGCACGTCTTTGGGATATGGGAGTAAACCAATGCACACGGAGGAAACCCACGCACTGGCCCACGAAACCCAAGCAGGGAGAAAGTGCAAACTCCACGCAGACTGCACCCGAGGTCAGGATGGAACCTGAGTCTCTGCCGTGTGAGACAGCAGCTCTACCAGCTGCACCACTCTGCCGCCCTATCTAATTGAAAAAAAGGCTACCTTTAATAACTTTGCACTTCTTCACATCTACCTTAGAGTGTGTCAGTCTAGATTGTCTCCTAACATCTCTTCAGAATTGCTTGAACCTACAAGTTTTTGGCTGAAGGGTGAACTAGTCGCCACAGAGCCAAGCTTATTAATCAAGGGGCCATTTATCCGTATTACTGAATAATGTATGTCTTTGTTCCCAGCACTTGTTTACACTATGGTATAATGTGTCTGAAAAGACTAAACTATGACAGAAAGGATCTCGAGCGGAGGAGGGAAGACAGTCAACTTGAAATTAAAGGTTAGTTTGTAAGAAATATCTCATTCATTTAGTCTCTGTTGAAGGGAAACTGTATTAAAGTATGAGTTTAATTTTCTCGATCTTTTATTCTACAAGTAAGTGCTGCTGCTTTTTTCCCCTATACTATTCCCTTCTGACCCCTTCCATATAATGGTGAAGATGAATCCTGTTTCATTATGGTGCATAATAAATGCCCATTTACTATTACTCAAAGATTGACCAGCAGATCTTACAAGTGAAGTAGGATGTGTGTAAAGGAATTGGTCATCCCTGCATCCCTTTTGACAGGATCATAGTTTGCATTTGAACAAGTCTGATAAATTGTTAAGAACCTGACCAAACTAATCACTTTGGACGAGAAGTATAATAAGAAAATAACAGCAGATGCTGGTACAAATCGAAGGTATTTATTTCACAAAATGCTGGAGTAACTCAGCAGGTCAGGCAGCATCTCAGGAGAGAAGGAATGGGTGACGTTTCGGGTCGAGACCCTTCTTCAGAAGGTCACTTTGCATTCTCGTCCTTTTCATGGTGTTATATTCACTGGGTGTAATTGTGCTTTTTGAAGATCATTTGGCTTAATTATTTTGTCGGAAACTGAGCCACCAGTTTGTTTTTGGGCAGGAAAGATTTGCAAATTGCTGCTTTAAGTCCTCAAGTGCATGGTGTAATTTTGAATTTTCTCGGTTGATTGCTTTGTATTTGAAATGAAATGAAATGTGATATGGATGGAGATGAAGACGTATAAAGTATAAACATGCACCACATTCACACATGTAACTGCGTTTCATTGAATGGACCGTTTGAATGGAAGATAGTAAAAAATCAACTTGCACATGCGTGCGCACACACATGCACAAATATGCTTGAGTGCATTTACATACACCAAGTCTTAGCTACTGACTTTTTATCTCTGGATCTGCACATGTGAGGTCAGCCATGCTTATGAATTGTTCTCAGCTAAGGTCAACTGATCAGCTGTGGAGGATCAAAGGGAAAATTTACAAGGCTGAGCTGTCTTTTCAGAATCTTCCTTTTATACATACAACCATTGTTTTTTTTTTCAATTCGATTTTTATTAAAGAGATACCACGCAGAAACAGGCCCTTTGGCCCACCGAGTCCACGCCAACCCGCGATCACTAACACTAACCTACACCCAAGGGACAATCTACAATTTTTTTTAACCGATGCCAATTAACCTACAAACCCGTACGTGGGAGTTTGGGAAGAACCCAGATCGCCTCTAGAAAACCCACACGATCACGGGGAGAACTTACAAACTCCGTAAAGGCAGCACCCGTAGTCAGGATCGAACCCGGTCTTTGGTGCCGTAAGTCAGCAGCTCTACTGCTGAGCCACTGTGTCACTCCATTCCATTTAAATCAGTAACCTGATGCCGTTTAATGCAGTGGTATATTGGGATTTATAGTGCACATCAAATGTAATGATCATTGGGTCATATAACCATTCTACCAACTATATTTCAAACTGAGAACTGTCTTGGTACACTCGGAACTTTTGACTTTTGCTTTTTTTTTGCACTAATGTGTTTTTTTATTTCTTGAACTTTTTTGGTTCATTTTATTACTGTTATCAATCGTGTATTGTGTTTCCAGACTTGTCATGCTGCTGCAAGTAAGAATATCATTGTTCCATTTCAGTACCTGTGACAATTAAACACTCTTGACTTGCAAAGTTAATTAATTGGAAGAACATAGTTTTGCAGCAGTGCTTTCAGTTTGACAAATTCTTTGCAAAAAATTAAAAAAGTAATTTCTTGGATCATGCAGAATTAGTGAAGTTCCTCCATTTGTGCTGATCTTTTACATCTTTAATAGCACAATTAAATTATTGTCACTGGGTGAACTGTTACATTAGAGGAACTACAAAAACATTTTTTCTGAATTTGAGTGCCAAATCACCAAGCCATCTGCTTTGTGCAGAAACCTAAAACAGATCTCTATAGGGGCATAACATGTTTTTTTTTTATAAAAGTAATTTTAATTAAAGCTTCTTTGAAATGCAGATAAAGAGTTTTTGTGCTCCCATTGGATGTATTTTTTTCTATTTTGCTCGCTGTGGCATCTGATTTTGGTTTACATGTCCAATTAGAGGAATTAGTCGACCGTGCTGTCTATTGAGCCACCGCTTCATCTGATTTATACTGTTGTGTTGCTGAACTATATTTCTTAAATTAGTCTGAAACAAGCCTCAGTAAAGCCATTCCCATGTGTTTTTGTGCTGTTGTACTGAATGCACGACTGAATATGGCAGTGAATATGGCTTTCACTGTGAATCAATTACCCGTGTTTGACTTTGGCCTAGATGTGTTGGTGTGGACTAACGACCAAGTCACTCACTGGGTACAATCTATTGGACTTCGCGAATATGCTAACAACATTATTGAAAGTGGAGTACACGGAGCCTTGGTAGCCCTCGATGAAAATTTTGATTACAACAGCCTGGCATTACTATTACAAATTCCCACACAAAATACTCAGGTAACCTCCACATTGATGTCTTGCTTTCCTGAATTTGAATAATTGCACCAGTTTCCAACTGAAAGTTAAACGTGAACTATAACTCCCTTATAGGCAAGGCAGGTCTTAGAACGTGAATTCAACAACCTGTTGGCCTTGGGGACAGAACGGAAATTGGATGACGTGAGTATCGGATTCATTCAGACTTCTGCAGGAAAGTTAGACATGATGTTTTTTGTGTGTTGCTCTTGAGCTTGTTTGTCAAGGTTGAGGCCAGCTGTTTCCCACTTTTCATCTAGCCTACTAGGCCAAATTCCCTCCACTTCCTGTTTACTCTGGCCCTGAACTTTCATTGTACATTTCTCTTCTCTTTTCATTGTACATTTCTCTTACAACTTCTTCTTCAAATCTTTGTCACCATCCCTCCTCCTTTCTCAAATAAAACACTAACATCAAATCCTTGGAAACTGCCACTTTATCTCCATTCTTTCTTTCTGCCTTATAGGTTGTAACCCTGTTTTTGTAGCACAGGGAGGAATCAATGCCATTTTTCTTGTGTATAATAATATCTGAATTTCTATTTGATTTATGCTTTCATCTAGTGATGTAGAACAGACTAGTAGACTTAAGGAGAATTGTGGAATAGAAATCTCTCTAAAATGGTCACAATTTCATGGTTGTGATGGGAAAGAAATGCAATAGTTATGGTGACGGAAAACCTTAAAGACAGGGATCCTGTCCTGAAAATGACAAATATGTTTCAGAAAATTTGATCTATAAAATAATTTAAAACCAATGGTGGCAGCAGTTTGGTGCAGTGGTAGAGTTGCTGCCTTAGAGTGCTAGCAGCGCCGGAGACCTGGGTTCGATCCTGACTATGGGTGCTGTCTGTACGGAGTTTGTACGTTCTCCCCATGACCGTTTTCTCCGAGATCTTCGGTTTCCTCCCACACTCCAAAGACGTACAGGTAAGCAGGTAAATTGGCTTGGTAAATGTAAAAATTGTCCCTAGTGTGTGTAGGATAGTGTTAATGGGCGGGGATCATTGGTCGTCGCGGACTCGGTGGGCCGAAGAGCCTGTTTCCGCGCTGTATCTCTAAACTAAATTAATCGATACAAGGAAATGATCTTGAAAACAAACACAATACTGGAAAGATCACAACTCAAGTGTTGTTTGCTGCCTTCCACTCATCATGGGAATAACATTAGACATTAATGGGTAATGTGTATAATGAGGGGCCTGGTAAACTATATCAGTATGCACTGGAGTAACCACTAGTTAAGAGAGAGTTAATCAAATGACCCA